>NW_024609879.1:126965850-127379675 GCF_016920785.2 Ixodes scapularis | reverse complement strand
CCTTGACAATGACGTCGCTGTGGGCGCCACGAGCGGGCGCGCGCACCGATTGACTTTGACGGATTTGAGCGTAATCCATATTTCGTGAGCGAGAACACACGATCGTTCTGCCGCCACCGCCCGCTAGGGGTCAGTGCACGATGTGGACTCCGCGGTATTTTACCGGTTTGCTTCGAATTTGCATTTTGGGAGGACCCGGCGATCTTGTAAGCTTTCGTGCAAGTAGTTTCTTTTTTTTCTAACGTTTTTTTTTTTTTGTGTGTTTTTACAAGATACTGCAGAGACGGAAATACACACATCCTTGTTTTCCAGACCACTTCATTTGTTTTTTAAATTTCGCCAAAACTATTTTTATTGATATTGTGACTTAGAGTTTAATTAGCGCAGGGCATCGCTTGCTACATATTCCCGCTTCTTGTTTCGTGATTTTTTTTTGCGTTTTTATCGGCCAGTATTTTAATATGAAATGAAATGAAATGAGACGTTTATTTCCAGAAAATTGCCCTGCTGGGTCTCCAGTCAAGAAGCCGCCATGAGGTAACTGACTTGGTCAGGCGACCTAAGGCAAAGCAATAGTACACAATTTTGGTAGAAATATAAACTTAAAAGAAGAAGAATTTTAAAAAAAATTCAACGTTTGTTATACAATTATTTTAACACTCCGTTTCTAAAGTTGTTGAGGACTATGGTAATTTTCATATTTCTAAAAGACGGCGGCCTTTGGGCGCTGCCATCTTGCTTCTGAAGTGGGTAGAGTAGAAACCGTCTGAAAGTCAAGCATTGCTGAGGCGTGCGTACCCACGATTTCCAGACTGGCATTCAGGGTGGCCAAACTAGCTCTCGAAGTGCGGCTGCTTACAAACGTTTATAGCTAGATTTTAAACACAAGCAATATGCGCTCCTCCTAGAAGACACGGCCAGTGTTTGCAGTTTGGGAAGAGTCCACTAGCGACGGCGTCATCCGCGCATACCTAGTCTTTCCGGGTGGTACTGGTTGTTGGTTCGACGAGTTCATCAACCCCATTATGCTAAGGCCAAATGAGTAGTGACAGGCCGGATGGACAGCGGGACAAGGTCACACCTCCGACCGGCTCGATAGCTGTCAGGAGCGCGTCGACCTGCTTTAGTCTTCAGGAGTCCGCTAATCCAGACAGCGTTTTAGGGCTCCACGAGAAATGCAAGGCCAGCTGATTCCCCCTATGAGGTCACTGACAGTTTGCGGAACACAGGGCGTGATGATTTCCTAGCATAATATTATCGCTCTGTATGCATCCCTAATGAAAAAAAAAAAAAACAACATAGCTTTTCACTGCCTCGATTATGGAACTGGAAATCGAACTGGAATTGATCCTGGAAACTTAAAATCCAGATTGCAGACGAAGAAATAATTTCTTAAAACCTGGCATCCACATAAAATACAGATAGATTTCCCATTGCATGATTCATATAGCGAAAAGTTTTACTTGTTTTTTCGGTGGATCAATGGGATTCGCAGCAGTTGGCAACAAAAACTCTAAAAACCTGTGGTTTTTTTTTTTTTTTTTTTTTTTTTTGAAGTCGTTACTGATTTTGGCAGCTGTCAGACCTTCAAAAAGCCGAATTCAATCCAGGAATGTTCAGATAGTAGGATGCCTGTGTAACAATTGGATTGGATTGGATCAGCGCTTAGCAGCATCGCGATACAAATGTATCTCGAAAGCACCTGAGGGGTACTTTCGAGTATATCTCTTTGCTGAGATACGTTCGAAAATTGTAATTGTGTCTCAGTAGTGAAATACATTGAAGATGTATCTATCGCATGCTTTGCCAGGCATGGGTATCTCATTACCTCTGTTTTCATAAATGAACTTTCGGGTTTTTGCGCTGAACTGGAAACTACCCCTTTGGTACAAGTGGTCCCAGAATTCATAATATGAATCCGCCAAAGAACCCCCTCCACTGGGGGGAATCGCCTGCTTGCCTGGTACGTATAACGCAGAAGTTACTGATATTGATGGTAAAAAAGGCGGTTCGAAAAAAGGTCACTTGAAAGAGTAGCAGGATAACCTCCTTCCACACAGTGACTGATTAAAAAAAGTTGTTGGCGAATGCATGTGTAAAGTGCCACTTGTTATATATTTTTCTTTTAAAAATTATTGCCGCGTAGACGCTATAGCATGTTACTACGAAATCTAGCATGCGGCCCATTGTGTTCCAGACGTTTCTTCTTTTCTTTCTTTTCGCAGTATTAGAGTACATAACTCCTAGAATGTTCAACATATATATCTTTTGATGCTGCCCATTTAACGCACTCTTAGACCCCCATCAAGCTGCTCTCTAGTAGCTTTTTTGTCTGGGAGGACATCCAGAGTACAACTGGAAACAAAAGTTTTGAGTTCCAATTTAAACTATTTAGCAAAAGCTTTCGTTAAAACGAAAAGCTAATGGACGTTAATTGACATGACAGCCAGAATAGATGCCTTGGAAAATTGAGGAAAGGCTCAATTTGTTGTCAGTTGGGCTACAAAAGAAAAATGTCCGAGTCATAAACTGCTGATCAAACTGTCCCAGAAATGGTTTCCAAAACGTACACTATTGTTTGTGTCTTATACAATAGTGCCTCTTTGTTATAATTGTGTTGATTAAAACCTGATGTTCCCCGTGAAATCCCCGTGTAATGTAAAATGCTATACGTTGTAAGGAAACAACGATTCTGATTATAGTGCATTAACCAATATTCCCAAAACAGAGAATCACACCGCAGAACCGGGCATTAGAAGAACGACAAGCACAAGAAGAATTTCTCTTGTGACTGTTTTACTGACTCCCAAGATTGAAGACATTCCACAAGACGTCACCACTTAATTGACGGCTGATAGCAATACTGCCTAATGAACAAACTGGGAAAAAAAAAGTTTAATGGAGTAAAACACGAACTTTTCAACAGGACACAGACATACATATATCAGTGTTCACAGGCTGATAAGGGCCGAACAAAAACACACACGCGGATACATCATGAAGAGAAGATGTTGGGACAGATACCAGTCCAAACCAGTAACTACACAGAGAGAGTAAGAGAGAGTAGTACCACTGCGGCCGACACCGACCACAATCCTATTAGCGAAGCAATTCGCTTTGACACCACTCAAAAGTCACCAAAAAAGCAGCTCATGGAAAAAAAAAAAGAAAAAAAGACACCAACGTAAACAGCGGAGAAGGAAAACACATAGCACAAAATTCCACAAACACAACAACAACAACGTGTGCGTCGAGACCCCAAACAGTCCCACGCACGGCGCGGAACAACTGTCAAAAACAAGCGGCCTGCAGAGCACAGCAAGAAGAACACCAAAGTTGCCCCCCGCGAACCGTCGTAAAGTCCCCACGACGCAGGCAGGCTGAGACATGCTCGCGCAGGAAAAGAAAGCGTCGAATGCCACTACAACCCACCGCCGTACCACCGCCAACCTAACGCTACCTCAACGAGCAAAGAGGCCACCGCGAAGACCGCATAGTCGGTCACAGAAACGAAAAGCGCTCAGTTTTTGCTCTAAAAAAAAAAGACACGAAAAAACGTCGGTGGGGGGGCAAAGCCAGCTACACGTCGTCCCGCCTCACAATGAACTGCAGAGAACGCTACGAAACATCCCGGCCAATCCAGCACTCTGAATGCATCACGCGTCTACGGGCCCGGGAAGGTCACGCGACCCTCATTTTGGATTGGATTGGCTCCTGTAGCTTGCAACGTCCGCGGCGATCCATCGCAAGGGTGAAGCGGAGTATCGGAGGTGGCAGGAGGAATGGAACCTGCCCAGCCTGGCATGGTGGTGGCATCGGTTGAAGGGGGGTGGGGCGGAAAAAGAGGATTGAGGGAGGGGACGGGGAGGGGGGCATTTCACTTGGCCCACGTGTGTCTCGTGGAATGTAAGGAATGACGCGAAAGGAACGGCAATTCTTCGTCTGTCTGTTTGGTGGCAGTGGTCGTGCGACGTACGGCCGCCGGGAGCAAGCGCGAAGGTGAGGGGGGCAAAGAGAGAAAGCCGCCGCTAGTAGGCATCCGAAAACTATGGTTAAAAAGAAAGGAGACAAAAGTTCGAGAAGAAAGCAACTTGGAGATACTACCCATGGGGATGTAGAGGGTGCAGGCGGCGTGAGAATTGTCTTGGTGTTGCCCCTCCTGTTTTTGTAGGAGGGGGACTTATTTCCTCTCCCCTCCTTGTAACGACATGCTTGGAATTGAATGAGGGACAGTTGGGGTTTTTTGCTGTTGTGCGCGTGTTCCTGCATGTCCAAACAAGATACCTAAACTCAAAGAACGGAGAGAAAAAAATGGAGCGTTTGGATTTTGAAGTGGCTCTATTGAGCGGGTTGGTGTCTATAAATTACGAAAACGAGATAGGGACATAGGAGACAACACAGACGAAACGGGCTTTCAAAGCTCGTTTCGTCTTTATTGTGTTCTGCGCTCCTCTTTCGTTTTCGTAAAAGTAAATTTCAAAATTGCGATACGACCAAACTTGTGATAGCACAAAGGAAAAGCTAACAGACGAAGTAGGAACATGACCAAACTTGCTGTTTCAAAGAACGGCATTTTTAAATCGGTGCAATTACAACCTATAGTAAATTAAAATACCTGGGCTAAACAGTGGTGAAACAGTGTTCCTATGTTATGGAAGCATTCGGAATGGAATGTTTGCTAACCAAGTACGCATCGAATTACAACTTTCTAAATGCATTTCACAAACATCGTGCGACAACAATTAAAAGTGTTTGATCGCACATGCATACATTTCCAGGTACATTTAGCAAAATTGCTCTTTGAGCATTAGTTTCTCTCAAAGTTACGTAAAATTCAGACAAATATCTTTTTGCGAAAATATAATTTACGATATTGTCACGAAGTACAAATGACGAGGCTTCGAATAGCTGGAGAAACTAAATGTTTAATAGAGCGAACTTGTGCCCAAACCAAAAAAGGAGACATTAGAGCGTCGCGGGCGTCGAAGTCGGCGTAACAGCAGAATTGAACGCTGGGGCAAGACTGACTCCGACTCGCCACACCTTCTGTACCCGCGTGTTTCTTCTGGAACATTCGGCCTAGAACGTTCGGCTCGTAAAACATTCGTAACTGGATTGGACGAGAAAGTTCTTGAACTTACGAGAACGCCAAGTAGAGAGAATACATAAGATTCCGCTCTCTGGAATCGAACCCGGATCCCTCGCGCGACAGCCAAGCACGCTAATTACCGCTCGGCAACGCACGCGCTCGCTCGGTAATGCGCGTGGCAATATACCCAAGCTAATTTAAATGTAGTTCGTTCTTGGTACAAGTGTCCCTACAGATTTTATTGCTTTTAAATTGAGATTAAAAACTCATACATAATGACTTGCATTTACAAATTACTCTAAAATGTAAGGAACTTAGTTCCTACTTACCCACATTACAAAGTAAAGAATAAATTGCTTACTCATCTTGCTGCTAGTTTTTTTTAGCAATTCTCCACCGCTATAATCGAAAACAAAAACAGGAAGGCAAATTTGGTCATCAATTGATTTTGATCATGTTGAATAGCGTACAAACTGTTGTAATAGTGCAAGCTTTAGTTCCAAATGTTGTAAAACTAGTGCTTTGATTTTTAATACAAATTACCTACATAAAAGTATACACAGTTTCGCAGAAGTGGTGTATATTTTAATACACGCAATTGTTTAAAGACGTCAATAACAACTCAAGCGTCTTTAAAAACCCATAACGCAAGACGCTCTCACTAGTTTGAGCGACAGCTAGTATGCATAATTAGCCAAAGTGGTGCAAAGAATCTTCAGAGGAAGAAAGCCCGTTATCCCGTTCTTTGAAACAAAATAACGTTGTTGAAAAGATTGAACACCACCTGACTGTGTAATTATAAAACTAGTTCATGTTTTTGCGTCTTTGTTTATGTTTTAATACATAAGCATATATGGTGCTTTTATTTGCTAAGATTTATGTTGGTACGCTTGGTTTTTTTGCGTGATCTTCACCTAGCTCATCATTTCTTTAATATTGATATGTGTTAATTTATCAAACCAATAAGACAGATGACCTGTAACGATGAAAGTAATCTGCTCAATAATGTTTGCTATTAAATGACTTTCAACTGAAGCACTTGGGGCTCTGAAAACATGATTTACCAAAACAACTTACTCCTAGTTACAAAAAATAATTGGGGTTGTTTGGATATTTATACAGCGTGTATAGTTGATCAGCCCTTTCTAGGTTGCGACGAGTCACTCGCTGTAGATGAGCAATTTAGCCAGTGCAGTAAAACCGCCAGCCTGGGGTCTTTAACGTGCATTACGCAGTAGTGATAATAGTAATTGGGGTTGTCTAAACGTTTATACAGTGTGTAGTTCTTTGTTTATGATTTGAACTTTTCACTTCATTCAATTTTCCTTGGACAGCAAAATTCGCATCTGTTTTTGCGCGTTTCGATACCATCACCCCTGGGGTCTTTAACGTGCACCAGGCAGTAGTGGTACACGACCGCACGCCGGTACAATGATCATCCAGATCGAAACAGGCAGGGGTAAGGATTGGGCCCAGGATCCCTGGGTTCTACAGCGCGAGCTTTCGCTCCACGTGCTCCGAGCTGATGTGCGCTAGCCCACTCGGCCACCGACCCCCCTATTATTGATGATTTGATTTCGCATTTGTTTTTTCTTTTCTAATTAATAGTACAATGATGCCAAAACAAAAACTTTGACGGCGCAGATTTTTTGTTCGGTGCATTCGACACGTCGTATATAGAGAAGATCTTAGATCGGCACGGGAATTAAAGGCCATAATCGCTGCTTTAATTTGAAGCGCTCCGAAAGTTTCACTAATCCGTTCTTTGTTTACTATTTTGAATGTTTCACTTCATTCATTTCTCTTTTGACAGCGAAATGCGCATCTCTTTTTTTGCGGGCTTCGATAGCATCATTTGATCACTTTGAATGGAAAGTGTACTTCTGCGAAATACTTAATTATTTAATTTTGCAGAAGAGACCCTCTGCGCAGGCTCAGAACGCGCCCTATAGCCCAACAGACATAGATGGCGGCACGTAGAAGACCATTATTGGAATTATGTCTCCTCTATCAGGCCATGCCCTTAGAAAACAGGCAGTGCACATAAAAGCATACCACTTGCTTACTTCTTATGAAACTGTTGCAACACCCCAGCGCGCCGGAGGCCGCGCGCTAGACAGCCAAGCCAGTAGGTTGACAACGGGGTTCAATCCTTCTGTCAAACCGCGGTATGTATAACCTGGAAGGAGAGGGAGGCAAGGGGATAGAAAGAGAGAGAGAGACGTGCAACTGAAGGCCCGTTCGCACACTTGCGGCTCCTTTCAGAACCGAGTGGGCTGAAACCTCTTAATATTTCTTAGGACGGGAGAACCCAGTGGCACGCTGGCGACATCTATACGGTGATCCTGCATTTCACAAGAGCGAACGTTTTGTAGGATCTCCGAGGTCGAATGTGCTTACTACCTACGAGAAATCGTCGTTTATAACGTTGACAAAAGATTTTCGAGCCAAGAAAGAAAGGATGATACGCGAGAGAAGTAGAAAATATGCGGGACCTCCAAGTTTCCACTGCTACCCAATAGATTGCGCCAGTGAGTCCTCTCGTCGTAAGAGATTTTAAAAGGTTCCAATGTCCTAAGAAATCGCGAGTGTGTGAACGGGCCTTGACACGCCAAAAGATTATAGCGGAAGGTGGGTGGGGAAAGATTGGGGGAAATGAGGGGGGGGGGGGGGGGGGGGGGGGGGAGAAGCCGCGACGCTCCGCGAGGTGAGAAAGCAATAAATCAAGTACAACACTTCTTTCTTCTTAAAATAATGACCGCATCTCCACGTGGTGACTGATGTTGATTGGGGCGAAGCTCTGGTGGTGCTGATGATACTGATTTTATTGTTCATAGGTAGTGCTGATGCTGCCGATTTTTTTTATGGCTCATAGGTAGTGCTGAGTTCCGGGTTGCGTTCCGGGTCGGTGAAATGCAGAGCCAGTGGTCCTTTTAGCGGATCAGCTTTGATCCGCTAGAAGCCGTGGGGACGGTCTGTGTCAGAAAGAGAATGTGTGGTATGGAACCTGATTATATACGCAATTGAGCATTTGACCGCAGCGCCCTCTCGTTTATAAACGTTAAACCAATGCATCCAAAGTTTAACGCGATGATATACGCATTTCACCGCAGCGCCCTCTCCTGTATAGACGTTGAGCGGCTACATGCAACGTTTCATCCATGACAGAAACCCCAGCTCTTGAGTTACTACCACATCTCAGAGCCCCCCTACTCGTCCCGCAGTCTTGGCCGAGTGGTTAAGGCGATGGACTAGAAATCCATCGTTGTCTCCCCGCACAGGTTCGAATCCTGTCGACTGCGCAAACATTTTTTTTTTTTAGGTGAGCACGGACGCCGGCCGGCCGGCCGGACGGACGGACGGAGAAGGCTAGACCCTAAGGAGCTTCGCCCCTAATATGGAAACGTCACACCGGCTTGCGTGACTTCGCTGATCGCCGTAGCGGTAGTCCTGACTCCTAAGACGTCACCAGGTTGTGTCGCCGACGGATGTGGTGGCGCATTGTTCTTGCCGTCTGGAGGCGGTTGAGTAGGCCTCTCCCCAACGAGGTCTGTAGCAGGCTGGGGCGAGGCTTGTTCCTGTGGTGCTACAAAACCCGTCGTGTGATTGGTGGTGTACCAACAACAACGTCCGGTGGCTTCCTTGCCGTTGGCTCGTGACGAGGGCGCAGTTGGTCGACGTGGCGTCAAACCATTGCCGCAGGAGCTTCCACGGACACCATTCTAGCCCCTGACATATCCTTCACACGCCCCGGGCGTACATTCATCACCGGCGCCGTTGTTGCGCACGTACACGCTGGTCTCGGGCAGTGCCATCCAGTCGTCACAACCGCCCCTTGGCTCTGCAACCGTTGCAGGGAAACATGAATCCAAGCGAGACCTCATATGGTACCCCGCAGCAGCATCTCAGATGGCGATCTTCCGATGCTCTGCGGTGTCCGTCGGTGGTTAAACATTAGATTACCTTCCATTTTCTGATTTTCCGGTGGCCATCCTTTTCTGTTCGAACCGCCCTTTCCGCTGCTCCGTTGGATTGGGAATGGTACGGAGCTGTCCGGAGGTGGGGCGCAATGTTGTTCTTATGTTTTTATAAATGGTAGCAAACTCTTCACTTATGAACTGCGTTCCATTATCTGAAACTAAAGTGCGCCGTACCCCAAACCGACCGAAAATGCTACGTAAGCAGCTGAGTGTGCTTGTTGTGTTTGCGTGTTTTAATGGACATGGCTTTGATCCATTTATTGTGGAAACCCATGAGAATGAGTACCATCTTCCCTGCTAATGGCCCAGCAAAATCTATATGCACACTAGACCACGTCTCATGCCTGTTGGGTTTCGGCCAATTTAACGGGGGAGCTGCAGTTGACATGGGCAACTGATTATGCAGTTTTTGCAGTGATATGACATCTCTTCAAAATCATGATCTAGTCAGACCACCTAAACATCGACCGCGCGATCAATTTCGTCGACAAAGAACCTTGGGGCGTGCCATGAAGAAGTTGCAGCATTCTCTCTTGGGCCTTGTCCGGTATGATCTCATGAGTGATCAACACCAGCTCGTCCGCCACTGACAGCAGCAGCTTACGATCATCAAAGGGAAGCAAGGACGGTGCCAGCAACTTCCCGCTTCCATCTTCAGCCATGGATGATAGAAGATAGAATTTCACACGAGAGTAGCTGTAAGATCTTTCAGTTCCTGCGTTGTCGCGACTCGCCACACCCTTGTTCGTACTTTCCAAAGCAAAAACATATTTTCGGGGTGCACCTGCGGTAGCCAGTTCCTTTGACTACAGTGGAAGTCTGCTGAAGGCGTCTGAGTTCAGCAGCTGTCTCCCGGGCACGTGCTGCAGCTCGTGGCGGTAACCACCCAAGTAAAGCGCCCAGCGTTGGATGCGAGCTGTGGTCATTGGTGGCGTCTAGTGGTCCGCTCGGAACAGGCCCAGGAGTGGCTGGTGGTCGGTAACCAAGGTAAGCAAGCTCTCGACCTAAAAGGTAATCCTGAAATTTTGTCATGCCAAACACAAGTGCCAGGGCCTCTCGCTCCCGTTGGGAATAATGTCGTTTAGTTTGATGTTCTCGACCGAAAACCAATTGGCTTACGCTCGCTGCCGGCAGGGTGGAACTCCAACTTTATGATTCTTTTGACGGATCGAAAGAAGCGGGGGCGGGGAAAGGGGGGGGGGGGGTGGGGGGAGCCGTGACGCTCCGTGAAGTAACAAAGCAAAAGTCCGAGGACACCTAAGCAGTTTTTTAAGAGTTGTGAATGCGACTTGGCCATGTAGCCTCTCCGGTCGACCATGTAGCCTCTGCGGAGTTTGCACCGGGCGGGCTCTGCCCAATGTTGCGCACTGCCACTTCGGTTTTTCTCGCGTCAAAAATCGAAAATTGCCTTTTTTTTCACAGCACTAGTTTAGTGACAAAAGTCGTTTTTAAGTAATGTTTGGAGGTGGGCTAGTCGGTGATGCATTGTAAACATAGAAATGAAACAGCGCAAACGAACACAAGGACAAGTAGAAGAAGGGACACAGACACAGCGCTGACTCACAACTTACTTTCTTTCTATTCTTTTTAAAACATATCAACATAAGAAAACAAGAAATGAAAAATAAAAGAAGAAGAATCCAGCATGTAGGACATCCTCTCTGTCATATGCCATCTGAGGAATTTTTTACACAAACTATACATTATATACCATTACAAAAACAAAAAAAAAAATTAAGAAAGCCAAAAACCACAGCGCGAGTCCTAATGCTCTGTGCGTACCTGTCTTGCACGCGGACTCTTGGTATGTCGGAACCCTTTTCTGGCTGCATGTAGGCACGCGCCTGTGGTTATAGGATCACTCCCATGGAAGTAGAAAAAAAGTATTAAAGAAACGTGCCCAAACTCCGAAGAAACTCGAACTCTTCACTGAATAACGTCACTGACTCTGAACTGACGCATAGATCGGGACCGTGTTGTCGAATGTAAAACGCTTCATGAATTTCCCTTGCCATTTTTTGTGAATGTTTAGCCAAAATTTCAATGTCACCTAACCGAGGGGAACAACCACACCTATCACAATGAATGGCTAGGTGACCCGAAGGTGAAGACCTCAAAGACAGATAATGCTCCCGAGCTCGAGCATTAATACATCTGCCCGTCTGCCCAATATACACTTTACCACATGAAAAGGGTATTTCATAAACGACCCCCACAGCACAAGCTACATATTTGATGCGATGGTTTATTCCACACCCTACACGCTGAAGTCCTGCTCTCTCAATGGACGCACACAAACGGGATAGCTTGGAAGGTGCTGAAAAGACTATGGGAACTCCGTATTTAACAGCCACTTTTTTTATCCTGTGGGAAAAACTGTGCAAATATGGTATTACAACCGGTCGAGAGGCAGGCTTTTGTCTAACTTTGTCAAGTATGTTAAGGGGATTCCTGAATAATTTTAAAAGTGACTCCGCTACCCCCACTATGACAAGTTTCGGGAAACCCGCTTTTGTTAACCTATCTACTTGACACAGAAAGCTGTTGAAACTTCTCTGAACACAGGATTTCAATAAAGAAGCTCTCGAACATGATTTTGCAATAGCTCTTTTTACAACTTTTGAGTGCGTAGATTCGTAGCTAAGGAGGGACTTTTTTGATCTAGGCTCATAAGCCCAGCACAGGTGACTCGTTTCAAGACGAATGTTGAGGTCCAAAAATTGCAAAGCTTTTTTAGTTGGAACCTCACTCGTAAACCGCAGACCTCCAGAGCACTCCCGAAAGGTGTCTAATAACTCTGAGACCAAGTCAGCACTTCGTGAGCCCTGCTTAGGTTTAAACACCACCAGGTAATCGTCAACATACCTGAAGACTTTCAAAAAACGATCATCTAACCTTTCTGCAATAGCACAATCACAACCTGCTAGGTAGATGTCACTCAATATGGGAGCAACACTAGACCCAATGCAGATCCCGGATTTTTGCAGAAACGTATTGCCCTCAAAAGAAATAAAAGTAGACTTTAAGTAAAAGCGGAGAAGATCCAAAAACTTTTCCACAGCACTACCAGTCGAATTCTGGAAGGCAACAGAACCGTTTAAGTCAATGCAAAGTTGAACCGCTTCAATGAGACCTCCATGAGGTCGTTTTTAAGATATGTATGACACCAAAAATCTTTACATCAGCAACACCTCAAATATGTTTTTGTTTTGTAGAAATTTGCATCACGAAGAACGAAATGCAGAAGTTGACATTCGGTAAACTGGTCTATCCTCCCCCTCTTTTCCGCACTCTGCATTGGTTGAATGAACCAGGGGAACTAAATGAAGGCAAGCAGCTAACTTTTTATAATGGGAATTCCACACTTTATAATGAGAATTTTTACTTTTATAGCGAGAATTGTGCGCGTTTATCATTGAAAGTGCGCACTATTGTTATGGTGATTGTGCACTTTTTATGGGTGTCGCACATATTTGTAATGAGAAATGCGCACTTCTAAAATGGGCGTCGCACACTTCTCAAGGGGAATTGTGTTTTTTTACAATGCAAATATGACACTTTTATAACAGAAATTTGGCATTTTTTATGGTGCGAATTGTGTTCTTTTATCGTGGGCATCGCGCACTTTTACAATGGGAATTTTACACTTTGATCTTTTGAATTCCGCACTTTTTTTATATGGGAATTTCGTACTTTTATGATGAAAATTATGCCCTTTTGTCATGGAAATTTCGATGTTTCGTTACGGGAATTGTGATCTTTTATCACTAGAATTCCCGCACTTTTAGCGTAGTCAACACACGGTCCACACGCTGTTCACATATAGTGTGTTGTCCATGGTGTATGAACAGTGCGCTGTCCATACCGTATGGAAAGTATGGACACCAGAGTGCAGGACAGAAAAAAAAAGAAAGAGAAGGTGCGAGAAACAGCGAGTTGTCAGGAATAGAGAAGAGAAATGCTCGACGGGCGAAATGGGAAAGAGAGAGAGGTGTGTGTGTGTGTGTCTGTGTATGGGTTGCTGTATGTGCGTGCACTGAAGGAAATGTTCGGAATAACAGTGAATCACGCCGGGTTAGGAGGAAGGAAGCGACGGGAAATTCCTCGGCGTCTAACCGGTCGTGTATTTATGCGTTGCTTCGGTGCCGCGCGCTCGTCTCGCGCGTCTGATCGCGAGAAGAAAAAAAAAGGTAGTAAAGGGATACATACTGAGATTAGAAAAAGAAAAGAAGAATTAAAGAGCACGAGACAAACGAAAAAAAAATCGTTTTTTTTTTTTCTTCGCCCGCGTTCTTGCAGATTTCGGGACACGACATGGAGATGGGATTTCTTTGCCATGGAATTCAGGATGTTTCCAGGTAACTGTCTTCTCTCTCTGCGTCGTTTCGACGTTTATTTACTGGCGTGCATATCCGCGTGGGAACCTACGAAGGCTCGTGTCTAGCTGTCGCAGCTGCAGCTATAACATCGGCAAGCGCTGTGGCGCCGTCTGCTTTGCGGCGAGACTCCGTTCCCCTCCAAGTCCGACCGCTGCAGCTCCGACGATTTGACGGAGCCAATCACCTCGCACCAAAAGGGCATCGTCACGGATCTCGTAGTGTTCGTGCGTTAGGCTATCCCCCGCTAAACAAAGTACGCGCAGTGAATCTCTCATGGATGGATGGATGGATGTTAATGGCTATATACCCTTATAAACGGGCGGTAGCTTGCGCCACCTAGCCTAACTCTAGCCTAAATCATAATCCCGCGTTTTCTTTTTTCCGCGAACTTTTGGCTTGAACTTTGTGTTTCACGAGCTTAGGGCCCCTGGAGTGCGCAAAAGTTGCCGCTCGCGCGTTTCAACCGGCTGTACCCGCGTATATTATGCGTACACATGGGACGACTGCATAGGGCTCCGATGTTCGCGGTACCCTGCAGACACAGGCAGTACCATCTTTCCCTATCTGGGTAGTGTGGGTCGCGTTCTGCTCATGCGCCGAATTTCTCTTTTGCGAAAACAAAAAAAAAAAGAGTCAGACACCGCGCAAGCGTCAAGGGTCCAGTGACTCTGCAGTCTCTGCCGCTGGTGGACAAACACCGGAAAGGCACACGTGTATTTATGCTGCCGTATATGCATGTAAGGTGGGCCCCACTAAAGCAACTTCCAGCAAACTTTGTTCCCAGACGAAGTAGACACGTCTTGTTTTTCTCATTTTATGCGCGCACGAACGTCATTCGATGGGCGCGAGAAAACACGTGTGCAGAACGAGGGGTATGAGAAAGAGTGCCCAAGAGTTTGTCCTTTATACGCCTTTTGGGAAGGCATAAAGTTATGGACAAATGAGCACGCTGTTTACATACATGTTCGCGTTTACCCTCACCAGGTGTATATAGGCACTGAGCGTGCGCAGAAATCAGGTTCGTGTGAAGTGAAGCGTCCGCGCCACGCCGACAGAGGCGCCACCGCCGAGCGCGTGACGTCAGAGGGGTCATCCAGCGCCGTGAACGTATCCCGTGTCTGACGAGCGGCCATTTTATAAAGTACGTGTCGCTCACACGGCCGGCGATGCAGTTCAACGTGAAAGGAAACAATGCGACCGCAAAGACCTGGACTGGATCTCTATGGCATGGATGTATCGCGCGCGACCTGGACTATAGACAATTTCGACGTACACCAATTGGGGTCGCTAATGCCTTTCACAAAAAATACAAGAAGCGTGATTCGAGTTGAACACAGCACGAAGGTTGAATATCGCGTAATATTATTCAGCTGTCGCTCGGCGGACGGCAACTTTATCGACAAGTGTGATCCACGCTTGTTTACGCCGATTCATTCGATGTCTCGGTAGCTATCGGCAACATATTGGTATATCGTCCAGTTTCGTACGCGTCACTCAAAAAGGGTAATCGATAAAACAAAAATTTAAATTACCCGGTTAAAAAGTACTCAGTTAGATCACCTTAGAAAAAACTAATTGACCCTTTATTCTTCCGACTACCTCAAATTTTCAAAAAGACAAATCGTTTTACTGGTTTCAGAAATTATTTTATACGGCCCTATATTGAAATAGAATAACCTAAACATGAGGTACCTATCTCTTTAATCTGTTAACTCTGGTAAACCGTCTTCCCGCCGTAGGCTTGGTTCGAGGATTCCTTGTATAGGAAACTTGCACAAAGAGAGGGCGTCGTTAGGAAGGGGAGGGAAAAGTAATAACGGTTAAAATGTAATACTGCCAAAAGTAATCGAATGAATCTTGAGATTACTTCCTAATAAATTCATTGAAATTATTACAAATTACTGAAAACAAAAGTGGTGGTTACAAGTAATTTAGTTACTTGCAATGAGCGCCGTCTGTTACCGTCCCTGTATATGTAACAAAACCGTATATATGTTTGTCTTTTTTTTTTTTTTTTTTTTGAAGTCTATGCCAGGTGGCAAAGGTCTTAAAAGATTGGTTATTTCAGGTACATATCGGTACACATCTCAACTTATCAAGCAACGTTAGTCCTACCCAGCTCAGCGTCTCGATTGCAATAGCAAATCAAACCCCTTCATTGTGCAGTTTGCAGGCTATGTTTAACCGCTATTACACCCCCCCCCCCCCCATTTTCTTTTATTTTTTTAATTACTACATTATTGTAATGCTTTATGCACTTTGTTGCAGGGTTCTAGTGGATCTTCCCATGAACCCGATAACTACACCCGATACCCCGTTTGCGCCATTAGGGAGTTTTAGTAGATCGTTTTCAAAGGCCCGCTACCGGGCGCGCGCTTCAGAGCATGCATCGAAGTGGCAGCGCGAGCTTCCGCTACGATTAGCGTGGCCTGAAAACACGATCTACTAAAACTCTCTATTGTGTACGCATCTAACCGTTATCGGGGCTATCGGAACAACCTACTAAAATGCATTATTAATGGAGCAGATGTCAAAACCCGCTTATGACTATTTCTTTTGCAACAAAATGAAACCATGTATTAAGGCCAAAGTTTGCAGCACAAGCCTTTATGCAGTGACCACGGTTCCTCTTGAAATGATTTCTCAAGCCTCTTCTGGAGACAATGAGCAATGTCGCTATCGCAGTATACGACTGCCAACTTCGGGTTACCGTTAGTATCACGCTGGTGCTTTACGCAAATCAACGTTTGTATGAAACACCCTTCATTTCGACAACAGCAGGAGAGCAAGCTGATCTGGTGACCTCTGAGTCTGTATTAGCCAATGCGTGATGACGAGGCCAACTACTTCTCTCCCTTTTGGAATCGGGTTTTAGGCGAAATCTGCTCCATTCGTCTCACAGGGATCAAGGTCTTTTTAAAGGATCCGGATAGATTGATGCACGAAACACGCGTACAGAAATCTTTTCCGCCTGACCAACGAGGTGCGATTAAAAAGTTCTACGACTGATTTTGTGGCGTGATCCGCGCGCGTCATGACAAAGGAAGGGATCCGCCTCGTGTCTCATTATAACAAACACTGTCATTCTGTGACCATTCAGAGCTGCGCTACACGAGTTGTTGTAACCGCGTGCAAGAGCACAATAGCGATTTCACCATATGCTGCCAACCGGAGCGAGGGCGAACATCCCGAACATCCATTTTGCGTTATACTCGGCAGATATGAAACAGAGACATTGAAGAAATGGTCCAGCAGGCTTATGCCAATACGCAGTGAATAGTGCTTCGCTGGAAGACGAAGATGGGTAGCCTCTTCGACCTCTCTTCGACTTCCAGCGATGTTCCTGCCGTTCTTAAAGCACGAGGGCCACTCAACACACTTCGCACAACTCACTGTTTTTTGACATAATCCTTAAATCATTTCAGATGTCTCTGTTTTAAATTTGCAAAGTTTGACGCAAAAAAAAAAAGAAAAACATGATGTTCGCTTTGTTTACGTCGTGGCGACAGCCGAGCATCTCCTTTTATATAGTACCTAGTGTAACGGTTCATTCACATGATGCATAGTTGGTTCACCGGGCCTTTAGTTATCACTTTTGTTCATAATGTGATGACTCCCCCCCCCCCCCCCCCCCAAAAAAAAAGGGTCTGAAAAGTGAATGAATGCATGGAGCGACTGTGACCCTAAAAGATAGTTGAAGTAGAATCAGTGTTTAGCAGAGAGAAAAATTCTTTACGGGTTTTCTTTAAGTTGCTGCAGTATGTAAACTGACGCTTTAAAGGCACTTTAGATGGCCCGCAAAAAAAACGGTTCGTTAGCGTATCGTGCTGCAATATACTACACAGGCGCAAGCAGGTGCTGGAAGTTCACAGTTTATAGTGAAAAAAAAAGTGAGAAGTGCTGCCGACAGATGGCGCTTGCCGCGTCGGGGGAGTGCCGACCAATTTGGTTTCTTTTGCGGGATTTTCTGCTATCGTAACCCGAATCGGCCGGCGCTCCCTCGACGCGGCGTACGCCACCTGTCGGCGGCACCTCTCACTACGCGTGCATCGTCTGCGAAGTGGCGGCGTAGATTACCCTAAACACGTGACTGTTGTTCTTTTTGCTTTTGTTTTTTGAACGAGGTAATTTTATTTACTGAACTCTTTTCACTTTAAACACCACCACCGGCGTAAACCTCTGTAGTAAATCGGAGTGCACGTTCAGAAACCGACTTTTGCGGGCCGTCTAACTTGCCTTTAAATCGTTAGTTTACATGCTGTAGATAGCTAACTGTTTGCGAAGACATGAGCCACTCACGACACGTACTTGAAAGCGTGCCTTCAAGCAGTTTCAGTTCCCTATACCAATATTGCTTTACAAAAAAAAAGGATCTAATCAAATTTCATAACAGGTATGGCAAACTTGTAATGCGCAGAACACATTGATTTATCCTAATGACTATGCCAACCACTGGCATGCGAGTCGAAAAGTTTTGCTATAAATCAATAAATCGAATTGCGGGCGTCTGTAATGTTTATTTAAGTAAAAACAACTTGTCAGCAAGAAAACAAGATTGTAATTAGTGCTAGCTTGTTTTTTTTTTGGTTTTTTTTATTGAAATAAATGCCACGGGCGCTCACATTTCTCACAGTTACATTTGTTTTTACGAATATTTGGCCTGGTGAACGTAAGCTCATAGGAAAGTCCATTTTTGTTTTATTTCTATATTTAGCTAGCTAGTTCATGTCATCAAGCATTCCCGCTATGTCACCACCGATAGCATATTATTCTCACGGAGTTATTGCAGCTTTCTGAGATGCAGTTTATTCATGTGGGCAAAGCAAACGGGGTTTTATTTTGTCAATCAGATCCTGCATATTAAGAAAAAGAAAAAGAAGTACTTCAGACACCAGAAGTGTGTTGCGGCATGCTCGAAATGAACTTCACGTGTACTTTCCTGATCTTTAAAAGTGCATATTATTAGTATCCGTGACATTAGCGACCCATATAGAGGTTGACAATCTCGACAAAATGTGGCGACCGAAATCAGGCCGTGCCTTTCACATGCATGTGCCACTCAAGCACAACTTCCGGGTTTTAGAGGGCAAACATCGTTTTCAAAATGGTTTACCCCGATTCTTATGCCCTATACTTTCAAAGCCTGCGGCGATGTATTGGCGTAGGCGGCGAGTTTCCAGAGGCTTAGGCTTCGGGAAAGCGATGAAAAGACCACCTGTATACTGTCCTTCTATACCGCGCTGATGAACGTTGATAAATCCACGATCTCTGATTTACGCTTCTGCATATAGGTGGCGTTCAGGGCGATCTATAGGCAACACGCTGACCTTTCCTGCCATTTTCGTTACCATGGACACAACCAACACAAGTTCCCCCGCTTTCCTTTGGTGGCCATCGCTCCAAACCTCCGACAACATGCTGTCCGCTCAGTTCAGCGTTTTCCCGCCGAGTGCCGTCCGTTTTGCTGGAGTCGCGAATACTATGTAATGAACGCCGAAATTGTATATACCATCACCACGCGCACACTGCAGGACGAACAATAAGCGCTTTTTTCTGCGGCCACAATTACCGCCCAGATGCTAATGCGAGAGCATCGCGTGGCACGCACGTACGCTCCAGACGGATCCGCACCCTTGTACATTCTTCGGCCGAGGGTTGTGCCGGCCCCGCGTCCTTCCTTCCATTTCGGATGCCGGGTCGTCGCATGCAGCTGCTGCATGGTCAAACGATTTCAAAGAGGTGTTTAAGCGGACCTATACGCGAACCTTAATGCATATCTCTGCCCAGATGAAATGGCAGCAGAGTCCGGCTCCGTTTGCAATGACCTGTTTTGTGCGCGTACACGGGCATGTGCACACTCGCACACACACACACACACTCGCTCTGCAAGATATGCGGCGGCGGCGGGGTTGGGTCGCACTCCACGAGGGCAGGCCGGAGCCAAACCATTTATCATCGCTGGTCATCGCGGTGTTTACCATTTTGTTTTCTGCGCCGCCGTGAAGCTTGCTTGTCTTTTCTTCTTCGCATGGAAGCGCTTGTTACTTTAACCCCCGTGGGGTGGGCGCTGGAGTCTCTTGTCTCGTTCGCTTACTGTGAACCGCCCGGACGCTATGGAGCACTGCTGCCTCTCGCAATAAATCACCGCCAGGGGTTGCCGTGTACAGTACTGCGCACGTCTTCCCCTTGTCCAGTTTCGGGCACTGTGTGCGCGAAGTGCTGCGCGCCGCTCTCATTTACATGTTCGATCATTTATTCTAGTCTGCCTCGCCTTGGCGTCGAGACGGAAGACACGTCTGCCATTGGTTTCGGTTCTATAGTTTTTGGGCGACTGGAGGAGCATGGGTTCACTCGGGAACTGACAATCGCAATCTACGCACAAATATAGACACCCCATGACACGCACATGTGGATGTATTTGGAAGCGGAGGTACATGAAGAATTCAGCAAGTTCTCGAAAAGGAAATTCACGGGCATCAAGGTGAAGAAAGCATGGCATCTTTCAGCATAACCAGTTTTGAATCGAATATGCTATGAAAAAACTATATATATATATATACCTAATTGTCTCGATCAGTCTGATAAGCTCATGAAGCACCTGAATATGACGAGCAAGCTTTGCGCGTGCGTGAGGACTTGTCCCGCTTGGTTACGAAAGGCTTTGGGTATAGTTTCAGATGCGTTACACGCGCGCCCAAACTGTCCTCGCCGGGTTTATCCGAATAATTAAGGCAAGCGTAAACTTATTCGGGACCCGTGACGCCATGAGATCACGTGGGGAGTTATGCACTTCGTCACTCGGGAGCAGACTTGTACGTACAAGTTATTGAAACTTTGTAACGCTTCAATTACTTTTTCTTGAGGTAACGTTCGCTGTAGTTCAATTACTACCTTTCTGTAATCATAATCAGGTATATGTTTTCTAAAGAGCTAAAATTATTGAGTTGAGTGTTTGTTTTTACGTAAAAAATCGCTGCGTCTGCCAGTGCGTCGCTCGTCAAGGTTGCACCAACGTTGGACTCCTCTTTTTTACCCCTAAAAAACTAAACAAAAGATACAAAAATATCAAAAGCATTAGAATGTCAACGGGCTCAGCGACGTTTTGACTGTTGAAGCTTAACAAGGTGCTTTGATTTTGTGAAAACTATACCAGAAAGAAATTACTTTCTGGTATAGTTTTCATTACTTTTGTGATGCAGTAATTGATTACTGTAAGCAGTTACATTCTTCAATGAAATAATTGAAATTCATTACATTTTTGTCTTATTTTTTTCAGTAACACGTACAAGACTTCTCGAGATCCAGCTGCGCGTGTCGACGGTCGCATTCTACCGCAGGCTCCCTTGTCAGTTGCTGCTTGCTCCCGTGTCAGGTTGCGTATCGCACTGTCCGAGGTTCGATTCCTGAACCGGCGCTCGGTAAATCTATCTGATTATAATTTATGAATAAGTATGTTTCACTATGCATGCTTATGCATTTGCACGCAATCAACTGGTCCTTCGAGGTTTAGAAGAAACGTGAACAAACTAAGTGACTCCTTCTGGTGAAACCTTGAGTGGGCAAAGAGCTAGAATCGAGCACTGCGTCTGGGCTTCTTTAAAACGGCCACCGATAAAGCGGCAAAAAAAATCATCATAATTTTTTTTAAAACTAAATAAAACAGATTTAATTTATTTAGATCATGATTTAGGTCACTGTAGCTAGAAAATAGCTGTTCATTACCGCCAGATGTTTTTTTTAAACATGGCATGCAGAGTGATTGATCAAGTCTTTTAATCACTGATAATGTGAAAGAAAGAATTACTGTGACTTTTGCGTAAAGTTTTAATCCACAACTTTTTATTAGTGTAATTCCCGCCATATTAAAACAAAAACCGCTTGAATTTTTTTTTTAATTAAATAAAAGATTTTTTTTTGCTTTTTGCGTTTGTATTTTATCACAACAGGACCATTCCATTTCTAGTTTTCGGTTATTTATTTTCCGTCCTGATTTTGTTGCAATAGGACGTTACTTAAGTGGCAAAAGAACGAAGTGGCAGGTAGAAATCAAGCTCAACACTCCGATTTGCTCAGAAGAGCACTTCTTCTTGCTCCTGTTCAGCCTGATGTAAGTCTTTCTTGTTTGGTGATTGTTTTCTTTCAATACAAAGCACATGCAGATACAAAACATAAAATAAAAGACAAACTTCAAATAAAAAAAATTTCGGGATTATATTTGTAGGGAAGTTTCTATTTAGATTATCGTGGTAAAACTGGTCCGATTTAAACCCCAATCACACGAAATAAATAATATTGATTTTTATTATTTCCCCCCAATCTAGTTAGTGTCGAGGACCGGGAGTGAGCTATGTTTAATGTATCCTCATATTACGGTAATTATATGCTTTTTTTTCAACTTTCCCATAATCTTTTATACTTTCGCTGAGAAAGGGGCAACTATTCATCCTAAGCTTTCGGATACCTTTCTCGGTTCTTGATTGGCTATGCGGGGAGCAAGTTCGTCTGCTTCTTGTGCAGGTGTTGCGATGACGTCAGAACGACGCCGAGCTCTGAATGGCTTTGATTGGAAGGATAGTGGCTGGATCTCAATGCTAGATGCCTTGGGGTCTACGCGCTAGGTTTTCGAATCAGCCAATAAGAGCTCGGCGTTCGGATATCGTCACTGCCCCCGTGCAAGAAGCAGACGAACTTGCTTTTCTCAAAAAATGCCCCCCCCCCCCCTAAAAAAAAATAGCCAAAATTTCGGAACTATAACCGCATTATCTTAAGCAGAAGTTATAAACGATTTTCTGCAATTTTCAATGGGACAAATGACGGCCGATTGATCTCTTATAATAATACATGGAGCTGAATGGCGCCAGTTAATTTCCTAAAAGCGGGCGGAAACGGGCCCCGTTTCCCTATTGAAATTTTCAGGAAATCGTTTATAATTTTTTATTAAGATAACGCGGTTATATATAGTTCCGAAATTTTGACTTCTGGCTTGAACCGCTATAGGATTAATTTTGGGCGGTGAATGAGCGTTCGGCGAAGCGTCGTTTATTTTTAAAATACAGTTTTTTTTCTTCTTTTGTTTTTTTTTTGGGGGGGGGGGGGTTGGCACGTTGTATATATTGTGTTTCACCCCCCCCCCCCCCCTTCCAGTCCTATACTCTAAAAAAAGGTCTGTGCGGCTACTTTCACGTACAACACTCGGAGAACCAATCGGCGCAACTTACGGAGGCAGCTCAACGAATGACGATGCCGAAACATCTGTTTAGACCGAAAAACGGAGACTGAGTTGTGACATTAAGCAATGCAAGCGTGACGTTTTGCATTGCTTAACGTCACAACTCAGACTGCGTTTTTTGGTCTAAACATATGTTTCGGCATCGTCATTCGCTGAGCTGCCTCCGTAAGTTGCAGTGATTGGCTCTCCGAGTGTTGTGCGTGAAAGTAGGCGCACAGACTTTTTTTTAGAGTGTACCGCGGCCTATGCAACGATATGACGGGACCAATCAAGCAGTACCAAAAATGCATCGTCATGGTGTTCGTTGTTTTTGTAGGTTTGGTATCCCTGGTTACATTCAGAAATCCTCTGGGGGCCAGATGCCTTGCCGAACGCCTTCCTTAAAAAGGTACGCCGGATGTGTTTCTATGTACTTAACATATATATTTTCTAGGTCAATCAAAGATGCGGTATTGCCGGATGACTGGCTAATAACTAGAGTTGTTCCCGTAAAAAAAAAAAAGAAGAAAAAACGCAAGATGTTATTGTAAGCAGTGATAGAGTGCAGGCGAGCTGGTAATGAATCGATATCTTGTAGACCCTGAGATGGATCTACAAGATCTCGTAGACCTACCTCAGGGTTTACAAGACGAAGAGATGATTCAGTTTCAAACTATCACCGCATTTCCCTTACCTGCGTATTTTGTAGATTACTAGAACGCCGTTGTAAACAAACAACTCCTTTTTTTTCTTCCTTAGAGGAAAATGCTGCACTCCAGCCAACATGGTTTCCGTAGAGGCTTGTCAGCAGCGACTCGGTTCATGCAATTTTATCGTGAAATATCCAGCTATATGTGGATGATCGTAAGCAGGTGGATGCATTGCTCATTGACCTCCGTCAATGAATGAGTACCGTCATCGTAAACTAGTGCAAGTATTATTAGACTTTGGTGTTGTCTAATGTTTAATTAGATGGATGAACACATATCTCACAAATCGGCAACAATTCGTGGACGCCAATGGAACCTATTCTGGTACACTTGATATATGCTCCGGGGTGCCACAAATTTCTGTTTCAAGCCCCGCCTCTTTTTTTTTTTTCTTTTTTTTTTGTGGGGGGTTGACGTTTGTTTGGAATTAAAACTTGGGTTTGGGCTGGTTGGTTCATACTGAATGAAACGTTAAAAGCGCGAACAAAAACAGAACAAGGAAGATACACAGACGACATGTAGGACAGGCGCTTCATTTCCTCTCAACTGGTTTTGAATAGCAGCATTGTCACCTACACTCTAAGAAATGCCTGCGCGTCTACTTACCCACAAAACACTCGAAGAGCCAATCTCTGCCATCTAGGAAATCAGCTCGGCGAATGATGAGGCGGAACATCCGTTTAGACCTTAAAATGTAGTCTGCGCTGTGGCATTAAGCAATGCAAAGCGTCATGCTTGCATTGCGTAATGCCACAGCGCATTCTTAATTTTGAGGTCTAAACAGATGTTCCACTCATCTTTCGCTGGGCTGACTTCGTAGATCTTAGAGATTGGCTCTTTGAACGGTTTCGTATTAAGTAGACGCGCAAGCATTTCTTAGAGTGCATACATGCACGTTGCCCAAACCACATCACACCCAATCGCACGCTCAAAGAAAGCCATCCAAAAATGCCATTTCACTCTGAAGCAGATTGACAGACGGCTGGAGCATCGACGCAAATGCCTTCTCTCTTTTTTTATGTAGAACGCCGCAGGTACTCCATTTCTTGAAATAGAGACGTTGGGGAATTACGATGTTTCGAGACGTTGAGCCTGCTACAGTCACTTTAAGAAACGTAAGGCGTGGCTTTATATGGTCCACATAAGCTAAGGCCGGAATTCAATTGAGTGAGGAGTGCTTCAACTCAATTCAATTCGTTTTATTTTTACTAAGGTGTATGTGCATTTTACGGAAAAAGCAGATGGACCCGTAGCCAGTTGGTTAGTTTGGGTTCATTAAAATAAGACATTTGAGGAGTAGAAGGAGAACAACATTGTATTTAAAAAACTACGGAATTACTAAAAAAAGCTATGCGGAATTAATATATATATACCACGAGACTTATATAATCATATTGATAGTGTGATGTCCAAAATTTGTCATGCCTTCTGTTTCTTAAGTTTTCAGTGACTGTGGGTTGAGTTGGCGATCTGAGCGGTCCGTTTTCGGCATGAAAATTAATATCCCGCAGAACAATTCCCCTTGATTGTTTTCCCTTCTCTTCGACTCCTAAATTTAAACAGCTAAGTTGTTGTTGTAAAAGCTTGGTCTGCTGGGCAAGTTGGTAGTGGACATTCATATTAAAAATAGCGCAAAAGAGACGGGACAAAAAGACGAAGAAGCACACAGGACAAACGCTAGAAATAGCGCAAAAGAGACGGGACAAAAAGACGAAGAAGCACACAGGACAAACGCTAGCGTTTGTCCTGTGTGCTTCTTCGTCTTTTTGTCCCGTCTCTTTTGCGTTATTTTTAATATGAAAGTTGTTGTTGTTTTTCACGCGCAAGATAAACAAAACATTTTTAAATACGTAAATAAAAAAAAATTGTTTGCTTTGAAGGCTTTTATTGAAATTGTTTCGCGGTATTTGCAGCAATTGGCTTTTTTATTCTTTAAATGGTTTTTTCCCCTTCGTTATGTTTTGTGAAAGCATAGCGATACTGAGAGCATTCATTTCGGATCTATAAAACATACGTAAATAAGAACAAAATATTCCTGCACGCGTTATTTGTTGACGTAATTAGAGTCACGACCAGGGTTGTAAGAGTTACTTCAAAAACGTACCTAAGGTGCAGTTGCAGTTTCTCATGCGAAAAGGTACCTCGGTACGCAGCTAGGTATCGCTTAAAAATGTACTTAGGTAGAGGTACAGTTACTTCAAGTATACTTTCTGTATTTATTTTCCCCATATTTGTCAGAATATATTGGAAGTAAAGCCTTTTATACTAAAGATACACATAAAAACGAGTTCGATAATTGTGCTTTATTGGTGTCAATGCGATGTTCACATCGGAGTTGAGTCCTTCACGTGCTTTATCCCCACGCTTCAATGGGTTCACCGAGGCCACAGCTTCCACTGTTTGCCACGCCACGCCAAAACCGCCAAAACTCGCTTGTTGACGTTCTCGCCCTCAGAGCCGGTGCTGACGTCGACGGGCCCAGAAAACGTCGGCTGTATGAAGAAACGCTTGAGTCGAGTGCATGGGCACCTAATGTTCGCGACGACGGCCGAAAGGCTTCAAACTTCCTCGTTTCTTTTTTTTTTTTTCGTTGGTCAGAAGAAACATAAGCTTTTTATTTTATTTTTAACTTTTTCAGTTTTGATAACTGCAAAATTTAAGCCTGATTTTTTTAGTGGAAACTGTATTATTTACGTGATGTTACATTGCTTTACGATTGTAAATATAATTTTGTTTTAAATTATATTTTATAATGTATTTATGGCAGAAGAGAGCCACCACCAGGACAAGATACAGGCAACCGAAACTGCGCACATCTTTCAAGTTGTCTCTTCCCTTGTATAGCTGTCAGAGGAGCTTCAAACATGCAAATGAAGTCGAGTTTGGTTTGAGATGAAGAAAACAGATCGCTATTTTCCCTAAATGGAGTTCCGATGCGATTCGATAAATAACGACATCCTTAATCCGCCGTTCGCTCAAATGAACACCTCCATTCGCTAAAGTGTCGTTCGATGAAACGTCATAGGCGGGGCTTCGTTCGCTAAAACGTCGTTCGATCAGGTCGGTGCCTCCTCCAGGTCGTACCGAACTCAACGTTAATCACGGCGCATGGTAGTAGTGTGTTAATACTTCAAGATTTAAAACTTCTATCATTTTGACGAAGTGAATAGAAACGTACCTGTAAAAAGTAACTTCACTTAGTTACAAGTTACTGGAAAATGTACCTAAGATACAGATACAAGTACCGAGAAATGAAAGTACCTAGGTGTGTACCTCAGGTACACCAAAAGTACCTAGATACCGATTTCCAGTTACTTGAACCTAGGTACTTTACAACCCTGGTCACGACAACTTATGAAAAGTGGGAGGCGTCGATTCTTATGTTCACACTTGTAGCTTCTGGTTCCGCCTGTCTATCTGCTTCCAAATAAAATGGCGTTTTTTTTTTTTTCTTTTACAGCGGAGCTGTTAAGGGCTAAGTTCCCCAAGATCGTGTCCGGTATGTCGACACAAACTTACCTGGACAGCTACCGCCATCTATAAGCGATGGCGGCAAGCACACAATCAGTATGGTTTCCGCCGTCGCTCGTAGATGGCGCCAACCTTTCCAGCTATAATAGAAGAATGGATAGTTGGGCGCGTTGGTGGGAGTTCATCGTAGGAAACAGCGCGGAAAACAGACGACGACGAAGAGGCACACAGTGTATCGAGTACAGCTCCGCTGGTCTTCCTTCTTCACGAGAGTGAAAAAACTGTTTCTGCATTTTTTTTTTTTTTTTTTTTGTATGGCTGTCGTTGAGTGGGCGATTGGGTGAGGTGCGGGTTGGGCAATAATGTGCGTTATGGATGACGATGCTGCCATTAAAAAACCAGTTGAGAGGAAAACGCATGCCCTGTCGTGTGTGTACGCACTTCGTCCCCGTTTTTGTTCGCGATTTTAGTCTTATTTTGTTTGGACTCGTTGCTTACGGCCCCTTGAAAATACGCATGTTCGCTGACGACTGCGTAATTTTACTCTCGTTTTTGTCAGTTCAGGACCAGATATAAAGTTAAACGGCCTGTTATCCGGCATGGGGTTGCAGTGTCGTCAATATAACATGTTGATATTTAACATCAATAAAACTCAGTATATGCGCATTTCAACAAAGAAAAAAAATATTCTAAATTTTAGTTACGAAACCTGAGGGGCTCATACTATATAAAAAAGCCGACAGCTATAGATATATTGATGTAATCATTTCGAGTGATTAAAAAAAATGGAGCCGTCATGTGGAGTATATCAGAAAGCGAGCAACAAACACATCGTGATATCTTGGAAGAAAGTTTGGTACAGCTCCACCTTTGGTTAAAAATCTAAAAAAAAACAATTCAAAGACCGATCCTTGAATACGCGTCCGAATCTTGGGATCCCTGGCAAGAAAACTTTGTTAAAAGAGTTTGAAAATGTACAATCGCTGGCGCACGAAGATGTTTTTTTTTTTTTTTTTTTTCAGGTTTTAGGCGATTTACGTTTTGTCAGGGACTATTTACAACCCCTAATCAACAGAAGGTCGTGTCAGTGCTTTGAGTTGTTCTTCCAGATTTATAATAAACCTTTTAGAAATATATCTGTGAATACTTAAAACCAGGAACCTTCCACTCTGAACGATTACATCATTAAAAAATGGTGACTCCTGTTACTGCTCGAATAAATACATTCCTTTTTTGCGAATTCAATAAATCTATAGCTACCCAGTGACGTTGGTGGCATTGATTAATATTAGGCTTTTGCAAATTTCCAAGATATTCTTTTTTAGTGCCCAGTTGTTTTGACACTGTATGGTCCCTGCTCTGTTTAGTGTATTGTTTAGGTTCCAACCTATAAATATGTGTAATGTTATAAACCAAACATGACCTTTTCAAATTAAAAAAGAAAAGTTCTGGGTGTGTGCAGCTGAGTATATATGGAGTAAAAAGAGGATGTCTACACAAATTATTTTCGTAGCCTTTCAGTGAAAAAATGTGAATTGTACGTACTTCAATCATTTATTCGTGCTTTGGCCTTAATGGGCGGGCAATATTGAGAAATAAGTTAATTAATCAACCAATTACGCAGGATGCCGGCGCATTCACTGTGCCTGTGAGTGATTGGTTCAGTATATGATGGCATTAAACGCACAAAACCAATGAGCGCTCGTGATGACGCACTTTTAATGCCATTTGATTGGTTTCATCAGGAGGTGGCGTCGACTCATTAGAACTCCACAGTCAACTGGACGATTGTGGCATTGGCTGATAAGAATTTTGAAGGCATCTCAACACAAGAAGCTTGAGCATCATTTTGGAATAAGTATTAAGTAAATTTTCTATAAAACAAATTTTTCAAACATGAAAATGACATAATTACTTCTTTTTTTGGCTTTCATTACCTACGTTTCCGCATTATTATTTTTCTTTTTTTCACGTAGTTAGTTACCGGCAAGAAAAGAGTCCGTCCTCCCGCTCGTGACCACGTGATTACAGCCATTACGGAGAGGCGGTTCCACTTTTCTTCCCATGAACGCCTAAGTCTTGAAAGCAGCTGCGCCGCCTGAAAAAAACAAAAGTACACAAAAAAAAAATGGTGGGGGAGGGGGAGGGGGGGCACGTGTGGAAATATTTGGGGAGGTGGCGCCATCTAGGGAGGCTGAACGATACCAAAACTATCACTGGTCCGAGGCAACAAGTTGGAGCATGATTAGCGACGCCCCGTGTTTCTCAAGGTGTCGTGACTCTAATCACGTCAATAGATAAGGCGTCCACGATTGTTTTTGTTCTCCTATTTACGTATGTTTTATACATATATCTGAAAAAAAAAAAAAAAGAAACTTAGCCGCGTAATTTTAGAAGCTGGAGCGAAGAAAAACAATCTACAATTTTTCTACAGAATATTTATTTGCATGCCCCCAAAACGGATCGCTAAAATCTCTACCTCAACCTACAGTCACTGAAGGTTTAGGAAAAACAGATCATGACAAATTTCGGCCATCACATTATCGCTTCTATGATTATATAAGTCTAATTGCGTATCTTTTGTTTATTTTAGTAATTCCGTTTTTTTTTTTTTTTTTTTTTTTAATAACGTGTGATCCTCATTCTACGACTCAGATGCCTTATTTTAATTGACCCAAACTAACAAGCTGGCTACGAATCCATCTGCTTCGTGAGTAACATGTACATTCACCTTACTGATAATAAGACGAATTGAATCACTCTTCCCTCAATTGAATTGCGGCATATTAGCTTATCTAAACTGTAAAATGTTTGCTTTTTTTTTTTTTTTTAAGTGACCGTAACAGGTTCAACTTTCGAAACATTGTAATTCTCCAACGTCTACCTCTCAAGGTGTGGAGAGCCCGGCGCGGTTTTAAGGCTGCGTACCTCGTCGTGAAATCGACTACGTATGATCAGTTACGAACTACAAGTTTGATGGCAAGTGTAAAAGTAACAATGGGTGATTGAAATCATTGCGTTCTTAATCTAGCATTATCACAGTTGACACTCCGACGTAGCGCTGATTTCCATCGACGAAAGAAAAATTAATCCAAATAAGAGGTCATATAGTGAGGGTTTCGCCCATCTCGAATTGCGACTATACGGCAACGCTTTTGCTCGCTATTAGTCCCATTGTCATTCTACACTGTACAACGTCGCCTAACCCTTGTCGAGTGAGTCGCATGTGGTTAGGGCAGTACCCAGATAACACCAAACGTCCCTGGGACATCCGAAAAACGTGCGGACGCCCCACGTCCCGAAGCCGACTTCCGACAAGCATTCTACGGACGCCTCAGGAAGGACTGTCCAGAAACAACGTCCCGGAGTGGCTCTAATCAGGATATGGAATATACGTGCTCAAATACACAACCACGCTACAGAAAAAAAAAATGAAGTTTTTGTTTTTTTTAATGATTTACAAGTGCATTACTTCACGTGCTCTCACTGCATACGTTTTCAATGTTCGTATTCGTTGTGCCATATCCGCTCAATTCCGTGTGGCGGACAAGTTGGGTAGGCTTTGTCCTGCAGTCGTTGTACATTGTAACCGCAGTGAAATGGTGTACGCGTACTCGTGGTGACTAATGGAGTCGTGACTGTCGCGTCTGCCGCAAAGACCTGAGGCTGACCGATCCACAGCCATCCTCATCGCTAGCGTCATCGGTTTCGATTTTGGATTTGGACGTGAGATCACGGCAATTTGGTATTTAAACAAATCGTTTAAAGCACCGGTACTTAATTTGTTTTTAATTATTCATTTATTTGCACTTTATTACGATAATACTAGTAATTCAAGCATAGCTTTCAATCGCCACCATTGTGCTACCATCATCATCATGAAGTAATACCTTAGGGTGGCATGTGGACTCTACTGGAAGAACCGTGGACTGTAATCCTGCGATCCGGCGTTCCACCTTTTGCGAGGAATTAACGGTACTCCTCAAAGTATTTATTAGCTTTTCTTGAACATTATTGGCTTATTTCTGTAGGCAGTACGTCTTTGCTGGTGGCATTGTGTTTTCATTCATATTTGTAGTGGACGCGATACTCTCTAGTTATGGCTAGAGAGTGTAAATACCATCAGCGGCGTAGACTTTCTGGCGAAACGGCGCGTTACCGTTTCGCCAGAACTGGAGATTGAAGCCAACGAAAGCACGCTGGGATTCCATTTCCCATGGATTTTGTCAATAAAGGCAACGTGGGCGTTATTTTGTTTACATGTCACTACTAGAAGCTCGTTACATGGCACGTAAACAGCGTCTCAGTAAGGATCATAGCCCGGGCCCGGAGAGGGCCCCCCCCCCCCCCGGATCTGACCAGGGGGGGGCGCGAGCCCCGATGCCCCCCCCCCCCCCCCCCCCCGAAGTCTACGCCTATGAATACGATTCTCTTTTGCTTGGAGATACCCCATGGCAGTCATGGGCACGTTACTGCTAAAATGTAAAATGTAGCATTAAAGTTATTCAGGGGGAAAAGTAACCCTGCTACCAGGCACGTAGCCAGGATTTTGTTTCGGGGGAGGGGGGGGGGGGCGGGCAAACAAAACGCTGTACGAGGGGGAGGGGGAGAGGAGGTCCCAGCGAAATGGAAGATTTCGGAGGGGGCCCGGGCCCCATGCCCCCCCCCCCCCCCCCCCCACCTCGCTACGTGCCTGCCTGCTACAGTATAGTTACAAAATTGAAAGAGTAACTTGTTATAGTTACAGTTACTTCGCTAAAGTAACGCCATTACTTTGCAAGAAAAAGAGTATAGCACATTCAAAAGGAACCTTTCTTAATATGATTTTAAATTAGCGTCAGTATAATAAAGCATTTATAATTTCTTCTTTGGCAAAATTACAGGCGACTTTAGTTTTTTCAAACTTTTAAGCTAGCAGCTAGCAGATGCCTGCTAATGATGTATGAAGAACGTTAAAATAAGCGCGACCAACGCAAGGTATACACGAATACAACAGCCCGCGTCTGGATCTCTGGTATATCCAATCATGGTGCGAGTTTAAAATCGGTCAATTCAAATTTCGGATTTCTTCGGTGAGGCCAAACGGGACGGAAGCAATAAAAATTGTGTGTAAATGTGAAGTCAATAAATACCTTGCAATAAACTTTTTAGATATTTTCTTTCCACTCGTCGGTCGATTCGTTTTCTACTGCATGCGCACGATACTTCATGAAACACGAAGCTTGAAAACTTGGAGAGCAATGTTGCGACAACATTCGTCCGTCAAACTCGCTGAACACGGCAGCGCAGCAAAAGAAGCACTGATCGAGGTACAAACGACCACTGCGTGTAGAATTCCGAACGGCTGTTGCGTTCTTTTCTCTGCCACTTCCTAACCAGATCGGACACGTTTGCGCTCATCTCAGCACCCCGAACTAGAAGAGACCACCCGGAGGGCCCGCGACGTGAATATCTATAAATCAACTGATGCCAATGGCCCCTGGTCCCGGCTAAGGGCGGCCTTTCAATTTCAAGAAAACACACAAACAAACAGAACGTCAGAGACGTTTCGAGTGAATACTATTTCTCAAGTGACGGGACTCGAGAAGCAGAGCGATGGGGGACAACAGGCGGTGACGGGAGGCAAGGCCGATAATTGGGTTGCCAAAGAAGTGAAAGCCGTTTACAATTCCCTGCAACGCCGAATTAGAGCGCAGCTCTTGAGGAGGAGGAGGGGAGGGTACTGAAGGGGGTGGGACTTGTGACCTCAGGGGGGCGGGGTCACGTGACCCCCTCCCCGAGGTCCTCCAAAAGAAACTCGAGGTCCTCCTGAAGAAACACGAGGTCCTCCCGAAGGAACCCGAGGTCCTCCCAAGGTCCTCGGGGGGGGGGGGGGGGGTTAGCGGTTTCGCCGACGACGCTCAAGCCGGAAACGGGCGCCTATGAGCTGCGCCCTAAAAAAGGAAAAGCAAATGCGCCTAAAGTTAGATAATGGCAAAAAGACGAGGTTCATAAAATCGGTTGGGCCGTTAGCCTGCCGGCGTTTGGGGCGACAATCACCCAAAACTGTCCTCCGCGAAAAACACTCGCTTCCTCCACCGGACGAAGAAAAGGCAAACGTTTTAGAGATGCCGCGCTTTGTGACATCTGCGTGCGCTGTGGGCGATGTACACCACACAAGGTGAGTGGACAATACGGTCACAAGTGTCCCCATCCTCCCTCCTGTTTGAGACAATTTTTTGCAGCAGTTTTTGCTGTGCCCTTCGCGAATCAGAACTTAGGACTCTCTCATGAATTGAGAAGTGATTCGGTAGTCGTGTTTGCAATATTTTTGCACATACATTTGAGAAGTTAACTTTAAGCACGTTACTCTTTACAGTTACCTTCGAAAAATAGAAACCCTGTTACAGTTACAAGTTGTTTTCACCAGGCAGTAGTAACGAGCTACAGTTACAAGTTACTGAAAACGTAACTAGTTAGGGGTAACGCGTTACTAATAACTAATTTGTGCCCCAGACTGCTTCCCAGTCACATTATCCTACGGAATTTTAGGTTGAGCAGTGAAAGTGTTCCGGCACTTCCATCACTCGAAGAGGTCATCAACTTCAAGAAAGGAAGGAAGGCCGGCGCAGTTTGCAGGCGGGAAGTGAGCGCCACCATTGCTGTTGTACCGAGATCGACAGCTTATCAGCACGTTCGTCGTGCGACCCAGCTGAGTGGCAGCACTAAAATAGTAGCTAATTTATTTAGAATTTTCTAGTCATGTGTGAAGCTTCTTTGTCGCGTGCTCATGTGCAGTCGTCCTTCATGTGGCCGCAACGCTGGTAAGCTTTTGTTTCCAAAGACTAAAGTGTTCACGTCCTCTGCAATAAAATATATGCTGAAAATGGCACTCTAAAAGTTCAGATGCATGTAACAGCCCTGGAGAAACATCTTAATTTAAATCCGCGTGGTTTTACATGAACTCAGAGCAAGCCGGTACGTTCTACAACTGTAAATAAGTTTGCCTTGCGTTTTTTTTTTTTTTTTTTTTTTTACTTTGCTATATACAGCTTGGAATTTTCTGAGTCTTCTCTTCACGGTAAAAGAGCAAATAGTTTTTTCTAAGAAAAAAATTTTATTACAGTTTTATTGCCTTCAACATTGCATATGGCTGAAAGCCTGTGTTTGGTTGAGTGTTACTACTAACCTTAATGACTTTGCTTGCATCATTTCCCCAAGGTAATTTATAGCTTGCTTTAGAACTGTTTTCAAATACATGGCTGCGGTACCAATTGGTAAATTTGGCTCTTTGCGAGTGCACTAATGCACGGTTGCATGCGCAATGCTGTAAGTTTCAGGGCGACATTAAGTTCAATATTTAAACGCAGATGTTTCTGATGCTCGTTCTGTACTTACCTAAAGATCACAAACGACCTCAGCGTAGTGGTGAGCTTTCAAACAGTCTGTTAAAATTATTTGCCTACTTTTCAGTGCTGCAGTATTGTGAGCAATTTTAAAGAAACAAAATGGTACATTTGCTTGATCGCTACTGTTTTGCAGCGATGTCTGACGCAGTTTCGCCAGGATCTGCTTTGCCAAACCGTTGTTTGCATCGACCTTTGCGTTATATTGGAGCGTAATCATTCACCAGAACTGATGGCCCTCATAGAATTAGGAAAAACTACTGATGTAACATCCAGGGGCGTAACCAGGTTGGGGGGGGGGGGGGGTATTATGGGGCTTAGCCGACCCCCCCCCCCCCCCCCGAAATGCACATCCATTTTGACCCCCCGCCCCCCCCCCCCCCCTACCCCTCTTTGTACCCCAAGTTATGGACATCCCAGCCACCTCAACCCCTCCCCCCGAAACAAAAATCTCGCCTACGCCACTAGTAACAGCGACAATCTTCATTGTCTCGTTTTGCAGCTCCTTCAGCTGGCCCGTCATATCGTACAGCACAGCCTTCCCCTATGTTGCCCTATGTGGTCAGTGATTTCCTGGTACACATACCATTACGGATGGTAACCAAAAATTTATACTTTGCACCTCAGGTGCGTTTGCTAGCACCGCGGACACATCCCCCTCTGTCACCGAAGATTCTGTAAAAACACCCTTAAAAACGGCATGTTTATCAGTCATACTCCGAATAGAGCTTTATTGGTTTCAAACGAGACCGTCCAGTGCCTATGTGCTCTCACTATAAAAACCGTAATACTAAAATGGAACTCTTAATATCGCCGCTGCTTTATATCGTGACTTTTAACGAAAAAAAAAAGACAGGACGTTTCGAGACCAGTGACTTCTCCCTCAGCCCTCTTGGGAAGAAGAAAGCCGGGGAAGAGGTCACCGGCCTCGAAAGGACCCGTCTTATTCCTTCGTTAGATGTCACAACTTCAAGCAGCGGCGGGTTTAAGGTCCCTTTTGTATTATATTACTCGCAAGACCTTTTATTCGCAGTTAGGTTCATTATAAAAGCCGTAGTGTATAGAGGTGGTCGCTTATAAAAATAAAATGTAATCTCCAAATGAAGTCCAGAAAACACACGCTGTGGGACATCCCACGGATGTTTTGCGGAGTTTCAATCAGGACGTTTTCAGAACCTGATTCAGACATCCGTGGGACATCCATGACGTTCCACTCTAGACATCCTTAGGATGTCCCCCGGATGTTTGTGCGTCGTCTGGGATAATTGTGTTGTACACGTATGTGCTCAGACGACAGGAAGTTAGTCAGCCCCAGTTGGGGTCTGGTGCACCTAACTGTAGGTAAGAAATTCGGCCAGGGCGGTACCACTGCTAGTCTGGGGTTTTTAACGTGCACCTCGCAGCCGTAATTGCTGCGCGAGCGTACGGCGGTACGACGCACAATTCAAGTCAAAACAAGCAAAGGTGAGGATCGAATCCTCGAACCCAGAATTTATCGGTTTCGCAACACGAGCTTTCGCTCCACGTGCTCCGCACTGCAGAGCGTCAACACACTCAGTCGCCCATGTTTTATTGTTTGTTTTTATTACAGGATGAAGGCACTTTATCACAGACAACTCCGTTCTAGTTACATTGCATCTTCGTTATACTTTTGGCTCGCTATGTGGCAGCTTGAAAATCTGGCCAGTTTCAATAGTTCACGTCGTCGAGCTCTTTCATTTTAAGAGTTTCTAGTGCATTCGCCCAGTCGCGTTATTGTTGAAACTCAGCGTATGCATTTCAGATCTGTTCAGTATTCGGAGAAAAAAAATAGTACTGTCTTCAACGATATGAAAAGTCAATTGGCCTAGACATTTTGTGCGGGGTTGCAAAGGGCACGCACGAAGGCCATAGGGATTTCATTTTTAGAGCGGATCGAGTATACAGACCCAAAGATTACTTCACTTCCTGACTCCAAGCAATACGCCCCCTGCGAAAACGAATTCTGCACAGCAACCTAAAGCTGCATCACCGAATGGGTCGTTCATATTGTTGGAGACTGTACCTTACTTCTTTACTCCGCGTGTCTCATCGCCATGTGAGATTGCCAAATGCCAAACAATCGATCCCCCCCCCCTGTTAGAACAATAAGGAGACGGAACGTACAAATTCTTCAGCAGTATCAAGTCATCATCGCATTTAGTCAAATGCAACTCTCCTGATCCGTTGAATACAGAAATAAACCGTAGTTACTCAACCGCTCTATTCGCGGCGAGAAGTTTCGATGTCGCCATCTAGCGGTAGCCTGGCACAACCCAAAGTGAGGACTCTCACCATTCGTCCCGACACCGCCCCTTCTTCTCAGAGCTCACTGGGCATTCGTTCAGCCTCGTTGCAACGCTAATAACTTTTCATTTCGTAGTGTTTCTTTTTTTTTTTTTTTTTTCATAACACGTTTTTGCATTTGGCGCGTATAGTTACAAATTCTGCACCTGGCAGTTTAGATCACCAATGTTCTAAGTTTACATGTTTCTTCTGACACTCATTGACAGTTTTAGAAAAAAAGTCATTGTCCCATTTTTTTGGAGAACAGCTAATGGCACGATTGTTGTCCTGGTTTCCCTTCCTTAAATAAACTTACTAAGTTGCATCTTTAAAAAATCAGAGGCAATCCTGCACCAATTTGCTTTTAAACGCATCTTGGACTGTCCCAAGAATAATCAAATCAGCAGTAGCACACGTTTATTATTTTGGTAATTACAGAGATTTTGCCAGTAGCACTACTCTCAGCATTACAGGATTACTCCCAGCATATAAAGTGTGGATTCCTATGAGTCTTTGCAGAATTAATGCAGAAAAAAATATCGCATTCTGAAGAGCCACACATTTTAAAAATCCAACTTTAAAAAAAAAAACTAAAACAATACGTTACACACAATTAAAACTAGAAAAAAACCAAACATAGGCAAATTTCTAATGAAAATTGTTTTGTCAAATGATCTTTCTCAATGAGTCATTTTGTTAAGATCGTGTATTTAAACTAGGGAATGATTTGGTCAACAGCAAGCGCTTTATTCGCAGCCATTTGAGACATTTCACAGATGTAGATGTTATGCAGTTATGTAATCACTGTTATGACAATATAATTTTAAAGAAGTGGTGATGCCGTTTTTTTTTATATCTAAAGTACCAGTGAAGAAGACAAGTTTCTGGTTAGTCATAATTATACAGTCAATCAAATACAACAAACCCTAGAATCGCAGCCAGTACTTTAGAACGTTAAATGACATTTTACCCAGCTGGCCAAGAGCCGTCAATTGAACGCTCGTAGTTTTGAGCATAAACGCTCAACAACGCACATTTTATTGCACAAAAAAACAAAAAAATCACAATGGTGTCTACATGTAGGCGAAACAGCAAAAACATTCAGCATATGGTACTGTTTTGATTTTTTTCCTCTCTCTCTCTCTCTCTCTCTCTCTATCTCGATTACAACATTACGCTGCAGCCGAGGCACAGTAAGAAACGCAAGACTTGCTCGAACGTGGGACCCTCGGGACCCGATTTGTTGAAGAGACACGGGAGCATCCTTCGCTTTGGACAACATAGAGAAGACTGTTTATTCTTTCAACTTTGCAACGCGACAGGCGACATGGACGACGCGGAGAAAGAAATTCAGGTGCGGAGGGAAAAGCAAAGGCGGACTTTCGGATTATCGTTGGCACCGAGTCCTGCCAGTGAAACCCGCACGGGAGAACGAAACAAGGACACTCGCAAGGAAACTCAAAACCTAATACAAAGTACAACACGATTCGTCGTCAAAGCATCTAACAAGTGGTTCGAGCCATAGCCTCCTCTATACTCACCAAGCTTGGAAGTTCGACGACGGAGCCGTAGAGTGCCCGGTCGCAGATTCGGAGCGCGAGGATCTGGTAGCACAGAGCATCAAAGAGCCGTTTCTCGAGGAACCTGGACGTCAGCGCACAGCTTCTGCAGCGGCGGGGGCCCGAAACAAACTTGCTCTCTCCGGAAAAGTGTGTTTCGGAGTGCCGCCGCAGTGGGGCGCCAGTCACGTGGCTCTCCTCTCATTCGTTGTCTGCCGCTCCACCTTTTCCATTTCGGCGGCCGCTTCTCGTGGCGATCTGCCAGGCTTTGTCAGTATACAGGAGGCTTTGCTCGAGCACACCATCGCGCGCTCGCCCACACTTTTTCGCCCTGTTTTATTATCTCTAGTTCCCCAGTTCTTTTTCTCTCGGATATGGAGGGGCATTCACACTTTTTTCGGTCACGTATATGTTGTGCCACCGGTGACAGAACAATAACGAACCACGCTGTCCGAAAGCAAGCGATCACGCCGCGCCGCCCGGCATCTTCACATTCCGGGTATCACGTGACATTCACGTGGTGCTCAGTGGCTTCCCCTAGCGTGGTTCTCGCCGCAAATATCTGTGCAACGCCGCCGCAAAAAACAAAATGCTCATAAAGAGAGAGAGAGAGAGGGAGAGAACAACCTTCATTTTGTAAAAGGCTTACGTCCCTGCCAGGATGGCCTGGCCAGGTTGCCCTTCTCCTGATCACCATGGGGCGACGTCTTTCAGAACTCTGCAGGCTATATATTCATGATCAGGTTATCGTTCAAGCCTCGCCTACACGGGACTTGCTCGGTTCACATCCAACGATATAACATTTCGAATGTGCAATACCCGAGAGCTATTAAGAATAACGTATGGCTTAGAAAGACCAAATTCACGGCGGTATAGGTCACCGGGGCCGTAACCAAGTTTTTTGTACCTTCCAACGGGAGTGTTCCACAAAGTATAGACGTCTGTCGAAGGGAGAAAGGAGGGGAGGGGGGGGGGGGGGGGCGACGAGCATGTATTTACAAGCCCCACTTGAAACGCAGAACTGCGACACAACGTACATCAGCAAAGCAGCCGCCATGTTTCTGATCTTGTTTTTTTCTTTGATTCGTACGCGGTGCAGAAATTACTGGTCGTTGTCGGCTGGCAGCTTAACTGGATGTCGTCTATTCCTGAGCATTTTGTTTATACTTTGTTTTCTTCGTCTTTTTATTTAATCGAGGCCAATTCGTAAGAGTCGCGCAATGTTCGAAGAACCATTTCGAGATTCTGCAGGACGGTTTCCTTTGCTCGTGTGTCGCGCCGCCGACGCCGCCTTCTTTCCCTCTTCTTTGGAGACGGCTGGAGTCAAAGAAGAAGTCTTCTGCTTCTGGGAGTATACACGCGGGTGGCCCTCTTGCAGCGATTCGTCGCCAGTGCGCCTAGATTACATAGTGTCTCCAACCGCTCGATCGCGCTCACGTGATTTACGGGCCCTTGATCATCCGCCACCCCTTCCCTGCCTCTCCGCCCTCTTTCTTCCTCCGCCACGCGACAACGCGACGCATGCGCAGTTGCGATCGATCGGCGCGCAAGAAGCGCATCGTCATTATATCGCAAAAGGCTCCCACAGTGGCTCCTCGAGTCGCTGCCTCTCTTACATCTAGCCTCTTTCTATTCGTCACCACCACCACCGCCCCGCAGACTTCTCGCGAAGGACACGACAAGAATACATCGGTCGGGATTACACGTGCCTGACGAGTCTTATTTACGGCCGAAATAGGGGAGTTAATAAAGAAGATCGCGGCGCGCGGTAACCGTATAGGAAAACAAGGTACACACAGAGACGTGTCGGCGACGAGCGCAGCAGTTGGCCTTTCGTGGTCTGGCCCTGTAGCTTGCGGGAAACTTCTTTTTGAGTGGGACGGGGTCTGCTTTCGCTTATCACCCGGGCGAAAAATGCTGAGTCACTGAGCTGTGAACGCATGCGCAGCGTCCGTTATTCCGCGTAACAGGGCTACTGCGCATGCTCAGAAGGCGTTTCACATCATAGTATAGGCAAAGATGGCGGCGGGCAGAATGAGCCAGTGATATTGCGGCATTAGTCAATGAGAACGCGGAAGTACCAATCGCGATGCAAGAATAGTAAATATAATTGAGGCCCGCCGTGCGGTTCTTAGTTGCCATTGAGACCAGAATGGCACTAACAGTAATTAATATACAGGGCGTTCCAAAAAGAAGGAGGCCGTTTTCTTGGCCCGGATAAATGAGCTACGCATCGCAGGAAGTTCAAACTCCGTAATAACGTGCCGCTGCAGCGGTTTGATTCATATAATGTCAAAGTTTGAGGACATGACGTTACCTGGATCAAAATATGATTGAAAACCACGAAACGTATCTATGAGCCGACGTCCACCTAAGCCTAATATCGTCAAACCAAGACATGGCACTGGAGCGCCTATAGCATCTGTTTCAATTAAAAAAAAAAATTGTAACAATAACGCTAAACAATATTCTCTTTCTCGCTATCGTTGATATAAATCCAACATGCGTTCACAATGTTAGTTTTTGTTTGGACAATATTAGGCTTAGCGGACGTCGGACCATGGAGAAACTTCGTCTTTCTCAATTATCTTTTTTATCTAGGTAGTGTCATGTTTTCGAAATTTCGCGTTCTATATCACATCCGCTAGCGTCACACTCTCACGGAGTTTTAGCGTTCTGCCATTAACAGTTTATTTACCAAAGCTGAAAAACGCGGAGCTCTTTTCTCTGGAACGCACCGTATACAGAACTAGTAGCAGTACCTAATAATTAGATAATACGCAATCGATATTTAAATAAGTTCAGAAATAAACGAAAATGCTTCTCCACAACTCACGCCCACTCCCCGCGCCCTTCAGAGTATCCCTACGAGTGCTTCCTTTGAAATCAACGGCCACAAATCTAGTGAATGCGCGCTTGCAGCTCGACGAAAAAGTAACTCTTTTACTCCGTTGAACGCCAGTTTACTTGTCAGACCGAATGCGGTACGACATGTCCGCCACTCTTTCAAGGCAACCAGTCTTGAACGCCGCCCACCTCCAGTAGGCGCTAGCCTAATTTATTACTCCACAGTGTTGTTGGCCACTATACTTCTTGCAGACACGGAAACGAGCACCGCCGACGGGCGGGGCGACCCGTGGAGCTATAGCCAGCCGAGCAACCCTGGTACGCGTTCGTTCCTCTTCGTCCGTCGTCTCAAGACCTCTGCCAAACCTCGAACCTGGCTTGAGGGAAGGCTACCGGAACACACAGCCAATCAGATGCTGATATTCTGACCCGTAGCTCTGGCTGGCTTTGATTGAAAGGATAGTGGGTAGACCTCAATGCTAGATGCCCTGAGGTGTACCCCCTATTTTGTTCAGTCAGCCGATAAGAGCTCAGCTTTCTTACATCAATGCAACCCCTGTGGAAGAAGCAGACGAACTTGCGGTCCACATAGGATTAAGTGCAAAGAAACTCTAGAGCCGTGGAATAAAACTATACTCGTCCAAAAGCATATTTACTGCTTATCAAGACTGTATGACTGTCATCTAAAAAAAAATGATTCCGGAGAACATTGTGATGTTTCTTGTTCTTCAGTTAAGCTTCTCATCTTATCGCATTTAGCGAGGCTCCGATGTCCCAGAAAGTTGGGGATGTACGCGAGCAAAACCACCACCGAGAATAACATCAAGGCCTGCGCACTAAAATTTTGACGTCATCACATGCAGTGAGATCGAGCGAAGACGGAGATTGGACAAGAGTGCTACGTCATCGTTCGCTGCGGCCTCGTGTCCAATCATGGCGTCGAAGGACCCTCTGGCTGCATCCGATGATGTGGCGAGACACACACACGTGCGATTGGTATACCAACGGGCGCGTAACTTCCAACCTGTCCGTGGGCTCGGCTCTGGTCGTTCGGTGAGGGCGTATACAGCCACGCGGCTTGGCCGGCCACGTCAGCGGGCGGTCAGCACCGGCCCGAAGACGCCCCGATGAAAGACTACGTCGATCGGGCAGGGCTGGGTTAGACCGGGCCTCGATCAGACGTCCATTAATCAAAGTCCGGCCGGTCTGCAGGCCCCCGCCGCGTCCGTCCTTATTTGGCTACGCGTCCGCGAACGGCTCTATGGGACGCCGCCGCCTTAAACCGAGTATCGCCTCTTTCCCGTATTCCGGTTGGACCGTAGAAGATGAAGCGAAGCACAAGGGCAGACAACACGCTGACGCAAACTGAGCATGTGCACTGGTCTCTGTTTTGTTTTCTGGCGTACCTCGCTGCAATGATTAAAGTATGTACCGCCGGCGAACGTGGCATATTATAAGGGTACGCTGTCGCTAGGGTACGTGTAGTAAGAATATGTTGAAGTAACTAAGAAGCGAGAGACAACCATAGTCGGTGGCGGGTTAATAAAGGCCCGTTCACAATTGCGACTCCTTAGAACCGAGCGTATAAAACCTCTTACGACGGGAGAACACTCTGACACGCTGGCGCCATCTATATGCGGTGACCCTGGAACTGCATTTCACCAGAGCGAAGGTTTGGCGGTATTTGCGAGGTAAAGTGTACGTACTACTTATGAAAAATGTTCGTTTGTAACATTGACAAAGTTTTCCAAGCCAAGAAAAGAAGAATGATGCACGAAAGAAATCGAAAATATACGGGACCACCCAGTGTTCCACTGCTACCCGATAGGTGGTGCTAGTGTGTCCTCTCGTCGTAAGAGATTTTAAGAGGTTTCAAGGCCCTCGGTTTAAAGAAGTCGCAAGTGTGTGAACGGGCCTTAAGAATTCACGGGAAGGGTATTTTAGCAGAGCAAACGTTAGAGAGGAGGTCGCCTCCTCTTCGGCGCTTACTCTGCTAAAGTGGAAAGAGATGAGAGGAGTTTCTCCTGAACTCTTTACCTGCCACCGACTATAGGTACTTTTCATGTACCTAAGATAGGACACAATGTAATGTTATAGATGACTGACGGCTTAAGCTTAAGAAAAACAGGGCGTTTCCTGTTGTTTCTCATGTCGTGATTGGTTCTCCGGTGTTCTTATCGAAAATCCTGCAATCACATTGGCTGCGTGACTATTATTTTGGTAACTTTAACAGTATTCTGGGTACATTTTTAAAGAATGAAAAACGTTGAAGTATATAATCGCCTTCGCAATAAATGTGGAAAAAAAATGTCGAAAATATTTAAGATAGTACGTGTAGGAAAAGAAAGTCCCGAGGGTGAAATGTTTCCGAGTAATGTTCCTACACGTATTAAAGTTGTTTCTGCCGGTATCGTATTCGGTGTGTGTGTGTGTGTGTGTGTGTATTCGGTGTGTGAGCATTCGGTGCACACGGTAACATCACGTTCCCCCACTGCGAAAAAAGCCGCCTGATCTTGGACCAGGCGGATTTTTTCGGTCGCGTACCAGTCACCTAGCTGTGTTTGGAGGTTTGTGTTTGTCCTTTGTCATCCTTATTCCCCTTCTCCTGGGATTATTGTCCTCAGCCAAATAATGCAAGTAGTAAACAAATATCTCAAAAAGCTGATAAAAAATTTCAGGCAGTAATGAAAATGTGAAGACATAGAGATAAGAAAACATGCTTAATCGGGCCGAGGTCATGCGACAATTACTGAAGTTGGAGCCATGCGTCAAAGCAGCCATAAGTCAAGGCAGTCAACAGGTCTACGGAAATGTGTAAATCTGTTAAACACAGTTTTTTACATCAATCTAAAACTGTAGAACTTCTTTATTTCGATTAATTCCAGACATCAGACTGCGGACGCGCAAAGGGACGAGGAAACATTGCACAAAGCCCACATTATGGTGTTCGTCCTGTTTTTGTAGGTTTCCTATCATCACTGAACCAATCATAAACAAACGAAAAATGGTTTAGTGACTCGCGCTCTTTGACGCTGCATGATTAGCCCCACTACCTTGTAGCGTATACACACTATAGACTGCAGCCCGAAATTCCCTACCAATGCAATTAAAGACAAAAAAAGCCGCATTCAATTAGGTGGCAGGGTTCGATAAAAAAAAGAAAAAAAGCTTCACTGGAGGGACAACAAAAAAAAAATCAGACAAATCGCCGATGGAGATACAACGGCGCACAGTGACCAAAGCGCCTAAGCGAGGTAACAAAAAAAAAAGAAAAAGATAAACCAGTAGAAAAAATATTATTAAAGAAAATGTCCTATTAGATCATAGTGCATTCGGTAATGAGAAACGTAAAAAATTACACGTTCGAACCACCGCCGGGTATGCCCTAATTAATTACGGCACATTTGTGTTCCTTCCTTTCTTTCGTTTTTTTTTTTTTTCCTCTTCAATTTGGAGGAATGCGACATGACTGTAATTCGTTTAGCCCTAAGCTGACAGATGCGGCGGTATAGCTACGTGCTCGCCTGACCAATCGAGCTCCTCCCTCCCGTCACGTGACCCGTCTCTCTGCACCCGGGTACGGGCGGGGGAGTGTCGTCACGTGGCCAAAGATAGACAGCTATGAGTGGGTCCAACGAGCGCCTATAGTCTCCACTGCACCGCCAACGTATAGGCGTGGTGAACGTAGCATAAACTTCAGCGTCGGCAAAAACCGCGGGGCATCAAGGACGATCGGTAACTTCGTGACACTCCTATCGAGCTCGATAGTTTTCGTTGCGACTGAACGACAAAACATGGCGTCGAATTGATCGATGGTCGTTACCGCGATGGATTGAGAAGCTGCCAAAAGTTGACTCGTGTCTATAGACGCACGTATATTTCACCTCAAGGACCACGCTAAAGACAGTCTGTCTCCTCGCGAAGCCTCACTAACTTACCCCTTTTTGGGGAGAATTAAGGTATATGTGGGTGCGTTTCAGATTAGCGAGATGTGCTATTTTACCAAGACGTACGCGTTTCAAATGCAAGTAGCATCGTATTGTCCTCAGATAACACAACTTTCAATAGGGGCCGCTTCAGACGGGGCAACTTTCCAGGCAATTTCGATGTTGCTGGGCGAGTTATTCCCTAGCCTTTCCCTAGTGCCACATAAATTGCTCGGATTGCGTCCGGGGCTCGAAACGGACGAGCAACTCGGACAACTCGGAGACATTTGAAGCGCCAGCAGCCAATCAGGAACGAGATAATTAGACGTAACACCTTGTGCCGGTGATCATGACAACTAAGTCCCGCTTAAGACTGGGCAATTTCCCCCAGCAACCTGACGTCGCTACACCAGCACGGGCCGCCCGCGTTCACACGCAACAACCGAACTGCAGAGACTTGCCACCACCATCATTCAATGTTATTTTATTGCACTATTTAGACGCACATTTACGCGCTATAAGCACTTTTTTATATCTTTAAATGGTGTTGACAATGCTAACTCATCTTTTTAAACGGTTTATCCCCCCCCCCGAAAAAAAAATAAACGATCCTTTTCAACAGAACCAAGTGTTTAGTTGTCCTCGTCACCGCCACGGGGTGTCACGTAAAAATATCGCGTCCCTGATTGACCGCCATCGCTTCAAACGTCTCCGAGTTGTCCGAGTTGCTCGTCCGCTTCGAGCCAGACCCAATCTCAGCAATTCGTGTCTATCTAGAGAAAGCTAGAGAACAACCTACCAGCAATCACTAAAATTGCTGAACAAGTTGCCCCGTCTGAAGTGGGCCGAAAGACTTGGTTCTGATTTGAAACTGATCGTTTCTGGGAGTAAATCGTTTCAGAAAGGTAAAAAAAAAGGGTTTATAGCGCATAACTGTGCGCCTAAATAGTCCAAGAAAAATAATATCTAATGTTGATGACGGCAAATCGCAGCATTTGGTTGCTGCGTGCGAACGCGTTGTTTGTGCTGTGACGTCAGGTTGCTGGAAGAAACTGCCCCGTATGAAACGGGCCTTAGGACAAGTAGTAGTAGTAGTATGCGTTTTGGGGAGGGGGGTTGGGAAGCCGACTGTTGTTGGGGCGTACTTAGACGCCCTTGTCACAGTCGGAGGGGAAGGGTTCTTGGGAAATAAAGAGGGGAAAAGGGGGAGTAGGAGAGGGGGGAGGGTGGGGTTTTTCTCGACTTTCTCTAACCGTCGAAATCTAATTTGCAGGCAGGGGGTCTGTGATGGTCATAGCCATCGGCAAGGCTAGTTTGAATAGGTTCCAGTCGCCTAGATGGTGATTGGGGAAGTCCGATGTAGGCGAAAGAGGGTAGTTTCCTTATTTAGCTCGACCACAGGTATTGATGAGTCAGTCTTTCGGAAAGGCTGTTGTCGCCATTTCTCTCTTTGTTGCCTTTTTCTTCAGAGGAGGGAGATTAATCCTGTCTCGTCCAGGGCCGGTTTTCTCGAGGCGATGGTAAACCTGTTTTGGTAAACCACGGTGCCTAGGAAGGAAAAAGTACCTAGGTACTGTAATAAACGGCTGGATATAGAACAATAATTATTTTTGATTGGGCAGTAAGATGCGCCATCTATCGGTGAAACAAGTCAGTCATTTTGTTTATCCTCTTTTGCCGCTGGTTGTTATCGATCTAGTGTGGTTTTTTAAGTCAAAATATAGTAATGTTGTACTTGAAGACCAATTTATATGCTTCACATGGTACGAAGAAGTTTTAGCTACTATGCTAGAGGTTGCCAACGAGTATTCGAAAATCTAAGAAACATTTCCTTCAATATGTTTCGCCATAAACAACGCATAACTTTCCCGTGTGCCTTCCAGTCTGGCAACGCCGGTGCTGTAGTCTCGTTTTTGTTCCTTGCGACGCACGTTTCTGCGATTCCTGCTGATCTCAACTTTGCCTTTTGCCCAACCGATCCACCGGTGACGAGGAGCTAAGCTTCTCGTCACCGTTGAATTGCTGGCCACCGGGGATATGTAGAAACCTCGATGCTGTCGGCATACTGTCGGCGCACTGCGAACATAAAAAAAAACAGTACAATGTCCCAGCTGTTCACCCGGAACGAAGATTTTATCGAGGATAATCCCCTTTCTTCGCAAAGTAATCGCTGCTCTCGAGTTGGCGTGCATAGTGTAACAAATTAAGCGTGTTAGTATAAATATATACCAACGCTCGTCCGCAAAACATTTTTTTACTCACCATAAAAAACACTTGCAAGGCTTATGTACCGTCATATGTCTTGGATCCCGGACTGCTGAAGATTGATACGTTCGCGGAATGCTGCCGTCGGTTAGTTTAGTACTCTCTCTGAACTACCGCCTTGCTTGACGTGCTAATAGGTTGATGGTGCGTCATTAATATAACAGCCGGATCGAAACGAATGTTCAGCAGAACCAAGAATAACTATTAGCCCTCATTAAGCGACGTCGCCGCCATTTTGCTTCTAGGTACTGCTCCTCCCTCGGCGCCCCTGCTCTCCCAGTCACGTGACCTAGAATTCCCTCTTCTAGGGACAATGGTTAACTTTAACCCACGGTTCGCGTTCGAGAAAACGGGCCCAGCTAGTTCTGTTTGTGCCTTGAGGTCTGGTGATATCTTCCAGAGAGCTGTAGGGTAGGTTGAGTTTTCTGTACTCTTCCTGGAGTGCCCTTCTCTCAGTGTCGTAGAGGGTGCATTGTAGGATGAGGTGGACGTTATCTGCGCGAGTCCCACAGGTGTTGCAGTCTGGACTCCTAGAGGGTCTCATCCTGTTGATCCATGCGGGGGTGAGGGCGCTGCCCGTCGGAAGTCGGTGGAAGACAGCCGCCGTTGCCCTGTCCATGCGTGCTGGGAGCCGGGCCGGGTGGTCGCCTTGTGCCATTCTTGCGTCTGGGTGCGGACTTGCGATCTCTCTCGCCACAAGGAGCTTGGCGTCCGCGGACGGGAGCACCTTGGATGTTTGGGTAGAGGGCTCATCGTGGGCGAAGTTGGCATGGCGATCTCGTTTCCCTTGATGCCACTGAAACCTGAACTGGTGTCCGAGTTGCTCCAATGCCATCGCTTCTGCTGCGATTCTTCGCGCCAGTAGTGGTGCCCTCTCAAATTTATCCAGCATGGAGAGCGCGGCTTGTGAGTCGCACAAGATTACCCATTCGCCACCGCTGGTGCTGCCCTTCTGAACGGCCTCGAGGGCGAGCAGGATCGCTGCTAGTTCTGTGGTGGTGCTAGTTACATGGTGTGCAAGGCGCGCGCTTAGCCCACGCCAGCCGCCTCGAAGGCTGCTGCGGCTGTTGACGACCCGTCTGTGGGACGTACTGAGTCGTCCGTGAACACTTGAGCCCAGCCGTGGTACTGGTCCTCGATGTAGGACAGCGCAAGGGTTCGGAAGGTCACTGTTGCTGCCGTCCTCCTTGATCTCAACCCGGGGATGTGTAGATCGACGTCCATGGGTTGTGGACGTTCTTGTAGTGGTGGGAGGTCGGCCAGGGCCGCAGGGGTTCCCGCGATGTCTCCAAGTTGACAGAGCGCGCGTCCAAGTCCTGACTCTGTTCTCTGCGCAATCTTCATGACTAGGCTTCCCGTCGACCGCCCATTCTCGATTCGGATAAGGTGCCCAAGAGCCCGCTTCTGTAGTGTGGCACAAATCGTGGCTACGCCGGCCTCCTTAGGACAACTTCGCGTAACGTATGAGCAATGTGCACGACTTGCTTGTTTTAAAGCGAAAGCATTAACTGTCCCGTGGAGCGAAACGACGCCATCAGGTTTGAAGCCGCGACAAACGGCACCTAAACTCCCCTTTCCCGACGGAGCAAAGTGAAGCCGCTATCCCATGGATAGGCTCCCATTGGCTGGCGCGCGTCATCAAGGAACGAGGCTCCCATTGGCTCTCGCGCGGCGCAGTTCCAAGGGACGCCACCAGAGGAGCCCTCACCATGGCGGCGCAGCGCACGCAGCGGCCCGGCCAACCTTCGGACAAAAAGCGAGTTGCGCGGCGCGAGCACAGATGGCGCCACCATCAACGTGCACAGCAGCGCTCGTGTGGTGGGATGCGCTCATTACTAAAAAACTAAAGAAAACAATAAAGAATCAAACTTCATTTAGCTCTAGTTATAACTGCATATCATTTCAATAATTACAATTTACGTATTCCTAAAAATAGAACCTGTGTATATATTTTCTTGAAGTTCGTGTCAACATCGCACTTTTTAAATATTGTCTTTTTCTGTTTTTTGGGTCTTCTAAAACGAAACTGCTGCCTGTGCGCATGCGCGCCTGCGCTCTGCGCGCTCTGGAATCAGTGGAGGCATCCGTGGGTCCGGAATCAGTGGAGGCATCCGTGACCGAAACGATCGACCATGTTAGCGAGACATGACTATTGTGTTTTTAAATCGTGAAGACAAATATTCTCGCGCCATAGTTGCACCTGAGTTTACGAGACTTTAGACACTTACTTGGCGAACTATAGCAGTAATATTTGGTGCCCGCCGATAGCCTTTAAAAGTGAAAAGCACTATGTCGTGTTTGCGCTAAGTATCGCACATTGTATCTTCACTGTAGCACCTATTGCTAACGTAAGTACTGCGCGCATTATTTCTTTTTCTGCATAGCAACGCCTGTTTAAAGTGACAGTATAAATTATTTTTCTTTCTCAAGCAAATGACTGAATAAATGCGTCAACAAGTGCGAAAAATGCTGCATCTGTTTCGATTCCCTGGACGACGCCGACGACAAGCAAAGGACTGCCAACTGCCAGACACAAGGTAGAAAAGCAGAACTTATAATTCTTTGCCCTAACAAGTGGCATGGCACGCGCGAACCGTAAATTTCCGAACGAAACCTACCGCGGTAGGGAGCAGCGGCAGGGCACGGCGGAGGGCCTGCGCCATGTTGAATTTTGAGTGGCATCGTCTTCGCAAACGGCTTCGAATTCACTCAACCTAGCTCGACGGCGTCAAAAGTCATCATTAAAATGTTAGCGCTCCATTTTATGAACATGGTTTTTGCGTCTTATTTTAGTTTAGCAATCTGTCGGTAGAGTAATGAGCCGCCGAGTCGTTCCAGTTATGAGCGCCTCCGACCACGGAAGCGCTGCTGAGCGCCCAGTTTACCCAGAAATCGACTTCATTAGGTCTATGGCATTAACCAGGCACTAACGCGGCCGCCGGCAAGAGGGAGCCGTGACCGCGGAGCCCGCTCGGGCAAACTCCGAAGAGGCTGCACGGCCGAGCTCACTGCGGCGCGGCCACTTCACGAGAGCGCGCGCTCGGCCGTCGGCCGCTACCTCGACTGTATAGCGAAACGTGGCCGTCCACGCCACTACGCCGCAGATGAACTTAGGAGCTGAAGATCGACCATTCATGCTTTCGTATTCACAACTCATAAGAAGTGCTTGGGTGTCCTAGGGCCTTTTTCCTGTTCTGATAAAGATTATAGGCAACTATGGCAGGTACTCACTGGACGCCATATTTGAGTGCGATGTTCAGAGCGCATGCTGAGAACGAGTAATAAGCCTGCTAAGACCGGCAGTCTCGATGGTGCGGAATGCACGTTGCAAAAGAACCATGGAAACTCGTTGTCAGCACGTGCTGCAGCGGTCGCGCACAGCTAGAGTAAGCTAGAATAAAGCCCCGAAAGTAGCGCAAGGTGCGTCGATGCACGAGGCACGTGCAACGTGCCGCCCTTAGGAAGATCATGGCGGCACAGCGCAGCACTGAGCTATACTCCGTTTCACCTTATGTTGTACCGCAAACAAGGATAGAACCGCGAGATAATAGCGTTGGGAGCTACTCTTAACGCACGAGAGCTTGTGCCGCCGAGATGGGCCCTACAGCAAGGAGCTCGCGCTTGTAGCGTTTCCTGCGGTACATCATAAGGTGAAACAGAGTATAGATTTCAGACGTCATGTTCTTCTCAAAAGCAGCGCGCGGAAACAATTTTCCCAGGAAGAGGGGCTTTGTAGAAATGCTCGAGGCACGTGCCGCACGCCACTTTTGGGAAATTCATGGCGTGTGAACTCTAGCTCAGTGCTGCGCTGTGCCGCCATGATCTTCACATGGGCTGCATGTTGCACGTGCCTCGTGCATCGACGAACCTTGCGCTACTTTTTGAAACATAAAGGGGCTTTAAGCTAGAGTAGAGTTCCTGTATAGACAATTGCAAGCATGGCGCCACAAGTGGTGCCCCATGCGTGCAAGCGCGTGCAACGCGCGGGTGAACGTAGCTTTGGCAAGCTCGTAATCGCACGGGCGCGCCTGCTCGAGCAGAGACATGGCGGCGGCCAGTCACCCAGCTTGCAATCGTGCATAGGAGCCAGAGTTGCGCGATCACGTGAGGAGCCGGATCAAGTGTCGTGCAGGAAAGTAGACGTTGCACGCGCCCCGACAGTACGTTCCCCTGCTTTTGAGCGCGCCGCGCGCCTCGAACGCGCGGCGCCGCTATTCGCCGAATTCAGTCACGTGACGAGCGGGATCAACATGCCGTGCAGGATCAACATGCCGTGCAGGAAAGACGGTGCTACGGAAATGAACGCGAAAATCTGGCTCCCGTAGGGAGCCAGAGAACGCAATGGCGCCCTCTATCGAGTGGCACTAGAACTTTTTGAGCTGCGTATGGATTTCCTATAATTAATATATATATATATATATATATATATATATATATATATATATATATATATATATATATATATATATATATACAGAGTGATTCAAGGAGTGGCCAGGCTTCTTAAATCGATCGCAAAATTCGGTTTCTTAACCTATCGCGCTACGACTTTGTGCAGCGTTGCCCACAGATGGTGCATTTTTTTTTTTTTTTTTTTTTTTTGTTTTAGAATATGCAAAGAGCGAATTTACCTGAGGAAAAAGTAAATAAAGAAAAAGGCTTAGCTCCTATGGGAACGCAGCGACGCCACCGGTCTTCAAACAACAGGGCGCCGTTTCGCACGGGAGACGGTCGCGACGCCAACTGCCGCCACCGAACGAGCATACGACGCCGAGAGCCGGCATCTTTAGCAGACAAGGAACTGCAGTTCCTTGTTGTTACCGCGCCTGTTTTTGTTTTTTGCGACTGTCGCCGCCTGCGGAACGCGCGCCGCTTTTGAGTCGAATAGATCGTCTGCTAAAGATGCAGGCTGTCGGCGCCGTATGCTCGTTCGTTGGCGGCGTTCGTTGCACCATCTCTTGTCACCCGTGCGAAACGGCGCCGTGTTGTTTGAAGACCGGTGGCGTCGCTGCGTTTCCACAGGAGCTAAGTCTTTATCTTTCTTTACTTTTTCCTCGGGTAAATTTGCTCTTTGCAAATTTTACAAAAAAAAAAAAAAAAGCACCATCTGTGGGCAACGCCGTACAAAGTCGATTTAAAGAGCCTGGCCTCTCCTTGAATCACATATGTATATATATATATATATATATATATATTAAGCATTACGTTTTAGGCGGTTTGATATGATTCGGACAATGTTAAGCGGGTTTCACATGCAGCGGATCGCGAGGTTTCACTTCACCTGAGCGGTTACTGCCGTTGCGATGGCCAATGTTGCTTGCAGCAAGCAGATGCGCACAGTCGGTTACAGCGGCCCTACTGAAAATTCTCATTTGTATGAGAAATTTCTGTGTCCAATAAACGCATATGAATCATACAAGATATATAAGAACATATAAGAATCATATAAGAATTATATAAGAACTATATGAGATATATAAGAACATGGAAACACCGTATAAGAAACTTGTACGGAGTTTCTTATAAGTTTCTCATATGGGTCTTATATATCTCATATAGTTCTTATATAGTTCTTACATAGTTCTTATATGCTTCTTATATGTTCTTATATATCTTTTATGATTCATATGTGTTTATTGGACACAAGAAAGTTCTCATACAAATGACTTTTTTCACTAGGGGGCTTCTAACAACAATTTGAATGCTTTAGTTTCCAGTTTCCCGTTTAATTTCCCCTTAGTCAAAACAAAAAAAAAAGCGTTTAAAATACCAAGTAAACCTTGGTCTTATTTGTTTATGGTTTTTCTTTCAAATTTCGTTGTCGCGGAGGACGAAACCTCGGATCATACCTTACGCTTCTGCACATTCAAAAATTGTAAAGAGGGGTATTGCACCTTCATGTCGTGGCTCCGCTCTAAAAAAAAAAAAAAAAAAAAAAAAAAAAAAGAAAAGCAAGTATTGTTTACATTGTATTAAGGATCGCTTTAATGCCCAAATTCAGTCTCCGGTCTTCCGGGTTTCTCTGGGCGGTGTTAAGTGAAGTGCTGCGTGTCTTGGTTCAAAAAAAAGTATAGACGCTTTGCAGCAGCTGTTCATGGACGCCGCCATAACTGAGCTTCAGTTTTTGTTTCCTCTTATTCCGTTTATTTCACTTCATCATTATTATAGCAGGCCAGGTTATTGCCATATTGGACTCAACTGTGTCCTTTTCTAAAGCATCGGCCTTTGTAGAGTATCGTCAACTACCGTTTCAGTTGCTCGGCATCTCGGTAAGACAAGAGAAGCTCAGCAATGGTGGCTGTAATTTGGCGCGTGTGTAAAGCGTCTATATGGAGGAGTAAGCCCTAGGCGAGATGTTGAGAAAAAACGGGCGTTAGTGGTACCGTACTTACACAATGTATCGCATAACCTAAAACATGTAGCTGAATATGGCGTACCGGTTGTTTTTTCCTCCCCCAAAAAAAATGGCCCAAATCTGTTCAAAGGTTCATCTCGGCATAGAAAAAGTATCGAGACACAAGTGTAACAAAAAACATGTCTCACCGTTTTGTGCCCTGTATACCTCGTGCGTGGTGTACAGCATCCCGTTGTCATGTTGCCAGATTGGACGGTGCATTAACGACAGGCGTCATGAACATTACCTATCACTTAGATCCAACGTAGGTAGTCACTTGCTTTTACCATGTCGAAATTGTTCATGTAGTCCAACAATGGCTAACACTACTATTATGGGTAGATATAAGTAAAAACTTACCAGAGATATTTATGAGGCGTTTATTATACAGGGTTTGGGGGAGCGCTGCGTGGAGTCAGCCATCAGTAGCTTTAAAGGTCTAAAGTTATCGCCTCGCGCTCCGGAGTTCGCTAGCTGTTGGCACGTGCCTGTATACTGTGTCCTTTCCTTTCTTCTTCTCTTTGGAAGATACACTGAGTTGTGAGTTTCATCGTCTTTCCCGTCTTCTGCTTTCTTCAGCAGTTTCCTAACGTTGCCCGCTGATTTTAATCATGTGTAACCCGTATACCAACTAGTCCAGCTCACCACCCTATACTATACACTTCATCCTCGGCAGCGTCACGGGCAGCACCTTCCTCGGGTGTAAAGACTTCAACTGATATGGCCGAACCGAACAACCTGGACGGCGTTGGAGTAGTTGCTATTTCCGAAACGGGGGTATGTGCTCATGATCCGGAGTATGTCCTTCTATGGAGACTGGAAGAGTGCCTTTGGCACAATTGTTCCTAAATTCTTTGAGCTGCGTGTTCCAAAGAACCCGACGCTTCGACACTTCCCTGATGAGCAGTTGACTGAACTCGGCGCGATACATTTTGTCTTACTTGGTGTGACGATCTGCGTTGGAAAAGTCACGTCAATGTCGCTCAATTCTTCTTCTTCTTTTGTTTTTCTCACAAGCGCTCGCACAAGCCACTTCCGATTAGCGTCTCTTGCGCTTGAGTTGGTACTCAGGCGAGGAAAGTAGAAAAGAGCCGCGTGATTAATTGAAAAAAAACAAATTCCGAGGAAGGGCACACAATCCCCCTTTTCCACAATCTCCTGAACAGTTCCGACGCGACTGCTGAAGCAAAGACGCTCGACCGCCGGAAAAAAAAAAAAAAAACGCAAATCAGTCGCTTGCGTACTTTCTCTGCTTGTCGTCTGCTTCAAGAACGCGAAAACGCCGCCGTCGTATGCGCCAGCTTTCCCGCAATGTTTCTCCTCCTGTCACGTGATTTCCCGCCGCGCTGTGAGTGGCCAGTGCGAAAGCTGCCACCCTGCCGCGGCGAAAAATTTGCAACCTGGTGAAACCGTGCCGTTTCAGCGCGCTTGATAGCCGTGTGGTACAACTTCTAGAAATAGCTAATGAAATAGCTAATTTACGTGTTACTGACCACAAAAAAAAAAAAAAAATTAATCGTTTTTTTTTTTACGTTTCTGCAAGACCTACGTGTTTTCTCTCCGTGGTCTTTGATGCGTACTTTAGCTATTTAACTAGTAGTTATATCGAACCGTTATCAATCCCCTCGAAAAAATTTGGAGCCGTCTGTCCGACTATAGTGCGCTATACGTCGAACTAAAGTTTCGGGGTGCATTATATTTATATGGGACAAAAGGGTGTAAGGTTATACCATTTTTTTTTTTTTTAGAGTGTAGAGCCAAAATTGCGGCATGTGAAAAACGCTTTTTCAGATACCAATCCTCGTATATAGCGCGTAGATGTCTTCTCGCAAATATTGGGAAACCTTCAGTCTATACTCTTCTACGCATCTAAAGGTGTCCCGAAGTGTCACCAAATGACGTCACAAAAGCCGGAGTGTCATGCTGTCGGGTGTCGCGATCCTGGCGGTTGGTGCTACAAGTCCCGGCCACGGTGAAAGGAAATGTACTACTTACCACCCTGGTCCCAGCAGTATAAGTCGTAGGGTTATTATAATGTACGCTAGAGGTTCAAGTGGCGCGAGTGTGCGCATTGAAGCAGAGCCATTTATACTGAGAGAGTTTGGCCTTCTTAAGGAGATTTTGACAGTCTGACAACCACAGCAGCGTAGTCTGACAACCGGAGGATGACTACTTCCGTCCGCCATATTGTGGATCTGACTCATAGGAACTCTACGCGATTTCTCAGGAATGAACAAGACAAAGAAGTAACGCCATATTGTGTTATCGCGAAATCCGCTTGTTCTAGCGGCCAACAAGCTCCGCCCATCGGCCAAACTCTCTCAGTATAAACGGCTCTGCATTGAAGCAGAACCTGAACCTGTCCGAAATTGACATCCGATAATGCAGTTCTATGGGAAAAAGCGAGTGCATTCTCTCTCTGCGCTCGATTATAAGAGCAAATATCACGAATAATTCGTACGTACTGGGCACATCCGAACATTTCTCAGTTACGCAGACAAAATAATTGGACAGCTACGGCGTTTTTATTTGAAATTCGTGGCATGAAAAACGGTGCTAAGACCGCTTCGTAGATGTATTTATGTGCACTGTCGGACACTGTTAGCGTGAACACGGCATCGGCGCTTTCCACCAGGGGGATATACGTGTCAAACGAACGAAGGACATGTGCAAAACCAAGAGAGACGGCAAGAACTACGCAGTACTACATAAGTAACTCCTTGTACATGCAGACGATCAAAATAAATTGAAAACCACGTAATATAGTCCGATTTGCAATAAATGAGTACTGCTCTATTCTTTCTGCTCGTGAATATTTGCAAAGATGCATTTTCTGGGTTCAAATCATCAACTGCACGCTCCAAATCTTTGCAAATAGGGAGAAGTCAGAGAACAGGTGCCCAATAAAAACTGCCCTACATAAAAAATAAAAAGACACACCTTTCATAGTCTACGTGCATTATTTCTTACGTTCAAATGTTTTTTAACCGATCGTAAAGATGCACGACAGAGTCATTTTCATAAAGTGACAGGACGGGCATATTAGCAATAAATAAGCGCCACCGCAATGCTAGCGAACCTTGAACACACTCTACATTCTTTTCGATCGTTAGTTTGCTTAGAATCGTCGCTCGTTTTTACATACCTGCCATGAAACATAGGTTTGGGCCTGAAATGTAGGGAAGCTTAACATCGTTCAGTGGTAAAGAAAAATGTTGTAATTAAAGCAATTACACTTTTATAATATTAATAAATGTACATACTATCCGGCACAACCGAAATAATAAAAGTTATTCATGTTATTTTCCGGCGAATAGACAAATTTCACGCGCGTTTTCCCATAGGAATGCACAGGGGCACCGCAAAAGTAGACTGGTTGCCGTCTGTTTCAATTTGCCTCCCGGAAGTCGCATAGACACTAGCGCCAGTTGAACCTCTAGCGTATTTCATAATAACTCTACGGTATAACAAGGCGTTGGGTATAAGTACGCGAGCGAAGGCGAGTGTCGCATGTCGCTGCGGCGTACCAACTCCTGGCTGCATAAGCTTTTGGAGACAGTTAAACTGGAGAGCGACATAATTACGAACTAGCGCAAAGGTAGATGTGTTACTCAAAAATACAAACGCACTAAAAAAATTGATCTCACATAACGCTGAACTATCCACCTCTTCTTTATTTCAAACCTCCTCTTCTTCGACTTCAAAAAACAGGTTGCCAGCCCAACAAACGAGGCAAATTAAGAAAAAGTTAGACAAGGCAAAAAACAGGAAAAGTACAATAAAAATAAAAAGAGAGGACTAGAAAAAGAAAAATAGAAGACAAAGAAAAGAAAAAGAAGGAATAATAATAACACTGCAGAGTTCAAGAGTTACAAAAATTACAAAAATAATTACAAAATTAATCATGAAGATATATAACCCAGGTGATATGCTGGTCTACTCTCGAACCCACTCTTGGTATAAATAGTTTGTGAGTTATAAAAAGTCCAAGAGTTACAAAAAATCATGACAAAAATAATATCAGAAATACAAAAACCATAAAGAAACCAGTGGACAGCCTACTGTCCAAAACACCTATTGTCTAAATGATGCAGTTATTCTTCCGATAAGGCTGCAGATAGAGTGCTAACGCACTGGACATCCCGTCGTATACAATATTATTCGCTTCTATAATTTCTCGGGTGAGCTGTTTTTTTTTTACTTTTGCCTAACACAGCGCAGTTGTCCAGTCGCGCAGAACAGCCACAATCCCCACAGTGAACGCCTAAGTGACCAGAGTTGGCATTAGCAACGTTGTTGTGCTCACGCAGGAGGTCATCTAAATGCCGCCCAGTCAGTGCAATGTACTTTTCTCCACAGGAAAGGGGAAACGAATAGACCACCCCTTCAACACATGTGACAAAGTTGGATCTGTGCTTCTGTACAGCTGACGATGCTGACTGAAAAGTGTAGCATTTCAATTTTTTTCATTTAAGTAGTTCTCGCCACACTAACCAGACGGCGCCACCATTACACCATTGCCCGTGTTATCAGGGTTGCGTCCCCGTGGCGCTCAACCCCACGTTGTTGACCGTTAAATAAACAGTTACGATTCAACCACCAACTTCGCCGGACGTCTCTCTCTCTCCGTCCGGGGCTCCCGCGCCCGACCCGCCGTTCATCTCTTCGGCATGTAAGACCCCTCGTTTTCCGCAGGCCCACGCAGGCGCTGCTCTTCTTTATTTTCACGGGTGTCCGCATTTTTCTTTAATTACAACATTTTGGCGACGAGGAATTACTACAAAGAGGTGTTTACTTTTTTGCAGAGGCTGTGAAGTTTGTGTTCTGCTGCGAAAGTAGATTTACATTTGCTGTGTTTTCTAATTTCTTTAGACCATGAGATTGTGCATTCATGGCACGATTGCAGGTCTGGTTGTCCTGTCTCTGGGTATTTTTGCGCCGCCACCATAGCTTGATTTCTCTGAGAAGAACCTCTGCTATTGACGTCAAAACGCGAAGAGGATATCCAGCGGACCTCAGCCTTGATACTTGCCCGTCGAAGCTCGTCTGCATTGAATGTAAGCATGACTTGGTAATGGAGCTCTTAAGGGGATACTGAACCGAAATTTGGATTTTGCAAAATAAGGCCGCAGAGGCGTTGAAGGGACGCAACGAATTGCAAATCATCATTCATTCATCGATATCTCAAACGGATGGCCGTATTTTTGGGAAAAAAGGACGCGGTCAAGCGAGGTCTTTGACGTCACTGTCCTCCGGGGGAATTTGAGAATAAGGAGAAGCGGCCTCGCTTCTCTCCTCTTCGCTTCGGTTGACAGCTCGACGAGACGTAGCGAGGGGAAGAGCGAATCGGAATCGTGACGTGCCTTGTCTCGTCGTCCTCGTCGGCCGTGTTCAATAGCGCACTTCTTTTGCAAAAATACGGCGTTCCGTTAGAGATATCGCTGTATGAGTGATGTTTTTTGGGTTTTGCAGCTTTCCGCCTATCCGTCCAGCCTTGTTTTGTGAGCTCAAAATTTCGGTTCAGTATCCCTTTAAGGCGTGACCTCACTATGCCTTTCTTTACAAGCTTGGAATGTGTAGAGTTGAATGGTAAGAGAGGTTTTTTCTTGGCCTGATATGACCAAAAGAGGTGACAGGGCAGCGAGTGCAGTCGAAGATCCAGAAATCGCAATGATCTTCCGACCGGCAGTTTGAAGGTGGGTTCCAGAGGATTCATACAGTTTCTAAAATTGCAGAGAACCTCTTCCACCATGGCTGTAATTGGTATCCCTGGAGCAAGGAAGATTAAAAAGTCATCAACGTCTCTACATAATTTCACTGCCTTTGATGTATCCAATATCTGTTGTAGAATCCTGTCGTGATGTGCAAGAAAGAAATCACTAACAACTGGAGCAATGCTGGATATTATGCATTTACTCCCGTCTTTTGTGGGTAGGCATTTCCATCCCAAGCAGCCGAGGGTGGAAATAACTTACCATTTCGCCCAATCTGCAGTATTAGCAGGAGAGCGACACTAGCAGCAGAAAAGGGGAGGATGTGTGAACAGGAAGGGGGAGGGGGTTGTTAGAACAATATTTCTACAAATTTTGAAATAGAGGGGATGACGAAATGTTAGGCTAGGTGGCGCAAGCTGCCGCCCGTTACAAAGGGTATAAGCCATTACCATCCATCCATCCAGGGGTCTGACAATTCCACCTCCACTGCTGTGACGCCGCCAGGGTCGCGGCCGGTGACAGCATGACACTTTTATGACGTCATCGGGCAGAAATCGAGGGACCACTTTTTAGGACGCGCTAAACACACTATACTCCGTTTCACCTTCCGTCCGAGCACAGCGGACGCTAGGAGCCATCCCAGCCAATGCGGCGTTGAGGGAGTGCCATGCGACCTTGAGCTCCCTGTGTCGCCCCGCCCCACCGGCAGGTCACGCGACTTTCTCCCGGCGCTGGATCGGCTGGGATGGCTCGTGGCGTCCACTGCGCTCGGACTGAAGGTGAAACGGAGTATAGTCGGGGACGCGTTCCAGGTACCATATATACACCTTTGCAAGTGGGATGCCGGCTTAAACTTCAACCGCGCGCCGAAATAAGGCGGACCTACCCTCCAGCCAGGACGTGCGCTACGTGTCGTACAATGTTGCCAAGCGTCTCTTCCTGAAGCATGCACCACTTAACGCAGAAATAAATAGAAAAAAAAAACAGGTGTTGTCTTCGACCGCGAAAGAGCGGAAACAATTAAATAAAATACCAAAACCAGTAACAAATCGACATTTTTTTCAAAAATATCAAAAGTCTCAAAGCGCAAATCAGAATGCGTCAGAAGCCGCATGGCCATTGTATCAACGATGACTGCGCTCGCTACAGCTCTGACTTTCGCGACGTGCTGGAACAGAGGCTGCGATCTTTATAAAGTCAGCTCCAATTCTTAAAGCCCTCTGCCCTTTCCGGTTTAGCAGAGCGCACGCTAGAGAGGAGGCGACGAGGGACTTACCTCACCTCCAGCATTCGCTCTGCTAGAGTGAAAAGGAAGGAGCTTAGTTTCCTGGTTTCTTAAAGGGGCGGTGCAACAATTTCGGATTTTGGCTAATTAATTGCGGGAATCGATCCCGGCCACATATAAAACGAAGGACCGAAAACTATTCTTTCCTGCTTGCCCTAGTTTTCATTAAAAAAAATAAAAGAAATTGGTATCTCTGGCACCCCTCAACTCAACATTGAAGCGGCACCAGCTTCGCCTGTGACGTCATTCGGAGTGGCGTTGGTTTCCGGTTGGGTTCTTCTGGCTTCCGTTTCCCCAGCGCTCGCCGGCTCGCCAGGCTCGCCGCTCTCCCGCCGATTCCCGACCAACATGGCGGCATGGGCGGACGGCCTGAGCGACGTCGAGCGCAAGATGCTTGCGACGCGGCGGGCAGTCGAAGTCGAAGTCGAGGTCGAGACACCAGGAACAATAACGATACCACGATACTATGGACCACGACCAACGCACTCCGTCGAGCGAGGGAAAGACAAAACGTCCGGGTTGCTCGTGTAGCCGCCGTAGGCGCCTCGGGCGTCGACGGATGACGGCGACGGCAGGTTTTGTTGACTTGCGGTAGATGGCGCCACCAATAATTCATATCCTTTTAGCGACAATATTAGGCTTTTGAAGCGTTTCTGCATGCCTAAACAACAAGATTTTTTTAAAGTTGACCTTAAATCAAGCTTACAATTGCCTAACACTATCACTTACAAAAACCACTCCGAATGACGTCACACCACAGGTTCCATTTGCGGCCACCATGTGGCCGCAGGATGGGAAAAAAAAGCGTTTTTTATTTTAGGATTACGTAGCGAAATAGAGGTATTTTTGGGCATGGTGGCACTTTTTTTCTTACTTATGCCGAAGTAAGCAATATAAAAAATACAAGCTGCACATTCGTTCAGTGTTAAAATCATTGCACCGCCCCTTTAAGTAAGCTCCAGCGTAATAACGAGTATTCAGTGGCGGCCATAGCTGAGTCTATAGGACCACTAAGTAAACTACGCTACAGATCAACGACACGCGTACCCGTTTTGGCGCTTAAAATCACGGTTCATCAGCGCCATCTGAAACCAAACGAAACGCCTTTTCGGTCCTCCACAAATGCTTAAACAGATCGCGACCGAGCGAAGCAATATTACACGAGTTAACACCGATATTATACTACTAATGAAGTCTCACTTTCGAATCGAGACGATCGGCGCAGTTACACGTCTGCTCCGTACAAAGCACCAAGATGGCGGCGCCCACAACAATGTCGGGGAACTGCGTGCCGATACTCTATTCATAAGCGTAGCTCATTTAAGTGGCTCTAGCTGCGCCCGCAGCTGCTGAGTGCGTGCTTTGACGGCGAGCTTCCACAGTTCCTTCGCAACGCGTACATTCGACATCATCAGGACGATACCGCGGTCTTAGCAGCATATTTAACGTGAGCTCGTTCTGAGCATGCGCAGTGAAGAGAGTACTCAAATCATGGCGTCCAGTGAGTACCCCCCCCCCCCCCCCCCCCCCCCCCATACCACGATAGACGGTACCAGTGTGCAAGTGTGTTCCCGTCATCGTGAGCAGTCACGAGCGAGCACGCGTGTGAATTACACACTCGAGTCAACGTGTACACTTCAACGTGATCGGTCACATTGCCTTTATACATCATACAAAAATACGGTCTGCAGACATGTTCGGAGTGCACACACGTGTGAAGCGGACAGGCTTCGCACATTGCACATTGCATAAGGCCTGTCCGCGGGTAATTATGTCGTCACGTCTGCCGTGACGAAGACAGTGTCTTTTGTACGTGAACAGGGTGACTGCAACTTTAGGACTCAGTCACGATGTTCCTACATCGTACAAAAAGACGTCTACATCATCGCAAAGTGTGCAATCATCTGTTGTAGCCGCTCCTTGTTACATATGTTGTTTCAACTTTCTTTCCCGCGCGGTAGTGATCTTTGTTGCGCCAGCTTAAACTTGTAACGATCAAATAAAACCATACAAAAACGGAAATATGTGGCGTAAGTTATCGCCCCTTGAGAAGAAGACGACAGTGTTTCGTGTCATAAAATACTGCCGAGAAGCAGTCATTTTCAGAAAGTGAACTGAATACAAATGCATTAATGTGAGGTTTATAGCACAAGCAAAATACGCGTGTTCAGCCACAGTTGCCTCCGGTTATCACACGAACGACATTTGCGGAGTCGGCCTAAAGACGCCCGACGACGGTCTGCGCACGCGCAATGGCGACGGCAGAGCATGGGCCATCGTTATCGGAATACAACGGCTGGGGCTCTAGACTGGTCAAACACGAAGTTGGAACCGAAAGTTCGCACTTCGACCGAAAGCGAGGCATCGTCGTCGTGAGATGTCCCATCGGCGCGCTCCATAACTTCGGCCCCAACTTTGTAGTTGACGAGTTTAGGGGCACCTGATGTACCCAGATTTCCAGTTGTCCCCGAACATACCAAAAATCTAAGCTATACAGAGTTCGAGAACTTCTCCAAACACGCCGTAATAAAAAAACATCAGTCTACATGCCGTCGAAACCCCAGCGAAAAGTCTTCCTTCATATTTCTCAATGGATTGCCAAACTGGGAACATCGTGAACAACCAAGCAACAAAACATAAAAAGGGCCAAAGAAATAAAAGAAAGCCGACTGGTGTCGCTGTCACAGCGGGTGTCCATCGGAAATGAGGTGCGCACACCCTGTGAAGCCGCCGCCAGCGAATTGCCACCACGATGATGGGAGCGGGCTGGGAGTTTTAAGGGCGTTGCTGGACGAACCGGTAATGAACGAAACGCCGCAGTACATTCGGAAAGCCATTAATTACGACACGGACAACCCCAACAACCGCCGCGGCCGCGAGCAGAATTCTACGGACGCGTACGAACGAGGTGTTCCAACGCAAACCGCGAGGAAAATAAGAGCAAGAAAGCGGCAGCCCCACAAATCCTTTCCTCGGATCCTCACACCCATAGTTGCCAGCGCGAAGCCTGAAATAGTCTCATTACATTGGGATCTCTGTCTTCTACCAAGACAAGAAAGTCGTTTTTTGCGCGTTTCTCTCTCTCTTTCTCTCTGTGTGTGAAGATGTGTGTGTTTCTATCTGTCTGCGTTTCTGTATGTGTGTGCGTGTGGGTGAGTGTCCGCTTGTGTGTGCTTTCATATGTATGTTTATTTACATGTGTTTATGTTATGTGTGTGTTGGTGTGTTTGTTTAGCTATGTATGTGTTCTCCTCTCCTCTCTCTCAAAAATACAAGATTACGCGAGCCACGTCCATTTTAAAGGACCCACTACGGAAAACGACCACACGCTACTTCGCGAATGCGTAAAGTTAGGGAACCGCCTTACTGAATGTTAACATTAAGTAAGGGCTTTCGAGATTGACTAGCTGCTGAAAGCGCAGCATTTTCAGATCCACTGCAAACTCCCGACTGGTTCAACGGGCTAAAGATTGCCGAAGTCATAGCGAATACTTGGCCGTCCATTGGTTACTGTGGCCGAGGGACGCAGTGACGCAGCACATTCGCGAGGTACGATTGGCCCATCCGGGTTCCAACCTTCCTATACGGTTCAACCCGAGGATGAAGCAGAAAAATCGACTCGGAACTCGCTTGGAAGAATGGCTGTAGGCGTGTAGCCGTCTTTCGTATTTGTCGCCCGCCTACTGAGCGCTTCCCGCTACAGGGTGCAATGTCCGATCAACGCGACGGGCGCTGCCCAATGGCGCGGTGATGGTGGTCAATAGCGCAGCGTGCGATCGTTTCTTAGCGGGTCTTCATACATCAGTGTCTTGGGGTATCTCAATTCTTCCGTTTTTAGGGTACGGTCGAAATATAACAGCTATATAGGTACTCGGGCGAGGAGGTCAATAATCCTTCGGTACATGGGCAATCTGCAGTGGACAGATGGCGCCGCGGTCGGCTGATGTTCGCGGCACCGCTGGTGGCCAGGAAGGGAAACTTTGAGCAGTGTACCTGACGTGCGAATGATTGGTACCCGAGACACGAGAGCCCTGCACATATCGGCCGTCGTCGTCGACGCTATACTGCGATGCACCCAATCAAGCAGCACTATACCATCGGCTTAACCAATCACGCACAGTAAATACGCCGCGATCCTGCGCTTTTTGGGGGTGCGTGATTGGTCAAGCTGGTGATAGCAAACGTGCAAAGACGACGAGAACAGTGACAGTGCACTTTTGGGGCTGTTTTTTGATTGACCAGCCTCCATTGGATAGTATGGGAAGCGTCTACATTCCCGCAACGCGCTTGGACGAGCCAATCACTGCAGCCTGCTGTGATTGGCGTTGGAGCACTGTCGTATAATTATGCGCGTCAGCGACATTTTTACAGCTTTGATGATCGTGCGAAATCAGTATATATATATATATACAACACGGGCACTTCACACCATCGTACGTGGTCTCCGAGGAGGATATAAACGAATATGTGCAGATGAATGAACCGTACTTAATCCAATGAAACAAAGTTTTCAGGAACCCGCCGAAAGCCGTTTTTTGGCTTTCGGCGGGTTCCTGAAAACTTAGATTCTTTGATTCATTGGATTAAGTACGGTTCGTTCATCTGCACATATATATATATATATATATATATCGCCGTCTTCCTCGGAACAAGATATATGTACAGGCGATACCTGTAAATAAATAAAAAACGGAGCTTTTTTATTATTATTATTTTATTTTTCCACTGTTAAAGCTAATTTCGTTTAAGTTTGAGGTCTAGCGACTGCAACCTTGAACGTTTGAAGAATGTGGTAACTGAACGCATGAGAAATTTCGCGTACAAAAGGAAAAATATCGGGTCATCGAATCTGCACCTAATCATTAATCAGGTTCACCTACCCCCCCCCCCCCCCCCCAAACCAGAAATAAAAAAAAAAAAAAAATCAACCCAGGTGATGAAAATATAGTCCCACGAAATTACAAAACAAAATAACGCACGCAATTACATATGCAATTAGTTTGCGTTCGACCAGGCTTATCCGGCGTAAGAGCCGCAACCAAAACCACTAAACTTCCAAAAGCTGCCTTAAAAAAGAAAAGGTAAAAAAAAAAAAAAAATGTGTGTGTGTGTGGGGGGGGGGGGGGGGGGTTAAGCTTTTTTTTTTTAGAGCAATAAAGGAAACTTGAACTAACTTTAGATCTATCCGAGTCAAAAGCAGTCCATCTGTACCTGAGGAAGCAGTAGCACAACTACAAGACTACCCAAGCGCAACCTGTCTTTCAACTGAAAACGCTCTCCTTTTTTGGGGAAGTGCTCGTGTGACCGGGAGGGAGGCCGGAAGGCGGAGGCGAAGGGAGGGCGAGAGGGGAGGAGGAAGGGATGTTCGGTTTACACTGTACTTCGTTTTACCTTGCGATGGACCGCAGTCGCAGCTGGCGCCTTCAACCACCCCAGCAAATCCAGCACTGCGATTGTATCACGTGATAACGCAACCTGCCCGTCAGTGCGTCCCTTTTGATGGGCACGCGACGCTCACGCAACATGAACTTGGCTTCAATAGGGAGTTTTCGTAGACCGCGTTTCCCCCTCCGCAACAAAGAAGCCGCTACTGCGCCTGCGCGCCCATGACCTTGACTGTACAGTTGCGGGTATCGTAGCGGGTTGCGGAGAGCCGTTGCGGGACGGCGAAAACCAGCTACGAAAACTCCCTAATGTTTTGTTGCAGGTAAAACAGGTAAAACAAAGTATAGGAGCCGCGAGCCGCACTTTAACACGCAAGGAGCCGCAGCTTGGCCACCTGTTTTATATTGAAAATTTTAACGTGAAATGATATTGTAAAAGATTTTAGTTTCGGTATTCAACGCACGCGTCTGCACCGTCCCGCTCTGGAGGAGCGCTTTTCCCCTCAAGCTCGCAGCTGCGCTGTGGTGAAGCGAGACGCGCGGGGGCTCGCATTGACCGCGCTGCAAGCGTGGCTCCTCCACAGTACAAGAATGCGCGCCGAGAAGCGCACTCAAGGCAGCCAACCTGTTCGTCCGAACAGACCATTAACAACGATAAATATTTCGCTGAACGCCTAAGCGCTAAGCCAGTGTTCGATATGAAAATTGAATCGAATAATATGCTATTAGAACTGAGAGCTTCGAAACTTCGCACAATCATACCTTGCATAACGGTGCTGAGTACGGTGGGACCCGAATTGGTTTAGCACCCAAGTAAAAACAAATCGTGATCTTAAAAAAAAAGAATCGTATAAATCAGATTTGTTCGAGTTAAATTCCCGCAGCTATTAAGATATCGACTCTTTATCGCGTAATGTATTTTTAAGCGCGGCAGACTGATTTATAAATTCATCCAATCACGGACAACAATGCGGAAGAAAGAGTCACTATAAATATAAAGTACAGTTTAATTAACACCTTTTTATTGATGCCACACTAAAAACAACGAGAGCTTGTTTTTTTGTGTTTTAGTTAGTTCAAAAAGCTTTATTTGTTGTTTTCTTTCACTCTGATTTGCTTACAATAGTACATAAAATAACTGAAGAACGAACGAAGAGACCTTAACACTCTGATTTGTTTAGGAGAAAACTACTTTTTGCTGGTGATGCACACGATATCAAACTTTCGGACACGGCAATCTTTTTATTTTTGATTTTGGACTACGGTTCGCACCCTGTAGTCCAAAAAAATGTGGTATTGAAAATTGTGCACCCTTTTCCACACCATCGTTGAAAAGGCAGCGTGACAAAACAAAATGTATCGTACTGCTTCATGCTTCACGATGACATTGCATAAATGAACTTAGTACGCGGGTTCTGCGCCTTCACGGCGCGCGAACATCACCGTTGGATCGCGTCTCTGAAATAAAGCCTTGCCAAAACTATCGCCGTAAATCCCCGCCATAAAAACAAAACAAAAAACAACTCGATTTTTTTTTTTTTTTCTTAGTTAGAAGTTAGAAGGGAAATCGGAAGGAGTGGAGCGCGAAGTTGGCTTTTCTTGCTCTCGCAGCACACCCCAGCTTTGAACCTGCTATTTTGCGTCTCACCATTTCGCCCGAAGCACAGGTTGGGTATCGTGCGATGCGTCAGCGTACGACACGAGTTTCAGCCGAACGCCGAAGCGGCGCTCGGGTGACGCTCTTCCGCCAAAAATGGGCATTACCAAAAAAAATGCTATAGGAGCCGGCCATGAAACACATAATGCGTTTAAACAGATTGCGTTAGAACACTTTGCATTCCTCGTTTTCTCAAAAAAGGCCGACAACCAGACTCGAGATTCTGCAAAGCAGAAGATCCTCCTCACCATGGGAAAGGAGGAAACAGGCAACGGTGGACAGGGTAGAAAGAGGGAGAGGAGGAAGCGAGGGAAAGGTGGAAAGCGCGAACTGGTCGTTGGTCTTTAAAGGTGCAATGCAACAATTTCCTCGACGTTCATACCCTATAAAATACGCGTTTTTTTTTTTTTTTTTTTTTTTACTTTTTTTCCGCGGATTGGCAATTGATAGGCCTGTGCGAATACCAGTTCCGATCGAACAGCACCGTGTCATTCAAAAGCTTCGCAGTGAGAGGAAAAGTCACGACAGCCGCTTTTCTTAGCAGTGTTAAAACTATAGGGACGAAAGTGCGCTATATCTGATTCGAACCGGTATTCAAAAACTTATAATAATAATCGAAAAAAAAAGCAGGGTTTAGTTTTTGAATTTGCAGCCAGAACAAGCGACGACGTTACCTGGAACCGATTACTGTAAAATCCTTTATATTAGCGGCGCCTGTTTTTCGCGAGTCGCTCACGAAGGACATAATCGCGGCCACTAAATTTCGCGAATTCCAGACGCCTGCATCGAGACTCATAAGGATCGAAATTTCGCGAACGTTTTAATGCGCGCAATTCGCAAAAATTAAGGGCTCGCGAACATTAAGGATTTTACGGTGCATGCTACCAATATTTATCATAGAACCGCGCTGGGCACGGAAAAGGACAGGGCACGCTCTGAGTTCCACGCACGCTTAATCATTGCAGCGATTGAGCACGAGATCCAACCATACCTGTTCATGTCCGGGCATCGGTTGTCGCTAGCCCCAATCGAGTGCTCGCGTCCACTGCATACGAGCCGGACTTAAATAATGTAGCCGAGGGGGTCACAAAGGCCTGATGGCTAAATCCTTGGAGTCACATTGTCGGCACTGTGAACCATGCCATCTCACCCAAGCTTCGTCATCGAGTTTTGCGAAGAGAAGAGTGTCCTTGAAATTACGCGCCGACGCGGCGACAAAAAAAAAACAGGAAGATCCACTGGTAGATTCTTGGGGAATGGTTTAGCATGACCCTTGGAAACGCCACACACGTCCCTGTTTGAGAGACACTCACGCTGACCCCTTGACTCTTCTCTATTGACTTTCTCTTTTGCTTCTTTTATTTGTCGCTGCCTCTTTTTGGCCACGTTACGGGGTCAGTGTTGGCGTTTTCCAAAAGGGGACGTGTGTAGCGTTTCGCAAGGTTCATGCCAACGGATTCCCTAAAAAACCACCAATGAATCTTTCTGTATTCTTTTTCCCCCCTTTTCTGTATTCTGTTTGTCAGAGCACGTCGAAGCATGCATGAATAGGGTCATCCATATCACTCGTGGAAAGAAGCGTCTCCGAGGGATACGCGGAAGTCAAAGAAAATCTGTCCGCTGCTACACACACCGTCAGCCCCGTGGCGAAACTTCTTCTGTGTCGATCGCTCGCCGCGACCTTCGACGATGTTTATCCTTGTAAGTCAACAATCGCGGAGGAATCGGCTGAGGTCTCTGAAGAGAGAGCCCAAGGGGAAACCACGTGATCCCCCAGAGTACGTCACTCGAAAGGCGACGCGGAGGGAGGGTTGAGAGCGACTTTGGGGACCTTCGATTTGTTGCATTTTTTTAAATGAAAACTAGCGCTCTAAAAAAATACGGTTTTCTGTTTTTCGCCGTTCTCGCCTTGCCGGATTCCTTGCAAGCTACGTTGGTCCTCAAACAGTATTCGACGCTTTCTGTCGTTATCCGTGGACCCTATGCCCGAGCAATGGTGTCCTGGTGACCGGGGGACTATCGCCATCGAAACCCGTGGCCCTAATTATGTTTGCGAGTTTAGAACAGAGAAGAATGCGCGAACTAAGTTCGGGCGCTGCAGACACCCAACACCGGCGAGGCATCTCATCCGGGACTTTCACTCTTTCTACACAACCAGAAAGGGGGAAAGCGCCGGTAGCCCTTTCTCCTTTTCTCTCGCCCTCTTTCAGAAAACGGTCTGGTACGGCTGCACTGCCACAATACGGTAACACTACATGCCGTTCCTCTTTGTTATCCAGGCTAGTACTAACATTGAATGCTCTTTTCTAAAAAAGTGACAACTTTGCTTGGTATAGCTGCCGTCCCCACAAGCAGTTTTGAAGCGCTTGTTTTTAGATTTGTTAAAGCTTTGTGGTGACGTGGAAGAAGAAAATCCTGGTCCCACAAACGCGGAACTGGATGCGACGATAACAACCTTACGGTCTGTTTTTGCACAGTTGCAAACTGGGTACAATAAATTTAACCCAAGACTTCAAGGGATACTGAACCGAAATTTGGATTTCGCAAAATAAGGCCGCAGAACCCACGTAGCACCCAATGTCGTGCGAACATTCCCTGGGTGTTCTGAATGTTGAAGGAACGTTAAAACACCATTCAGAACATTCTAGGAACGTTCGTATGCGAACATTCCCCACAAGGTAAGCTGCTCAACATTCTAGGAACGTTCGCTTACGAACATTCTTAAAATTTTCGCAGGTGAAGCCAACTTTACAGAGCTCTCACGCAACCTGTGGTTCGAAACACCATCCACTATATGCCACTTTGTGCCAAAAATATGCAAATTATAAGTGGAGTTTCTGGAAACTTAGCATAAGGGATCACGTTTATCTGATATGAATCTACCGAGGAATGTAATATAAGGTGTAGGAGAAAAACAATTGTTTTCAAAACTTCATAATAAACTTGGCACTCACTGCGTATGTAGAGGTGCAGTTTTGAATAGACCCTATTTTTCGCATGTGGGGTAGAATACTTTGAAAAGGGTATGTCCTGCAGTTTAGTGTGGGATTCCATGTTTATGTGTCGTAAGCTCTGAGTGAGTGATCGGCCATGTACGGAGCACATATTGAATGAAAGAAGTTGACAAGTGATAGGTAGGAGTAAACTGTCGTTAGTACATGCTCGGGCTGGTTAGGGAGCCTTCATGTGCGCTTTGCTAGGGTGATCATAGAGTAATATAATAAACGTAAAGAGAGGACACAGGAGCCGATTCGCGGCCCAGATAGTGCGTTTCATACCCTCCGCTACGTGGCGCTTTTCTACAGTTTGGTTAAAATTAATTAAAACTCTTTCTGTGAAAAGTATTTATTTTTTAAATGGCAATGCTTTAAAATTGTTTAAAGTACTTAAAACAACTAAATAGATCAAATCAAATACGTCACAAAAACCACGTGATGAATGGCGCCTGCCGTGGCCTGCCTGCCATGCACGCCGTCGCCTCTGCATCATTCTGCATGGCCTCTGCTCGTCCCTGCGTCGTTCGTCTGTGCCGTGCGTGCCGTCCATCTGTGCTTTCTGCTGCATCATGTTCGGTCAACTTTGCATCAATCAAGGTGACGCATGACCGCCCGCGTGCTCGCATGCTCGGCGTGAATTCGTGGAGCCGATCGGTTCGAGCTTCTCGCGCTGTTGTTTCTGCCGGGCTGTCTGGCTGCACTTGAACGTGTGTGCATGTTGATTTTCGATGAGATTGTTTTAAAAAAAGAATTTAACTTACGACCTTGCACACCACATTGTCCATGGGTTTACAGATGACGGCGTTGAACGAACCTCTAACATTGCAGATAGAGCCTTGGTTGTTATGCTGTCTGAAATTTCCAGGAGGTGCGTTTGCACACACTGTTGTACACACTCCAACAACGTCTTCTGTTTAACGCAGTCTCCTCATTTCTCTCATTCGGGAGCTTAAAGGGGCGGTGCAATGATATTCAATTGAAATGTTTTTCACTTTACACGAGCTTGCTGGCACTAGTGGGACTCAAGGATACTCGCACGCAACGCCACTGACCAAGAAACTCCTCTGTTGCGCTGTAATTTCGAGGACAAAACCCAGTGTTTTTATTCAATCTCTCCTTCGAAAAACCTGATGACATAGCTGGACGGTAGCAGTACCGCCCAGTGACGATATTTGAATGTGGCTCATAGATTGGACCCGAGCATGGCGTGGGCACTCGATTTGGGCTCGTGATAATCGATAGCTCGAGAAACATTCGGGTAGTGTCCTGTGTCAAATCGCTGCAATGACGACAACAGCCGAACCATAACAGTGTCTGGAACTCAGCGCGTGTCCTGTGCCTTGCCAACCCCAGCGCATGACTGTGATCAACATTGGCGGCATATTAGCGGCGAGATGTTTTGGTGGCGCCCTCCTATGTTTCCCCCTTGTGACGTCATTACCTTGCGAACGACAAGTTCGATGGTGTTTGTAAATAGCATGATGGAAGCCTGAAATCATTGCGCTCTCAAAGCAACACTGCCAACACCGTCGAAATTAAAGTTCTTTCGTTCCTCTTATTTCCGACGATGGTATACCCTTTCCAACGTCATAGTCAGCTTTTGGGCCAATCGTGGAAGGCCGACCACAGCGACGCTTTCGGTCGCGCACGTCACCAATAATCGGCTCCAGATCACGGAGCCGCTTGTTCTGGCTGCGAGTTGAGGGGGTGAACTCTGCTCGTTTTTCTTTATATTTTTCTGCGACTTCGATTGCGTGTGGTGAAAAAGAACGGGTATATTTTACAAATCATTAACGTCAGGGATTCGTTCTAAGCGGTATTTGCGCAAAAAACAAATATCAGTGCATCGCTCCTTTAAAGGGGCAGTGCAACGGTTTTAATGTTGAAAGAATTGCCAGTTTGCATTTTTTATATTGTTCATACAAGCCCAAGTGACCAAAAACGCGTCACCTTTCCCAAAAAAACGGCTATTCTGCTGCGTAATCGCAAGGCAAAAAACGAATTATTTGCCGATCTGCAGCCGCCGGTGGCGGCTACGGGAACTAAAATGACGGCGTCTCTGGGGGATACGCGGAAGTCAACAAACCCTGTCCCCCTCCGCTGCTACACTCGCGGTCAGCCCCATAGAGAACCGTCCTTTGTGTCCATCGCTCGCCGCGACCTTCGACGAGGCTAATCCTTTGAAAGTCCACAATCGCAGAAGAAGCGGCTGGGGTCTCTGAAGAGAGGGCCCAAGGGGAAACCACGTGAACCCCCAGAGACGTCACTCGAAAATCGCCGTGGAGAGTTGAGAGGCACTTCGACCTTCGATTTGTTTCATTTTTTTAAATAAGAACTAGCGCTCGCAAGAAAATGCGGCTTTCGGTTTTTCGTTCCATAGGTGACGCAGATTAACTTCCGCACTTAACTGGCCAAAGTCTGAAAATCGTTGCACTGCCCCTTTAAGACTGTTGGCTTCACAGTAAAGGCTGTGGTCTGTGGTTAGGGGGCTTCAAACGTAAGCTTGGTGTGTGTGGTGATAAGCCATTTTTTGAAGTTGACAACGAACCCGTTTACTTTGTCTTTGATGTTCCGCACCTTCCCAAAACAACCAAGAGCAATCTCCAAGCCCACAAACTTTGCATTGGAAATGAGGTCATTGAGCGGTCTTCTATTGCTGAACTTCATTGTTCTATCCATGAGATTAGCTTGCAATTGACTCCGAAACTTACTGAGAGACACATTTATTCAAAAACCTTTCTGTAACATGGAAGAAAATTGTGCCCCACAGGTACTGAGTGCCTCAATCTTTTTTGTAATCATATCTCTTGTTTATGCAAAGGAACTTCCTGAGGCAGCCATGGCTACAGCCTATTTCTGTGATAGGATGTGCATACTTTTTGATTGTCTAAATAGCTAAAAAAATTCAAGAAGCAGGGAAGAAGTTGCGTCATGCCATTCTGAAGGGAGAATCTCAAATACTTGATTTTCTCCACCAGTAACTCGGATGGATTTCAGCATGGCAGTTCCAAAGTAGGAGGCAGCCATAAGCCATCATTGGGTGGCAAGTTACTATAAAAAGTGTTCTCATGCTCTGGGATGAGCTTTCAAGCAGCCATGACTTTAAGTTCTTACTTACACGACGCCTGCAGCAAGACACACTTGAGAACGTTTTTGGAGCTGTATACGATCAATGCTGGGCTGCAACACAAACCCAAATGTGCATCAGTTCACCTCAGGACTAAAACACCTCTGGATAAAGAAACTGTTCAAACTGTCGAACAATGAAAACGTAGAAGATGACAAGGCTGACCTCCCAAAGGAGTTGCAAATATCTTCGCACCATGAAAGTTTAATTTCAGACATTGTGGAATGTCTTCCGATTGATAACTTACCGCCACTAGAGGATATTTCTGAGCTGGCATCAGACATCAGGTCTAACATAATTGATAACTCGTCCACGTTTTTATTACGTTTGGGCCTATTTGATCAAGCTTTTGCTTGAACAGACAACTTACAGCTGTGGCTGTTCTCAGCTGCTATCGGATGAGTCTAATAACTTGACCAGGCCTCACCAGTACTGTCTTGTTCCTAAAGCATACCACGTGCCTAAAAAATTCTTCGGGAACTTAGTAGTACCATCACAGGCTGCCTTCCATTTCATTCAGCAACTAGAAAATCACTTTCTTCCCATAATAGAGAGTGTGACACATGTTCGAGGAGTGTGTGCCGCCTTGTATAGCACAGTTTGAGGTCCGGGTGGTTTTCGCCTTTGCCCAGAGGAGTACCAGAAAGGGTTCTTAAAATTGTTTTGCAGAATACGCTCGTGTTGACATGTTTGATTTATTAACCGGAATTCGGACAAAGTTCGGTTGCACTCTTCAGTGGCTAATAAGAACGAGACAGGTTCAGAGGCGGTTGCCAAACCAAAAACAAAAAGTGATTAAGTGGGCGGTGCAGCTTGCTCTCCAAATATTTGTTTCCCCTTTTTTCAGCGAATGTGTATCACGGCTCCCTAACAAAAATATTTGTCCACTTTCTAAAAAAAATCGATAGAAAATAGTGTATAGAGGCTAACAATATCTGAAAGAAAATGTATCCACTTTTGTATCCACTGCCCATAGTTTTTTAGCCGCTTTTTTCTGAAGCCACATTTCTTTTCTGAACAATTTCGGGGAATATTTAGGGACGTTGAATCTTGTCAGATTTCGAATAGAGTTCTCATTGTTTGGTAATTGCTCGCCCGCAGTGAGTTTGAGGCTATGCAAATTGGTGTTTTTTTTTTTTTTATATTTGCCGGAAATCGGGAATTAGTACTATCAGGCGTGTGCTTCGCACTGTTATTATACTCTTATGACCGGTAATGATAGCGATGTCTTATTTATTTTGCACTTACTTCCCGTACCCGAGTCGGCGTGAAAGTGAATGTATCATACAGCATGTTCTCCGTGGAAGGGTTTTGTTAAGTTGGTTCCGCTAAGAATCTATTACGAAGTGTACGAATGCCGAAGTCCTTCATATTCATTTATTTTTGTGGGTATCGATCTCTTTCGTATAAAACATACAAAGCTTCTGAAGTAAATCATGTGTACATGAATGTGGTCCAATAAAATGTGTTCGAACCACTTACTGTTGTTGACCCCAAAAGGCTCCACCAGCCAGGAGTCAATGCGGTGATTGTGTAACTTCAATGCTTTACAATAGAAAAAGAACAAGAAATATATATACTTCTGCTTTGTGAAGTGAGTTGAAATATTGTTTGACACATTTTGCACGGACTCTATCGTAAAAAATAAAGCAAAAGTGCGTCAGTATTAAAAAAAAACAAAGCAAAAAAAAAAAAAACAAAAAAAAAAACAGCGGTTTTGGGAGTCAAGGTGCTCCCGAGAGATGAGCGAGGCGGGGAGGAAAGAGAGAGAGAAGAGTATTGGAGAACCAGAGCAAAAACGCCCAAACCGAAACCGAAACTAACTTGACCGGAAACGGAATCAGATTATACTTAATACCGCCCGCTAGGAGCGCTACCTGTCACTGGTCTATCTGGGCCGCTGGGGCCTATGGCAGTGTCCGCTCTTTACCTTGTGTATATTACTCTATGGGGTGATGTCACCCTTTGTAATACCACTCGCCGACAAACCAGCAGCCATTTTGTTCCTCGACGATAATCCGTGGGCTTATAACCCTCCCAGAAACAAGCACCTTATCTCAGAAGTTCGGAGCAGCGTTGTGGAACCCACGGAGGGAGGATTAGCATTTTCCCCCTCGGATGGGATTACCGAAGGACACAAAGGCCACTTTCCGGCGCACGGGGAAACAATGAGAGAAACAAAATGGCGGTGGAAGAGGGTGTGGGAAAGGGAAACAGGCAGTTGGCATCACTCTATGCGAAGCGTACATGAAGGCACTCTAGGGCTGGTGAGCTGGGAAAGCAGTAATCTTGTGCCTCTGCTTTATAAAAATATATTTTGATTAAAAAATATCCATCACCCTTTAGCAGCTTTGCCATCATCCATATATGTAGTGTGGCGGATTAGTGCGCTTTCCTAACCACCGCCGTAATTGTAAAATCTTTGTACATAAGCCTCAGAAAATGGTCCCTGAATGCAGGGATGTACCCACGCACGTTCCGGGGAGATTGAAAGGATGTCCCTGCATAAATTTGCAACATTTAAAAAAAAATAGTCAGAGTGCAGGCGAGCTGGTGTAAGTTGAACATGATTGTAAACCTGAGACTGGGGCAGGAAGAGAACACAACCTTCTGTTGTGTTCTCTTCCTGCCCCAGTCTCAGGTTTACAATCATGTTCATTTCAAGAAAGTTGCAGAAGTTCTTTGGGTGTTCTGAGAACGTTCTTAGAACATTGTTAGGATATTTGAATGTTGATTGAATATCCTGGTAATGTTCTATGTCGTTCTCAGAACATTTTAAGAATATCCCTTTGAAAACATTCCCCGAATGTAGCGATAAGTGCCTGCGCCACATTCTGACAACGTTGATAGAATGTTCTCACGTAAATTTCTAACATTCCAAGAATGTTGTCTATGTTCTCTTGAACATTCCCGGAATGTTCTCAGAACGTTCCCGTGCTACGTGGGAAGCGTCGAGGGACGCTACGAACTCCAGAACATCAGCCATACATCAATATCTCAAACGGATGGCCGTACTCTGATAAAGAAGGGTACGATCAAGCGAGGTCTTGGACGTCATTGTCCTCTTGGAAAATTTGAGAATGAGGGGAAGCAGCCTCGCTTCTCTCCTCCTCGCTTCCATTCACCATGCGCGACGGGACGTAGCGAAGAGGAGAGGGAATGGGAATCGTGACGTAACTCGTCTCGTCGGCCTCGTAGGCCGAATTCAATCGCCGCACTTTTCAAAAAAAAAAAAAAAATACGGCGATCCGAAGGGATATCGCTGCATGAGTGATGTTCTTGGGTTTTGCAGCGTCCCGCCTATCCGTCCAGCTCGAAATTTCGGTTCAGTATCCCTTTAAAGAACATTTTAGAAACGCGTACTGATACAGAGAAAAATGTATCAGAGTTGACGGAACGAGTACACACGCTTGAAGGAGAACTTAAAGCCTCCCAGTCGGATTTACAAGATGAGTTAACTCAGAAAGCTGAAAAACTTTTAAAAAAAAACGTACTGGTGTAGACAAAAAAAAAGTATCAAAGTTGACGGAACAAGTATGCAAGCTTGAAAGGGAACTTAGAGCCTCTCAGCCGGATATACAAGTTGCACAAAAAGCGATTCGAAATCGCAACTGCGCGCGCGCTGAACTCGCTGTCCTAAAATCGCACTGCCATGATGCAGAAAATCGTTAAAGTAGATCAAATCTGGTATTTTTCGGACTGGAAGATAAAGATAAGGAAACGTGGTCTGAATCGGAATCTCGTATTATCAATATTTGCGACGAAAACAAATGGGCATAAAGATAAATTCGGACAACAATGATAGGGCACATCGCATTGGAGCGTACAACAGAACTAGGAAAAAGCCCATTGTAGTTAAGTTTTGTTTTCTTGAAGCACAAAAAGTCGGCAGGCACCGTAAAGTATAACGGCGCAAACCGTTCAGCATACCTTGGAAATTTTAGCCCTCGTGGCATACAAGGGAAAAAAAAAAAAACGTTGTGACCACGATTAACACGGACGTGGGCACAGTCGTGGTTATAAATTGCCGCAGTGTTAAAAATAAGGTGGACGAATTCATGGGTTTAATCGAAACTGCCAGACCTACGATTGTCTTGCGAACAGAATCCTGGTGTGGATGACACTATACGATCAAACGAAGTATTCCCAACGAATTATGCTGTTTACAGAAGGGATAGAAATTCGCAGGATGGAGGCGCGTTCGTCCTTGTAGGCAAAGTGTTCCGACTACACCGTTGCCAATACCAGGTGACAACGTGGTGCCACACGAGTTCAGGCGGTAAGCATTTCTCTGTCGGTGTGTACTATCGTCCTCCAAACGAGAACAGCTTAGATGAACTAGCTGATTTGATCCTTGCAGCCTCAAAAGAGTACAAAAATACTCCAAAAGCCGGGAGACGTCATAATTAAAATAAGTACACCGACTTGACATAACAGAAAAAACAACTTCATTAGACGTTTCGCCTCCCATGCGGGAGGCATCATCAGTAGTTACACAGCAAATGCAGGGTTCAACCTAAACACAACGCTATTTATCACGAATGTCCGTGTAAGCTTCGTGGAGAGGGCCGCGGTTTTCGTTGCACACGGATGTGTCCCTGCGAAGAAACCACGATTCTAGAAGCTTTCGGGGCCCCCATCTGTCCTCTCTCGCCAAGGTCGTCGCGGCCGGAAAGTCGAAAGAAAGTCGAAAGAAAAGAGTACCCTAATATCCCGAGTCATCGCCCATCCCCGAGTCATCGCCCACCCCATTTTTTGGCCCAATATCAATTTCCAAAAAGCAGAGTCACCGCCCACCCCTTCAAATACCCCAACGCGAACTCCGCGATCTGCGAACACTCATCCTACCCGAATGAAGGGGCCGCGCACCTTACAGTTCGAGCACGTCTATGACAAAGTAAAACGAAGGAGTGAAAGACACTTCTCTTCGTTTACCCATTGCTTCCGTGAGCAACCCCGAAGTGGTAGCGTATCCGTGCGAAAAGAAAACGATGAAGATAACAAAATAAAAGTTTGTTTTGCTTACAAACAAATCGACCTGAGAAAAAAAAAATCGGAAAGATAACACAAGCAGTAACCCAGGGATCGCGAGGTAAGCGAACGCCCCATATCGTGGAATGTAACCGCGGAGTGTAAGGTCAAAGTCTGTCTCCGCCGAAGTAAGGTGGCCGCGAACCCGCTTTTTCTCCCCGCACGTCATGACCGCGGCTGTGCAATGTTTCAGACAAAGCCAAAGGGTAAATAAAGTTTTGCTGCGTGGATCACCCTACACAGACGTTTGAAGAGCGTCCCAAACCCCCATTGGTCGCGCGCCGTGCACGGACGCACGCATGTACGCACCAAACAAGAAAGTTGCGTAAGAGCTTGCGCAACTTTCCAAACGCCAAAGTATTTGCCAACGCGATCGCCGGCTTTTCGCTTCTCCCAGCATCGCTCTTCGTCGCTTCTTTGGTCTGCTCGCCGTTCGCTCGCTCGTTGGGCCTGCTTGGTTTTTCTATTTTTTTGCGGATTTTTTCTTTTTTTACTAACCAGGAGAAGATAGTGGTGATGTGCTTTCACTGAACAAACGCTCGCGCTGTATGCAGATCGGCGATGTTCCTAGCACGTACGCAAGCAACGGACTTCGCGATAGTAAAACATTCTTTCATGAGCATTTTTTCTATGAAACAGTAAAACTAAGTCGTGTTTTGAGTTTAATGTATCTCTTGTGCAGCAGCGCTAGATACGCAGAGAAAGATGGGCGGCTTTTTCCCTTTTTTTTCAACTTTTGGTGCTCACCCACCGAGGCATGGCTCACCCCACTTTTTTTTATGAATTTTAGGCGGCGGAGGGTGGGCGATGAATCGGGATATTACGGTATATCCTTCTGGGGGGAGATTTTAACATGCCCGATTTAATTTGGGAGGACGGCAAGGCGACCTGCTCAGGAGGCACACCTAATACTAAATTAAGTGCCATTGTAAAAATGTTGGATCTAACGCAATACGTCATGGAAGGAACGAGGCTGCTAAATGTATTGAATTTGTTGTTATGCAACCCACCGGGGGGCCACAAATGCTTGCGTGCTACCAGGCATTTCTGATCATAAGATTGCGACAGCTGATTCGGTTCGTCCAAAAATAAGCAAATCTAAATGTCAGGCAAGAAAAATATTTTATTATGATAAAGGGAAATATGATACCATAAGAAGTGAGCTTGTTAGACTCTTTTCGTAGTTTTTAGAACAATCCGATAACGTTAGTATTTACACATTCTGGCACATGTTCAAACGTAAAATTCATGACCTAGTTGATAAATAGATTCCCGCCGGAGTAAAATCCTCTAAAACTAAAAACAAGCCTTGGGTAACAAAAGAGGTGAAACAGATTATCAAACGAAAAAGAAGAGCATACTTTCTATATAAGAATAAGGGGGGCGAATCCAACAGGGGACATTAGGAACAATAAATACGCTTTTTAAAGCTACAGTAAAAAGAAACTAAACTTAAAATCAACCCTAAAGAATTATGGAAGTTTGTAAAAACAAATAAAAAGGACGACACATCTTTTCCCCCTCTTTTGGTAGACAATGAACTTATCGAGGCTGAAAAAAGAAAGGCAATGCATTTGAATAAATATTTCGATTCTGTTTTTTTTCTTATAAACCTGCTGCATCTCGCTGCCACCCAAACGTGCAACAAATAATGAAGGGTATAAAACATGATTGCGCTTTGAAGACAGGGACACAGGAAGAACAGACACCACAGAGCGCTACGCTTTGTGGTGTCTGTTCTTCCTATGTCCCTGTCTTCAAAGCGCAATCATGTTTTCTAAAGTACCATACCAACTTGCCCAACAATCAGCACTTGTCAAAATCATAAAGCATGTCTTCGTTGTTGCGAGAACTTGATGTTCAGAAAGCAATCGGATTAGGTAACATTTCTACGGTTATATTGAAAAAAAAAAAAAAAACTGTCCTGAAGAGATGGCGATTTACTTATGTTATTTTTAATAAATCCCTAGCAGAACAAAAGCTTCCATCTTCCATCGAAAAACTGTGTGGAAAACTATAGACCTATTTCTTTGACGTGCATTTGTTGCAAACTAAAGGAGCATGTCATTTATGTAATCTCATTGCTCATTTAAACGTCGAAAAGTTTTACTCGAGATCAACACGGGTGTCGTGCTGCAGCATCCTGTAGCACGGTACTTGTTGATGTCTTTCATTTTCTTGATGGAGCCATTGACGCTAGAGACGAAGTGGATTGTTTGTTTTTGAATTTTAGAGGCATTTGACCTTGTAGACTATGATCTGCTATTGTATAAACTTAGCTTACTGTCACAGGATAGAAACGTACTGGCTTGGATCAAAGATTACCTTAGTGGACGAGGGCAATGTGTCGTGCTCGGTGGGAGAAACTCTGAGTATGTAAAAGTCAAGTATGGTGTCCCGCCGGGGATCGGTACCGGGTCCTCATGGTCTTCCTGATCTATTTAAACATTATTTATGGCATACAATCATATATTCGATTATTTACAGATGATTGTGTTATTTATAAAGTAATGAATGATCTTACCGATATTTTTACTTTACAAAAAGATATATAAAAAGTTCTGTAGGGTGCAAAGATTGGAGAATAAGCCTAAATGCTAAAAAAAGGGCGTGCATGCTAAATCACTAAGAAAACAAAATCCCACTACTTCCGTCTACATGATAAATAATGAAATAATTAAACCTAGCTCAAATGTAAAATACCTAGGTGTTATGTTATCTAGTAATTCGTTGTCGACGGGACACGTTGAAATGAGAGGCCTAAAGGGTATACGCATGTGCTTAATTTTCCTTTGCCCTACCTTCTTGAGTTGCGACGGACAATAGGGCTCGTCAAATGTCCTTCCGTTTAGGGTGATGACATTTATTGTAGGGTTGGTGCAGATGCGCCGCTCCTTCCTGCCTTGTTTTCAAAAGTTCCATGAGTACACAATTCCCCACAGTCAGCAGCCCCCGCGGTCCTCAACTATTCACAAAAAGATGACAAAAGTGCACGCGAGCTGGTGGAAGTTAATCATACCATTTAACTATACCCGAAAATTGTGTGTTGCCCTTCAACTTTTAAGAGTCTCGAATTCTTTTTACCCTAGTTTTTGACATATGGTTTCACATTGGCTGGTTTTGCCTCCATCGCCCAGAAGTTTAGACACTTCTCTCACCTGCCCATTTATTACTTTTTCTTAATCCTGTGTGCACTCGTAATAATGTCTAAACGTTAGTCATGTGAGAATGGTGGATTTCGAGTTCGAAGCAAATTCGAAGCAAATGGTGGTTTGGGCAGAATATTGTCAAAGTGAATATAAATAGCTTATTCAAGCCTTTCGCTATTGTCGCACCATGCTTATAAAAACACACACAAAAAAAAACAGCTAAACTCTTTGACAGTTAATTCCCAAGCTTACCTTCGTCCATTTATAAGATAATTTTAATCTAACTATATTTATAGACAAGTCCAATGCCTTGGGATGGCAAGCAAACGACGGATATGACATAAAATGAAACCTACAGATGCCCAACTATACCTAATTGAGTGAATTTACAAACCTTGCTGTCTGTGAATATTATTTCTTCAATCTCAATTAACAAAGAAAAAGAACCACGAATGATGATTGCTAATTTTCATGGCATCACTGCCCAACATATCCTCCTGCATAACAGCCACAGTTTAAATTTTGAAAATAATACTGCAATTCAGATATGAACATCCACAAAGTTTGTTTCTTCTTAAATACACCAGGCGCGCGCGAGCAATACCCTGCTTTGACAATGCGCTCTCCTCCCAAGCATACAATTGTGCTATTCATACTTTCCCAAGTGCTGATCGCGGCGGATTCCCCCCCGCCGAGTGCGCTTCTTACCGAGCACCGGTGCACTGCGGAGAAGCTACAGCCGCGAAGCTCGCTTCCACGGGTGTTGCTTGTCCGCAGTGAACCTGTGCTTGGCAAGAAGCGCACTCAACGGGGTCAGCCCGCAGCAATCAACACTTTTTTTAAGACGCATATCCAGTTCATCTCGAAGCGAATATCGAGTAGTAAATTATTTGAAACTACTATTCGAAATTTCGAATATTAGCACAACACTACTCAATGTGTATCTGGGTATCAGCATTTCACCCGACTAGGAAGCACACATTTTCCTCCTGTCACTGCACCAAGTATGTTCTATTCTGCTTATGGTGCGGAATATGTTTGTCTTTCCGAGGCTGAATTATCTGCATGGCCGCGCTGATGAATGGCATTAAATACCATCAGTCCAAAAAATGCAGACTTCAGCAAACGGCAACTCTTACGTAAAGCCAATGTTTTTTTCTTTGGTCCCAGTTCACCTCCTCTCATTAAGGCGAAAGCCTAATATGTCTCATTGTTTAGTCGACCTTCAAGGTCCGTACGCAAAAACACGTAAGCGACACGAAAAGTATGAAGACACGTTGAAACGGTTCCAAAAGTGTATAGTCAGAGAATGCGCTGTCTTCGGAGGTTCGCTATCACCGGGACCACAGCCGACGCCATGATCCGAGTGAACCAATGAAACGGCACCAAAAGTGTGTCGTCAGAGAGTGCGCTGTCTTTGGAGGTTTGCTATCACCGGGACCACAGCCGACACCATGATCCGCGTGAGCCAATAAAACGGCGCCAGAAGTGCGTCATCAAAGATGACACTGTCTTCGGAGGTTCGCTATCGTGTTTACATAGGTGCTTGGACTTTCGCCTTCAAGTCGACTTAGGGATAACGTAAAAGACTCTGTGAATTTATGTTCTCTTCCCTTCGTGCACCAATTATAAACAAAAAAAGAAAGCCGTTTACAAATCCCTGTAACGCCGAATTGGAGCGCAGCTCTTGAGGAGGAGGGAAGGGTACTGGGGGGGGTCACGTCACCTGCGGGTAGTCACGTGACCCCGGGGGTCACATGGTCTCGGGGGAGGGGGGTCACGTGACCTGGGGGGGTCACGTGACGTCGGGGGGGTTCCACGTGACCTCGGGGGGGGGGGTCACGTGACCCCCCCCGGTTACGCCGACGGCAACGCCGACGCCGCTCAGGCTGGAAACGGGCCCCTAAGAGCTGCGCTCTAAAAGATGAGATTAAGGAACAGAACCATGCCGGAAAAAGTGCGAAGGGGCATATAGATCAGGTGAAGCCGGGGCATGCGGCACGTGGGGAATACGAAACGGGGCCATTGAACATAGGTTTTCTAAATGTAGCGCATCTGTGGTTCTGCACACGGGTCAACCGTACAACACCCCTTTGTAGAACCCATTGCCAACAGTGCACACTCACACAAAAAACAAACAGAAATAACCAGAAACAAAATGCCACTGTAGCACATTCAATGCCACGAGCTAGAGCCTGGAGATGCTCTTTCAGTGCTCCATAACTAAAAATTTGGTTCAACGATCAATGGGATTCATTCAATGGAGCATTTCCATCATATTCGATTCAAAGAAACACCTGTCCTCGGCTTTCTTCCGTCGTCGCTCTTGGATACGGTTAGCCATATCACTCATGGAGAGAACCATATCCATCGCCGGAGCGGCAACTGAGTTGGGCCGCGTTCCGAAGCGGCGCGGCGCCTGCTCAATTCTGGCTCCGTGCCAGCGGTGCAACGCTCGTATTGGTCTGAAGTGCTGACGTCACCACGAGTCATCCTCTCCCTCTTCCCTCCTACACGATAACCCTCACCACTCCTCTCCATGCGACATCATGCTTGGCGCTAACACGTGGACTGACACTTGCGGGTTTTAGTGAAAACAAGTACTTTAATGCTAACGCATTAAAAGGAAAAGAAGCATTCGAAACAAAATGGTTAGATGTCATCGCCCTATGCGTAGTGCACACCAAGGCCTCCTAGACTGAGCAGTCCACTCAGTTCAGCAAGACTGCAGAGTGCCCCAAAATTGGACTCCTTCCTGCACCACTCGGTCAGGCTTGGAAAACAAGGATAGTCTCCTCCAGGTGTACAAGGTAACGCAGTTTACCGGTCTATGTCTTCCGTTCATCACTCGCGAGCTGTACGAAACCAATCGACCCTTCCAAAATTCAGTCTGGCAACTTTAGTCGCTATCATCTGAAAAACGACTAATGTGCTATACTAATGGCGGCCTTCTGTTTACTGATGAAGGAAGAAGTAGAAGGTGATACTAGGCAGATAATTCGTGGCCTATACATTCTAGGCGTTAGCGCAACGTGAAGCAGGAATGGGATGCAAGAGCTGCGTAAACGTTCATTTCTAACTCGAGCCCAGTTATTATGTTAGTAGCAGACACTCTTCTTCAAAGGCCCTAATGTATAGAACTTTATTAAGGCATCTGTGTGGGTTGGTGCTTCGTTCTGACTGGTTGAATTTTTTTTTCGCCATTGACACCGAGATTGAAAAAGAACTGTACTGTGAAGTGCACATTCTCGTTTACCGTTGACTTGCGAAAGTGACGGCACCCATAAAATACTGCAGACCCCAGGTTCATTGCCGCCATTAGTACGGTAAACGTTAAACTGCCATTTGAGTCACCAGATGGCACTGAATTCCAGAAAGGGTCTATTACTCAAAAAAGTGATCTTGAAGCGGCAACAAATGACGTCACAGGAGCCGACATGTCTTGCTGTCGGTTGTCGCGGTCCTGGCAGTTAGTGATGGAAGTTATGGGCAAAGAACAAATGCCAGTGTCGCGGTCTTCTTAGCAACCCAACTTGTTGCTGCAAAGGTTGCGCGGACCGTCGAGCTGAGCGAGCCACAGCACAACAGGCGTCTGCAGCACCCACCTCCATCGCTGTGCCACCGCAAGGATTGCAGCAGGGGCAACATCAAGACAGTATTACGTCATCCTCGGGTGGAAATCGAGGGATCCATTCAAGGCGGCGAACAGATCTGTCAAAGACGTGCTTGAGGCAGTATAGTGAAGCTACCAATTTGCGGTGCTTCGCAAGAGTACTTTCTTGAGTAGCCTTAGGTGGTCAGCAAAATTGGCAAGAAAGGTTCAAGAAGGACCTGTGTAAAGCGGTAGCAAACACACCTATACATGCAGACGTCGAGAATGCTAGGTAGTAGCTCCGGCGTTAAATTGGAATGTTTTCAACTAAGCATATCTTCTGAAAGAGTGCAAGGAACCTAGCCTAGAGCCACGAGTAAATTTTCCCAAAAACTTTCCAAATAATCATTAATTGCAGTTACGATAAAACCGAAATTAACCTGCAACGTCACTGGTCCGCCATCTTGTTGTAACGTCAGATGTTGTATGCATAGCGCAAGTTTGTCTGCTTCTTTGACAGGGGTTGCGGAGACGTCAGAACACCAAGCTCCGATTGACTCTGATTGGAAGTATAGTGGGTAGACCTCAAGGCAAGCTGCCTAGAGGTCTAACCACTATCCTTCAATCAAAGCCAATCAGAGCTAAATGTTCTGACGTCCCCACAACCCCTGCAAAAGAAGCAGACGAACTTGCACTCCGCATAAACATCAGCACATGGGCAGCTTGAGCCTGTTTCGCACGGCGTCAGAAGCAATCAAAAGGCTGTTGCGATCATCCGAGGGAAATAATGGACTATGATTCATAGAGCTCGCCTGAGTCAAGCAATGACTAGCAAATGTCGTAAGAGTTCCAGCGCGAGATTTCAGACAATACATCGTTCGCATCTAATCCACCGCCATCGCCCCCGAGGAGGCAACCCATGGTGGCTGCATCCACGATCCGCCAACATGTAAACCCAGATGCCACTTCAGAAGCAGAATGATATGGAAGATTTCGTTTGCTAGCATGCTGCAAACTTTTTATAGCACGATGGTAATACTAGGAGCCAGCGTTCGCATCGGACTGCTCGGATCCAATTCCGTCGCAGACACCTCTCTGTCGGAAACCCATGAGGTGTCGCTCTGCTGCATTTCTTCATGGTGTTATTGCACCCCACACATTCTCCCCAACCTCCATTGCGTGCCGCAAATAGCCTAAATTAGACAATCCGCCCAATGACAGATGCTCACTATCACCACAATGCAGACGCCGTGCAGAAGGCAGCATTGTCTGCTCTTGGATACAACATTGGACGCAGGGCCGTACCCAGAAAAAAATTTTGGGGAGGGGGGGGGGGCGGGGGTTTCGGGGACAACGGCGGCCATTTTGAAAGTGTCTATTGTCTTGTTTTTGCCTATGAATCATGTGCATCGGTGGCATATAATAGAGAGTTACAGCAAACCGGAGAACCGGTCCCGGCTTGGTACCCGGTAGCCGACCGGCGCCACTGCGCGTGCGCAGAGGTGAAGATTAAAATCAGCTGGCTGCCAGTGCACCGACCAGGGCCGTACCCAGAAAAAAATTTCGGGGGGGGGGGGGGGGGGGGGGGTCAGAACCCCCTAACCCCCCCCTGGTTACGGCCCTGATTGGACGTCACGAGCGCCCCTGCTCACTGTTGCCAGTAGAGCGGCAGACAGCGATTCAGGGGTGTACACGTAAACTTCAAAATTCCCTTTCTCGAAAAGAAAATGATTATTTTAATGAGATATTTCATACACAAACCCAAAAGGAGGATATTTGGTGCATGGGAAAAATTTTATAAAAATTGCTGTCCACCAATATTTTGCTGGGTACTTCAGTGATTTTATTTATGGTCGCCGATTTGCCTCAAATTCGGCTCAACACGCTGAGAGACACGGCTGTACCAGTCCCCCAAATATTCGCAAAGTTATTGAATTTTCAAATTCCCATCTCATTGTGTTTCTCAAACCGACAGCCCCCACTGGCAACACTGAAGTGTGACGACAGAAGTAGTATACAGTGGGCAGTAAACAACGTTCACAACTGATTACAAGACGTTCGATGGTGGGAAAAGGATGCTTGGAAATTCATTCACCGAGAATCACAAAAGAAACACCCGACACATTCTAAGACTACCTGCGCGCCCAGAGAGTCTGTACCATTTGTGACGTCGCACCACTGGAGAGTGCGCAGAAATTTGAATCTTGGTTTCGGCATCATATTTATTAATGGTTTTCCCAATAGCTATTTTGAATTTCGAGACAATAAATGGCATACCAAGAAGACTAAAGTCTGGGAATTCAAAAAATGCAATTTGTTTAGGTAGCTGAAAAAACGGCCGGAGTACCCGTTTAACACCGAGCGTATACAAATGACAAGAAACTATAATTTGTTTTGCAAAACCAAACTTCGAAATTTAGTCCATTTTTTGAGTGAGCGCAAAAGCAAGGTACTGATTAAGTGCGAAATGCATAGTGCATATAACACGCCTTTTTAGAAGAAAACATAATAAAGAAGCAGAATATTTTAGAAAGTTTATACAGACAATCTAGTGAACGTAGCATGATTTTCCATAGAGAACGGTCGAGTAGTAAAAACGCACCAATACTAAAATAAAGAACTAAATAAGAAAAACACACCACTTCACAGAGAACCAGCTCACTCCATGGCCGAGAGGTTTGACACAAAGCCGTCACGTGCTCTTACACTTTGGTGCAATCAAAACCGACAAAGTTCAAGGCTTGAGTGACAGTCATGCCAAATCATCATAAAAAAAAAAACATGGTTGCTCGGCACATTCCATTTCACGTGCAGCAAACAGCTACCCACACTCGCGTCCATAATTTAATCATTTGCACACCTCAAAAATACAAATATTAGTCTTTTTCGTGGCAAAGTATTGTCACTACATAGACTCCCGAAAGAATGAGAAGGCCAGCCAGCCTCCAGCCCGCGCTCCTTGCCTTCTGGCATCCCTTGGCAGTGCAAGCACGCCGGAGCTCACGAGATGCCCAAGTGATATCGAAAGTATGAAGCTTGTGCTGAAGGCATGGTGACTGAAGGACCTTCCTGTCGTTCTCAGTCTTTCAGTGACCGGCTCCACGCATGCCACGAACCTCGCGAAAAAAACAATAATCCAAAAATATGTATCAGGTGGTGCAAGCGAGCAAGTCAGTCTTACCGTGCAAAATTTCAAGGCGTATGGTAAAAAGCGAGAGCAAAATACTTGCCAAGGTCAAGGTGGCAAAGTTCGCAGACTGAGTTGGTGACCCCATTCGCTCAAGGCGCCATCTTTTGACGGGTGCAGCAAGTAGACGACCCACCCTGTTGCCCGCTCGCCGCACCCGTTGCGACATGGCACTACGGGCAAATGGCGCCGCCGACTCTGTTGTTCCGCGAACAAGCTCAACATCGACTTTGGCAAGTTTGTCGTTCTCGTTTTTTATGGAAAAAGAGCTAAGCCTCGAAATTTTGCGCCATAAAACCAACCTGCTCGGTGCACATTCGGAGAGAGATTGAGCGTCACACGTGCAGGCGCTGGCTTTTCCCGGCCGGTTTACGGGGGAAGATCTGCTCGTGCCTAAATGCGTATAAAGCAGTAGAGTCCACACGTTTGCAGGCGGTGCTTGCACCGACAATTGCGAGGCACCAAATGCACGATCGTCATCGTCGCAACAACCATCATTCGTCCGACGTGTCGTACGTAGGAGCGCTGATGCTGCGGATCATCTCTTGCATTTGCCTGTGCTTGTCCAGCTGGGACCGGAGTTTTTCGACGAGCGCCGTCTTGGCTTGGAGCGCCGACTCGTTCTTCTGGCACTGAGATTCCAGGGCCTGAAGCTGCGACCGGAGAGGTCATTGCACATGTCAGAACGCTCACCTGCATCGAAATGTCTTCCGAGATACTTGCGAGCGCCAAAGACGTCGGCGTGCCATGTACGGGCTTCCGTTCGAACTTGTACGACAAGTTGTCAATACAATTGTGGAAACAAAGAGGCACCATCACGGCAGTCGCCGCTACAGGGAGGCACTAAAAGGCGAGAAATAGCGTCCATGTACACGGCGTCGAAACTAAGCAGGCTCTCCGAGCAAGGACAGTTGTGATGGCACTGCTCTTTGTCCGCTTAGAAGCTGTGCAAACAGGTGACAGTCCTCACTGTGTGGCACCGACTAGAAATCTTTGTTCAGACTTTGGAGGCATGACTAGACTACGCTGTGTCCGTTCGGGGCATCAGGGGCCGAGCGTGCTAGCGCACCGAGGCTCGAAGCACGTTGAGCAAATGCTTGCGCTGCTAAACCCAGGGTTCGATTCCCGTCCCTGCTAGATTCAATCTGGATGAACATCGTACCGGTGGGTGGTCGTGTACCACCACTGCAAGACGCATGTCAAAAACGCCGGGCTAGCAGTCGTACTGCACTGGCAAAATTGCTCATCTACGGTGTTAACCGGCATCGCCGTACCTCTCCGAGTACAACGTGCCCCCAAATATATCAGCTTTAAAAAGTCGGTGATAACTTTTAGTAAATTAGCCAACTAGTCAAACTGTTTTCATACTTTTCTAGCAGCTCCAGGGTTAAAAAAAACCTTAATGCAAGTTCCCCTTTTTCTTCATTTTAAATTTCAGACTGACTAAATTTAAAAAAAATATTCTGTACATTCTAAATGTGTTCTGTGTATCCCTTTCATTCTCTACTTAGAATGTGTCCTGGCAAAAACATATTCTCATAAAGCACCATGCGTTGCCAAACTTGAAGCTTACCTCATGCTCCAAGTTGGACTTGTCTCGTTGTAGCAAGCTGTTTGCATCTTGCAAGCTGTTCTTCTCGCTGGCGAGAGACTTTGCAAGGGCTGACTTTTCGTCCAGTTTTGTCTGAAGCATGTGCATGCATTTGGCTTGATCTGGAGAAAAAGCAGCATGGAAGAAAAGAATTACATATATTAGCATTCTTTAGGGATATAATATCACGTATACTATTATGAAAAAGACAGTAAAGTACTACCATTTGGCTATGAGCAATTCATAACTAAGATTGAACAGGAAAAGCATACAAAAGAAGTTTAATTTTTTCCGTTCGAGTGAAAGATGTAGAAGATGAGCAAAATTGGAAAAACCCCCAAACAGCTCTTTCTGTCTTCTTTGTACAAAATATCAAAATTTGATAAAACTCAACAAGTATATGATATCTAAACAAGTCATGTGAACACATCTCATAAGTCCAAAAGTTTGTGTAGGTATCAAGCATATTTTATATTCTTGAAGCATGAATTCTACAAATTTATATTTCCTGAAAACTGTGGTAAGAAACTGAAAAGCTGCACAATAATCTGTTAGACCAGCATATATAAAATACAGAAATCTGTCATAGTCAAACTTTAGCCTTTCACCCGATAACGTACGGAGCAGCTGCCTAACTTCATTGAAAGTATGAACAGCGGAACGACACAGACTCTATCCCCTTGCCCTGCGGCAGACGGTACGTAGGACAGACACCGGACAATGTCTGAATGAGCAATTAAGAGAGCATTGGCATAATGTTTCTGGGGTAGTGTAGAAGACACCTTCGAGTCCATTGCCAGGACTGTGGGTGCACCCCTGACTCCGAGAAGTGCTAGTAAACATTAGGATAAGCTAGCACACAAGATTATAGAAGCAAGCGAGAACGGCTAATCAGGGCCAGAATATTTCAACACCCGTTCACTGTCGCTGTCCGATACGGAGTCATGTTTTTTAATCCGGATAAGGCCACTGCGTGCAAGAGACTTTAGGAGCAAGTGATCTCTATCTTTTGTAGGTTTTCTTTCCTCGACTGGAGATCAAATCATGCGTGCCCAGTGAGTAGGGTTGATTATTCTCCATTTCAGGGCTTGAAAGCAGGTTTGCACGCACTTAGTTTTCTTCATTTACCCTTTTGTTATTGTAATGGCCCATCACTTCAACTGCCCCCCTGCCTTCCCCCCCATTGGACAGGGTCCTTCATCACCTCTGCTAGTTCAGAAAGGGTCCCCAGAACATTGGTGTTTAAGAACCATTAGTCTATGTTATCCTTACTATCAACAATAGTCCAAACTGTGCTTACCCTTCAGTTTGGCCTTATGCTCTTTGATCAGCTTCTGCATTTCTTCTTTTTCTGCTTCAATGTCATCAATTTGTTTTGAAAGCCTAGTGAGAGAGATAAGAGATGTGTCAGCTGGATCAAAATTCGCATGTGTGGAGTTTCACAAGCATGAGAGCCTACATGTATTGCGTAACTGCAAAGGAAAAAAAGAATTATATGCCAATCTGCAGCTGCGTGTGGCGGCTATGGAAACTACAGTGGCACGTCACTGGGGGACATAATTGAGTTGAGGCTAGAAAAAAGAAAAAGAAAAAACTGTGCCTCTGTCTGCTTCGCTTGCACATGGCAGACTTAAACCAATCTAAAATAAATAAATGGGGTAGTGTACCAAGAAAAGTTAATTTTTTGTAGAAAAAGATGAAATTGCAGAAAAAAAAGAAAAGAAGATAAAGAAGTGAAGAAGCACGAGGAAGTCAACAAAACCTGCCCCCCTCCGCTGCTACACTCGCCGGCAGCCCCGTGACGAACCATCTTTTGTGTCGATCGCTCGCCGTGACCTTTGGCGATGCTAGTCCTCGATAAGTCGACAATTGCAGAGGGAGTGGCTGCGGTCTCTGAAGAGGAGACCCAATAGAGACACCAGGTGGTAGCCCGAAGAATGTGACTCGAAGGATGGCTTGGGGGTTCAGGGGCATTTTGACCTTTGACATGTTTTAAAGCGCAGCTCTTAGGCGCCCGTTTCCAGCTTAAGCGACGTCGCCGTCAGATAACCGCGCGGCAAGTTCGTCACTAATGATGTCAACAAGACGATGACGCAGTGATGACGACGTCATCAGTGACAATGACGATGACGTCATCAGTGACGTCACTGGTGATGATGATGATGACTATGACGTGATCGTCCCGTGACACTCGTGAGGCGACGACGACGACGCTCGGAGGTAGTAGCAGACAGGACGAAAAGGTCAGGAGGAGGGGTATACCCTCCCTTAGTACCCTTCCCTCCTCCTCAAGAGCTGCGCTCTAATTCGGCGTTACAGGGAGCTGTAAACGGCTTTCATTTTTTAAATGAAAACTAGACCGCGCAAGAAAATGTGGATTTCTGTTCTTCGTTCTATAGGTGACACAAAATGATTCTTGCAATTGATTGACCAAAGTACGAAAATCGATGCACCACCCGTTTAACATGTATGGAAGTCTACGCACACGAACGATTTGTGCCTATCAACTTCCATGCATGAAACCTTACATACAATCGAACCTCATTAATTCAAACTCTCTTCAATTCAAACTAACATGCAGGTCCCATCCTATGTATCTCTGTGGGAGGAATCTCCCAGTAATTCAAACTTTGCTTTATTCAAACAAATTTTCGGTCCCCCCCCCGAGTATGAATTAAAGGGCAACTCCGGTCCATACTTTCGATTTTGGGATTATGACTGTTTTTAGTGCAGTCAGCGTCCCTGAATTGCAAGGTGTAATTTTTTTCTTGTTATTGTGCGTAGTTTTAAAGATATCGACGCCTGAAAGTTTTGTTTTGGGCGCGGCCAACAAAACCGAAACTAGCCGCTCGAGGCCCCGGCAACACTGGAAATCAGCCGCTATGTGAACGTGACGTCACGATCGTTCTCGTTCAACGAGTACGCAGGCCGAGCGCCACCTACCTCTGTTGCGCTAGCCGTCTAGAGGTAGGAGGTAAGTTGATTTTCTTTTAATTCTGTATACGTGGTAGTTATCGACCATATGTAGCAAAGGTTAGTGCGTATAACCAAAAGCTAGCGACTGGAAAACCCGTGAACTCGTACTGTTCCGTACTCGGCGGCCACCGCCGTGCGTGCGCTATGCCGTATTCGCCGCTTGTATACCCAAAAGCTAGCGACTGGAGAACAAGTGAACTCGTTCGGTGCCGTACTCGGTGGCTGTCGCCGTGTGTGTGGTCTTCCGCACTCGTCGCTTGGCCTAAATTGTCATCTGGCTCCGTGGATGGAGCGGCGTTGCTTTACGCCGCGCTGCCAGTGACGTACAATACTGGGGGCCCTCTCGCTTTCGCGCTGCGGGTCAGTCCCAGACACGAAGGTTTTAGGCTCCGGCGCGGGCCGCGGCGCCCGAACACACGTGTGGTGGGCTGAACACGAGTGCTTTTCGTTCTTTTTTTCGTCGGGCGCGTAAAAGCCGAAGTCCAAAGTCCACTCGTCGAACAGCGTTCACCCACACCTTCTCCAATTTCTGGTCCGTCGGACACTTGTGAAAAAGCACCTCCGTGTTGCGCAAAGGGTTGTTTGAGCAGCCCACAGCGCTACAAGTTGCACTCGGCATCTTTCGAGGAACAGCTGGGCAGTCTTGGGCGCACCGCGTTGCTCGCTAAAACGAGTCTTACAGTCCTCACAAGCAAATTAACAAAAGGCTATACCGAAGCTACACTGGCTACAGATAAAAGCAACGGCTAACACGCCAATCACAAGCCGAAGTAGCGGTGGTAGCGGCTCAAAGAAGCGCACTCCGCACAACGCCCGCACCGGAGGAGAAAAAGGGACCGATACGGACGTCACGGCCCAATGTTGCTTCAGCGATCGGCAACCCGCTGGGCGCCTGCTAAAAAGCGGCGGCTCGCGGCGGGTCGCATTTTTGTTATCGGCATTAGTTGAGAATGCGGCGTCCTACGGACGTAATATTTTGGCCGAAGTCGTATTTTGTGTAACTACAGCGATACCAGTAATTTATTTCATTTTGAGTTTTGGCCGGAGTTGCCCTTTAATGAGATTCAACTGTATCTGCGAAGTTTGCATGCACAGGAAGGATGCCAAAAACGAGCTTGAGAGACAAGTTGAGAAAACCGAGCAAAAATTTAAAAAGAAAATGAAAGGTAGATGAAATAATACACTTTATTTTTAAATGCAAAATGATGCTAGCTATAACATTACAAAATAATTGTGACCCAGAGAACTCACCAGGTATAAATCAAAGCACCCTGTAAGGGCGCCCTCCCCCGAGATCTTTCGAGGGAGGGCGTCCTTACAGGGTTTTGCGGTATGCATTCGCAAATTAATGTCTGACGGGAATCGCATTAACCGCGCGATCTGCGGTACCGGTGCGTGTAATGAGCGAGTTCACAGCGGGCTCCTGTATGTCTGTCCGCGACCTGTGCACACAATATCGGTTTGCGCAACTTGTGCGTGCAACATTGGCTCCTGCGACATTTGAGTTCATAAAGAGTTCCCGCGCTTTTTGTCGACGATCCGTGACACGGGACTTTGCAGCCAGTTTCCGCATGTCTTTTGAGCTGTAAAACACGAGCCTGCTGTATCCGCAATCTGCAACACCCTTTCTCGTGATACAGGACTTTGTAGCAGATTCCCGCATGTTTATCGCGTCGTTAAATGCGAATCTGCGGCACCCGCAACCTGCGGTAGCAGTTCCAACGTCGCGTGGTTTGTTGGCGGTTGCCCTTGCATTTACCGTTAAGTTTTGATCGAGTTTGGCTGTTTCATCGTCAAAGATAGCCCACCCCATGTTTTTCACCATGTCTCTTCATTTTGGGTGGGCGCCCTTACGGGATATTACGGTACACGAATTGAAAGCATTCAGATGGATGCCGCCAGCATCTTCTCTCGCAAACGGTCACAAATGAGCACAACATGCTAGATCACGCTTGTGTGCACATCTGTGAACCAGCCATAACTGCGAGCATTAAGCATAGACCATGTAAGCAGACATTCTGTTACACCAACTTCCCCAAGCTGAGTCGCTGTCCCGTGCAGCCTCATGAAGGTACCACAACACCTCAGACTGGTCCCGTTGTTTGAATACAGATTAGGCAGTGCACCACCCCAGAGCGTAGAAGAAACCGAACGAAACACGACACCCAGGGAGAGGCAAGGGGCAACAGAAAACGCACGAGTCATTCTTCTGCTTCATGGAGTCGCTGTGCCGCTGCAGCATCGTAAGCATCTCGGACTGCGACTTGTTGTCTTGCTGCAGCACCTCCAGGCTCTTCAGCACTACCTTCAGCCTGTTCTCAGAGGACAAAAACAAGAAACAACGAAGGCGGTCAAGAAGCTGTTTCTACCTAGTCGTATGAGAACAGTAATCTTAATTCGTGGGTTCCCAAACCGGTGGCCTGAAGAACCCAAATTTCTTCATTTACGAGAATAGTCACAATTGATTGTTTAAGCACAGCTCTCAAGTTTAGGTGCAGTTCACAAGGTTAGGCGCAGTTCTTACGCTCGGACAAAGTGCACAGATTTAGGTGCCATTCGCAAGTTTGAAAACAGTTCACGAGTTTAGGCGCAGTTCTAAAATTGAGGTACAATCTACAACTTTAGGTACACTCGATTAAGTGCAGCTGTACCACGCATTGAGGTGTCACTATAAGCGAAGCCTAAGAAGTCACTTTAAGACAGTAAGCTTGAGAACAGTTTCACTGGAAAGACATCAAGGAGTCAATTACCCACTTGCTTACTTTTCAAGACGACTGGGAGCGTCTCAGAAACAAAACGTTTGAGATCCCCCGACCTAATGAAACGATTTTATCTCGATCAAAATCCACGAAAACGAACTGAGACAGTGAGGTATGTACGCCCTTGTACGCAACTGCCAGCGGTGCGACGACAAAAACAGATCTGTATTTTTTATAGTCATTGCTTTATGCAACCTCTTACGATGATTCATGCAAAATTGGGGACCCATTTTCAATTGCTGAGAGTTGACTGCACATAGCAAATGAAAGGAAAAGCTGAAAGAAGCACCTTTTAGCTTTGACCTCCAGGGCGTCATTGGTGGCCTCCAGCTTTCTAATGTGGCTTTCGAGACTCTTGACCTGACCCCTGGTTTCCTTCAGCTGAGCAGAGGTCGCCTGTTTGTCTTTGGAGACCTGGGTTTGCACAAATGCCCCCAAGTCACTCCCGCCACCATTGCCGGAAAAGCGACAAAGTTTCAAGAGGCAGCCATTCAACTTACACTGTCCATCCTCTCCCGAGCTTCTTCAAGCCGTCGTTCTGAATCCCGAAGTAGACTTCTCATCTGCTCCATCTAAAATGGAAACCTTAATTTCATAAAAGTTGACGGTTCTTTAGCACAGAAACAGTCTGTATACCAATTACTCGGAGCGATGGCCACAAATGGCAGGGTCCCCTTAAAACTACTTTTAGGATTCTAACGTCTCGTTGCCCAGACCTTTGAAACAGGACAGGGCGCATTTAGAGTAAATTTTCGTAAAAAGTTATTAAAACTTGTTTTTTTACAGAAATATAATAAAATTTAAAAAAGGATCCCTACTACTTCTCATCCTTCACTCCAAAAGCATTGTTTCAATTAGTGAGCTGAAATTTTCTGCAGAAATTTTGTTTTAGTGGCAGAAATTTGTTTTAGTTGTTTCAATAATCTGGCTATATTTTTGAAGCCCAACTTCACTTCTGCTGGGCCAACTTCGTGAACTTTTAGTAGATGGTTATCTATTGGATCCCTGCATTCTACGCAGTAATCCATTACCTCAGCTTCTCTCCTCGCTTGGCTACAGGTGTACTGGCTCACAAGGCGATCAGACTGCTGAAGCGCTGCATTTTTCGTTGTCAGCAAATGAAGCAGCTCATCTTCTTTTGCCTATTGAATCAATAAGAACAGCGATAACAAGCATATGTCACATAAGTGCCACACTGCCAGAAACTTGTCACTCACCCATCTAATAATAATGAGCAGGTTATGGAACTCCATTTTTTACACAGTACAGCCATGCTCGGTCACGATCCTTGCAACTCAAGCACTAGATCACAATGTACAATAGCAGCATGCTGAGTAAACCTGACTGGTAGTGCAACAATAAAAAATCAAGAAACATTAAGCAGACAAAAAATGTTGCAAAACTAAAACCACCAGAATTCTCATACAGAGAGTAGTGTGATTCCTGGCTGTTCACCATGTCTAAAACTGTGACAATGCAATTATAACTGCACAAACTGTGATAACACAACCAGAATAAAACACAACAAGTTCACTGTGCCTCCTCCCTTCAATAGAAACTCTTTTAGGAACTCTTTTTTGTTAAATCTTTCGACGAATGAAGCAGTCTATCCACGAATGCTGTAAATAGTTCAAATGTGTATGCTTTTTATCGATATAATAGTTGTAATGCTTGAGGGTGCTCCTGCCTTTAACATACCTACCGAACTGCTTTGTCGTCATGGCTAGCAGTAGTATGTTCAGACTTGCAATTACAAAAATGGTTACCTTAAATGAATGCAAATTCAAGCAAAGCAGACGGTCATTTCATCTGTAAACAGACCTTGAGAGCTGCAATCTTGTTTTCGTAGACGGCCAGAATCTCCGAGTGCTTCAGGTCTCCCATCTGCGCACACCCGAATATGTTTCATCACCCTTTTGACGCCAGGAGGTAAGTGAAAGGATTCATTAAGTGTCATCATAAAGCTTGCTCATGCTTGCTTTTTCACACACAAGAAACATACAACACTACAGAAGGCAGTGATGTGATTGGCATAAACCATTTTGGAGCACCTATCGGAGCAGCCAAAACATTGTTTTGGAGCAGCAAATGTGGCCTTTGGAGCAACCAAAGCAAGTGTTTTGGAGCAGCAAAAGTGGTCTTTGGAGCAGCCAAGACAGTGCTCCGGAGCAGCAAAAGCGTCTTTTGGAGCAGATTTTATTAGAAAAATAAAAATGTTTGTTTTAAGTGCTGTACAAACAAAGGGCACTTTGTGTTGTGTTTTGATGTGACGTGTTGTGACGGAACTCGCTGCTTGTGTTTTACTGCTAAGACATCTCACAAGTGTACAGCGCATTACTGTAGGCATTGCCAAGCGATTCCGAAAAACTGCTTTCTACCGTTTTACTGGTTCATGGCGTGCCAGATTTTCGTCAAAAGAAAGCAAACATAATACACTGCATTACAAGCGTTACGGCTGGTGCCTCTGTCGTGCAGTCATGTTCGCATGCACCTGAGGGCAACTTCAGTAGGCTTGCAGCTGCGGGCGCTTCGTCGCACGAGCGGAGACAACAGCTGTTTGATATAAACCGAAACCATGCCACTCCGCTCCGCCGCCAACTGGTTCCAAAATTGTATACAAAATGTAACTGTCGAGCATATGACAAAAGACAGTCCAGCGGCGAGTGCTTGCCGGGTCGGCAAACAAGGTAGTTCAAGCTAAACACACTAAAAAAAGAACCTGAGCACATCGATGCAAAACATCGAGAGTCACGGTCAAAATGGTCTTGGAGCGCTTTGTGCAACGACTGAACTCGACACAAACAAGAGCGCTGTGTGGGTTCAGCGTGCAGACATTGCCTTCTTTGCTTTAGCTCACTTCTCTTCGCCAACTTTCTTTCGCAGCAGGCAGATTTTTCATGTACCGGGGTACCTCTCGAAAGAAAGCCCAGCGTGAGAAACCTAGCTAATCAATACTTTGACACAACAGTCTTTGAGTTAAAGAGGAATTTGTTTAGTAACGTATGATTAAGAGAAGAAAAGGAATCTTGATGAACATGCGGCGGTACTTAGTTTCATTTTAGAAAGCGCCATATCTGCAGCGATGCGGGGACGGCAAGACCCGACGTCGCGCGACCACAGTGACTGGAAGGCAGGGACTAAATATACTTTTCCCACGGCCATTGCTTTCAGGAGCCAGTGGTCGAGCTCACAAACTAACTTCTGTCGCGCAAAAGCGTGGCTTCGTTTCACAGCGTGACGCCATGGGCCGCATGGCAGGTACCCGGCATGCTAGCGTCGGAGCGTCCGCCACCCTATCGTTCAAAATATATATATTTAAAAAAGAAGACATGAGAGGAGACCCACGACACGACGAGAACGCGAGACGGCGGGAAAACCATGCAAGACCGGACAGACAATTGATGCAGGGTACTTTGTGTCGGGCGGCCGCTTGCGCCAGCTAGCTTACGCGTGCTCAATTACGGTACTCAGTTTAGTTTCGTTTTTGAAACGCGACCAAAATTGTGTTCTGGCGCAGGTTGGGCGCAGATTACCCATATTTTGGCAAAATGTAGCAGGATGTAGCAGGGTTAGCCCTTTGGCGCAGTTTGGCGCAATCGGTGCAGCAATCACATCACTGAGAAGGAGACCTTTAAGGTTGTCTACTTCAACCTTTACAGACAAAAACTTTTTCAAATAACAACAAAAATTAGTAAAAAAAATGAAACCCAATTACAACTCCCTGTAATGCTGAATTAGAGCGCAGCTCTTGAGGAGGAGGAGGGAAGGGGACTGAGGGGAGGGCATACCCCTCCTTTCTCCTCCTCATCCTGCCTGCTACTCTACCACGGGGGTCACATGATCTCACGGGGGCCACGTAGGCCGTAAGGTCACGTGACCTCAGGAGGGGGGGGTGTCACGTGGCCCCCGTGAGGTCACGTTCACCTCATGGGGCGTCACATGACCTCAGGGGGGGGGGGTCACGTTACCTCAGGGGGGCACGTGACCTCAGAGGAGTTACATGACCTCAGGGAGGGGGGGGTCACGTGACATCGCAATTACGCAGACGCCAACGGCGACATTGCTCAACCCGGAAACGGGCACCGAAGAGCTGCGCTCTAAAAATTATGAAAAAATAAGTAAACAGTAGTATGTCTTCATTGCCCACTGACAAACATTGATACACTATAAATTGCAGAATGCGCGTTCAGTAGCGGCTCCAGGAATCAAGGAGCTCGCACTTCTTCCATTAGACGGCAAAAAGCAAGTTTTGCTGCATGTTACTCTGGAGTAAAGGAGTCACGCTCTAGTACACCGAGTCCTGAGAGGGTCTGTGAGGAATGAAAAAAGTGCGGTATGACATATTTCCGGATAGCTGACAAAGTTCCAGTGGTGAAAGAGAAAAAAAAAAAAAAAAATAGCGGGAGAAGCTGTGTCACCTGCGGCATGGGTCGGCAGTTTGCTCACTTTTGTTAATTACTGAAAAGTGTTCAAGGTAATATAACAACGCATTCAAATTTCATTACCAGCTCGGGCTCTTTTCGGTAAATGGCTTGGAGTGTATTTCATTTGTTTTGGACGTCCTAATAAACCCTGTAAACGTTCATTTGACGCTGTGTTTTGATTGCTGTTGCGCAAAATCTCTGCGATTATCGACAATAGTCCTGTTTGTGCTCAACAGAGCAAAGCAGGGTATGAACGTGACCCTGGTGCGCAGTCGGACCATCACGCACAGCATGATCCCGATTTATGTTTTGCTTGCGTAACTAAATGGGGGTTTATGCGAGTACGAGACGTTGGCTGACGATCGCTTCGGCCGACAGAATCTTGATCGCCAAGTGCGGCTGACCTCCCCGTGTGTATACAAATACATTTTATAGAAAGTTTGTGAGGAAGTTCAGAACAAACGTATGGAGCTATAAAAGCTTCTTAACCGGCAGTGTAGATTCACCAAGCTCCATATATTGTGTATGTTGACGTTTTTGTCATTTTTTTTTTTTTATAACAGTAGCAACTTTCGCACTGCCTTGTGAAGGGCTCGGTCGCTTAGGATCGCTTTGAACAGCAGCGCTGATGTCTACAGTCACTCACTTCTTCTCTAACGACCTTCTCAAGACTCCTTCAATAGCGGCGTCAAATAAAAGCGATTGTGCTTGCCGTCGTTATCTTCTATTTTATTTGGGGACAGTCTACCACTAAGGAAGAAGTGGAAACTGCGTAGGAACAGCTCAAGAGCCACGCTTCTTTTGCCATTCAGTAGGTGCTCCAAGAACTCTGGCTCGAGTTACTCCCTTCGGAGCTAAGGGAGCCGCTACTGATTGTATCCACAGATCACAGCATGCAGGCAGAGGAAGCAATGATTGCATGCCTTGTCCCCAGTGGGCGGTAACTTTTAGGCTACGGTCACACCGCTAATACTTCGTACAAAAACAAAATCTGCAGAAATGCTCGAAGCATACATACTACGTATGAAGCAAACATGCTTTGAATGTGCTCGAGACGTGCATAATTCTCTCGCCACGTCTGCAGCAAATGCCATGTTTTTTGTATGTGCACGAGCAGTGTGACTGCAGACTCAGCAGTTGACGGCTCCGTACACGGCGCACAGTCGTGTTTTCTCCTACATTGGCCGGCACGGCATCCTCCCAGCATGCACATGCACTCGGCACACCTCGAAGCTTTGTTCCAGCTTGCGCGTGATCTCGTCGATGCTCCTCTCCACCGAGCGTCGTCGCCCGGCACCCGAGTTCCTCCAGCCATTTGGAACCTGGCCGTTCAAGACCGGCTGGCAGAGCCCTGGCGCTTGCACGAATCCGGCGGGAGACTGGGACCGGCACCGACTCTGGTTTTCCGAAACTAAGGACTTCAGAAACCTTGGAAACAATAAAGAAACATTTTGTGGTGATACAGCTATTATATAACGACCTACTGGCTGCATTCGCGGCGTCTGCCCCGCGACTCCGGGCAAAGCGTGTGCGCTCGGCTCTTGCCAGGCGGCAGTGTCTTTTGCTTCTATGGGTGGCGAGGGATGCCGCAACGCGTTTCTCGCCGTAGAGCTCGATTTGCGTGTACCACCAAACGTAAAGAAGCCCACTGCTCGTAATGGCACCTACCTCCATTTAGTTCCGGGCAGGACTCATCTGTGCACTGTGTTCTCTTTCCTATGTAGCAAAAAATTCAGCGAGACACTTAAGACTGCTTATGTGTAGGAATGTGAAAGCATTCCTACATGCAGTGCATTCCTACAAGCAGCGTGCCACGTCTTCCTATCGCACAAGGCGCTGCGGCAGTGACGTTACGCTCCCTCCCCCACTGCGCAGGCGTGGCGAACCTTCCCGGCTTCACGACAGCTTCCGTGATGAAGCCTTGCATTGCCGAGGCGCGTCCGCTTTGACCGCGAGCGGCCACGCCGGCCTTGACAAAGCATCTGATATGACACGTCGCAGCCAATTTAGGTGCCCTTTTTTGCGGTTACAGACGCCGCCAGCTTTGCTCCATGAGACAGTTAATGGTTTTGCATTAATGAAGAGTGAATACGCATAAAAGTGGCTGTCACTACGCGCATTAACAGCCATCGCCATCACTTCTAGGCACACTGGTGGAAAGAGAAGGTTTGTGAGGACCGCCCGACTCTCGAGTGCGCATAATTCTAAATACAGCAAGTTATTCTATACCGAAAAATTGTGCCGTAGAAACATTTGGAAAAAGGTAGCGCAAGCGTGCTTTGTTGGGAAAAATGGCCTGCTTCCACTTTTTTCCAAGAGTAACTTCCCAGCTCTAATTGTCTACCAGTCTTTGCCCCATTCGTACGCGACTCAAATTGAGTGTCCCTTTATCAGGTAGCCTTCGTGACAACCAATACGGTGCCGTCGCCCTACGAGCTAAACTGACCTTGAGGCTACAAGTATAGCACAAGCCACTTAGTCAAGTCAGATATGGTTCAGTATAGTACTTTTAACCACTTTCTGTCACGCGAAAGACCTTCCGACTATGTATGTACAACTGGGCCGAATTCAGTGTTTTTTGCAAACTGACAAAATGACTGATTGTCCAACTGAAGAGGATGTCAATTGAAATTTACAAATAAATCTGAAATTTAAGATAACAAGCCCAGCCCTACTTGTAGATAAATTCGATTGAACCTTGTATCGCAAACAGTGTTTCGTGAGGCGCCACATCCTGTTGTGAGCATCGCCATCACATCATGAGCATTGCAACACAAGATATTGCATGATGTACATCAGAATCCTCGTCTTTAAGGCCAGAGAAACTATCAGAGCTGTCATTTTATGAGAGGCGGTGCTTTCAAGGGCATTCTATTGCACTACAGTGGCAAATGATACATTTTGTATGTTCAGCTTTCAAACATTAAAGGGAAGCTACGGAGCTTCTTGGAAAAAATGAGTTAGAAGTGAATTCTAGTGTATTTTTACCCCGTGAACCCGAATACCCAAATCATTTGCTGCGTAAGTATTGTTAAACGCGAGAAAAACGCGAAAGACAGTCGCTGTCCGTGACGTCATCGACGGCTCTTTTGGCTGCCCAAGGCTAGGGGGGCGGGGCTTCAGCCCTATTTTGAAATTGCTCTTGTGGCTCCCCGGCGCGTCGCATTGAAATATAATTTTGATATCTGTTATTCTAAAGGCCAAATGAACGCAATTCAAGCGTTTTTTCTCAAATGTAGAAGTGCCCCATCTTCCCTTTAAGTAACCGGAACACAGAAAATACATTAGGATCCTTGAAAGTAAATCTCTAAGGGAACAGACAAAACTGCTCTATATTTAGCGGAAGATCTCCTCTTTGGAAGACAAAGAAGACGGCTTTGAAAACACAAGGAATCAAACAAACACTTTACAAAGCTCCGCCTTATCCAGGAAGGTTGCATAAACAGAGTTCCACTTACTGTAGCCGTAGAAGTTTTTTTATTGAATGCACACTACAGCAAGCAGGAACGAGAATGACAGAGTTAATGAGATATTGGTTTTCTTTAAGCCTGTACCACGATAGACCCGTTTTAAAAGTGTGCACCATCCAGTAACTGCTGCATCAATTATACGAGTCCACCATTGATTTCGGCACATAATGAGCACGCATCGGACACAACGAATGCGTTAGCGTTCAGCGTGAGCTCGGCTAAGCGTGCGTCGAAAACGAGTGCTGCACGAGCATTCGGTCCAAGTCAACTGTTATCACTCAAATTTTAGGGTTTTTTAAGATTGCAATTTCACGTCCCGGGCATTTCGTGAAGCTAAACATTTTTTAGAAAACCTAGATCGCCTCTTGGAACTCAACGACGAGTGGCGCAGCTGTCAAGAACGAGCGTTGTTTCAACTTACTCGTCAGACTTGAAGTTGGGAATAGAATGACCGAAGCATGCCAACTTGAAGGCAACAAGAACCGTCTGCTCTTCGGTAGAGACCATTGCCAAAGAAAGGTAACGGGCCACATTTGATTCCTGAAAAATAAGCAGAGTTTCAATCTGGGTATCACTGTTATTGAATTTTAAAGTTATGTTGCAAAGTTGCCCTTTGGGCTCTTGGCTACCTGCACTGATTGGTCGACCGTGGTAGTTTTACATAAAACCTCAAGATAATAAATTTTGAGTTCAGCCAGAAAAACGTGCTGGGCAATCCTTTAAGGTGGTACCCCCAATCACTTTTTTCCAAATATTTCTTTTAAAAACCATTCGCCCGACGCGTGCAGCCAGATGCAACCTCGCACGAACAGGTTGTATATGATGGATGCAATTCCTGTCACAAGTGTAGAAATGCCTGCACCACTCAATGACTATGGAGAAAAACTTAGAATGAGACTTGAAAAAGAAGCACAAAAAGTATGACGTAGGTCATGACTACATATAGTTCCCTGCAATTATAAATATCAGCTACTTCACAAAGATCCGGCAACTCCATGTGAGCAAAAAGACAGTGCGAGTATCCTTTAAACTAGTCATGCGTGAATAGTCAATTTTTAAGTTCAAAGCGAATAGTGATTTTTGACAAATATTTTCGAATTGAATATTGAATAGTTTTTTCGAGCCTTTCACGATTGCACCGTGCTTAATTTAAACGAAAGATCAGATAAACTTGTGAAGGTTGTTCCCAAGCTTTCACTTGTCCATTTCAAAACCAAGTTATTTTAATCAAACTACCTTAACAGCCTAAACTACAAATCTATACAATCTCCCAATCAACGATTGGGAGATCGAGTCATTATTGCTTTATTGCCCTGCATCGCGATAATAAGTTTGGCAAAGTCACGTAAGCTAAAAAGGATATTTTTTTCCAACTTTCATCGATTGCAACCGAAAGTTGGCCCAGTCCTTATTTTCACTTATTTGCGCTCGAGCTTAGGTGGGCTATCTCGAGATATTATGGTATGTATAGATTGTAGCCTCAGAAAGAACAATGTCTGCGATGGGATAGCAAGTAGACGACACGTTTTACATAAAATTAAACCCATAGGGGTGCCCGGCTATATACCTAATTGAGGAAATTTATAAATCTTCTTGCTATATGCAAATATCCTTCCTTAAACCTCGAAATTGAGAAAATAAAAGACAATCATGAATGATGAATGCGAGTCGTCTGGACATCTCCACCTTACATATACTCTTGCATAATAGCCAGTTCAATCTTGAAAATAATACTGCAATGCTGATATCAACATCCACAAAGTTGTTTCTTTTTAAATACACCAGGCACACGCGTCCACTATTCGGCTTTGAAAGCGTGCTTTCCCCGTGAGCATGTGACTGCATTATTTGTTTTTTTCGAAGCGATGATTGCGGTGGGTTAACCCCGTTGAGCACACTTCTTACCGAGCACCGGTGCACAATGGAGAAGCAACTTCCACGGAGCTCGATTCCACAGGTATCGCTTCTCTGCACTGCACCAGTGCTGAGTAAGAAGCACATTCACATGGGGCTACCTTACAGCGATCAACACTTGAGAAGATATGAATATCACAGTTCATCTTGAAGCGAGTATTGAATAGCATATTATTCGAAAATTTTAATATTTGCACAACACTACTTTAAACACATGGCCCTGCTCGCAGTAACATCATCAGTAACATCATTTATTATAGTATGGCACGAGAGTGGTCCCATGCTCTATGCCTTATGTGTCACTACCACCATGGTACTATCTGCAAGCTGGCAGCTGTGCCACAGTGGCAAATACCAATTAGTTCTTTGGAAATAGAGCTCTACATAAAATGAAGCAGACGAGAAATATAAATATACGGGGGCATGTTCCCTCTTCGCGACTCGATACCTCTACAAATCATAACAAAACACTCAATCTGACCGCTTTTTTTTTTTTAACATCTCTGCTAACCCTGGAGTGTACAGATTATGCTGCACTTGCAGGCTTGAATCGTGGGAGTACCCTTGCTCGCACGATAGTCACGCCTCCATCTCTAGCCCACCATAACGGCACCCGGGCAAGAGGCACTTACAAATTTCGTAGACACAAAGACAGCTGCGAGTCCGACGCTCTTACCTCAAAGAGGCCGTTGAGGCTTTCTCTCACGCCAGTGATCTTGTCCATCAAGTCGACCAAGAGCCCTAGGGCGGCAGTGACCACTTGAACCCACTGACCCCTGCGCACACGTGCAACGCGTGCAAGTCAGAGGTTGAACCAGAAATGCAAACGCCTGAGGCAAGCGATAAAAAACACCTCAAAAAGGTCTTAACACAGAAATGTGTTATGTACGTGGCTTGAAGCAATTTCCCGCAACTGTGGTGGGCAAGCAAGCTCAGACATTTGGTGGGAGAGTATGCGGAAAGGGAGGGGAAAGAGAACAAGCCCACGCCTCGGAGCAAACGCCAAGATGGATTATAGCAGAACCAAAGCTGAAGTTTACAATCGCAAGGGACACAAGCTACAAACCCTGCCCCTCCTCGAGCACCAGCTTTGGCACAGCTTTCTTTTGGAGATGCAATGCACAATGACGTTTGCGCCGTGGAGGCACAAAACGCGTCCAAAGTTCACCTGTGCAACATCACCGCGAAGCCTCTTCTCTGTCTTAAGCCAGAATAATGCAGGGAAGGAGAAAATATTTTCACTTCTAGCAAAATTAGAATGAATCTTGCTCGGGTTACGTACAGTCGCGGAGAATGTGAATAAGCCCAGGCGAGTGCGTGGTTCCAAAGAGCTCCAGTGCTGTCCAACGGAAGGAAGTCGAGCTATCATCGCGGCTACTGCGTGGAAGAGCGGCACGTCAGCGGCTGTTTGCCTTTTGTCTCCACCCCCCACTTAATCGGCAAATGATTGCCGAGTTAACACCGACAGTAGTAGCATTCAAAGAAATAAAACAAAACAGCTCATCTTGATTTATTCTACGATCTTGTAACCAAACGCTTGACCTGCCAACCCGAGACTCAGTCATGCTTGATTTTGCTTTTTGTTGTGCAACGCCCCTATAATTTGGCAAAATCAGCGTTAACTTGGTGACAGCTGGTCAAGCAAGGAGCAACGACAAAAACTGAGCAGCCGCTAAAGCCTCGATAATGGTCGAGCCTCCTTTCTTCTGGTGGGTAACGCGGATGGGCCTAATAAGTCACACGCTCGCATGGGCTTTTTCGTGTTGTTCGCAACTGTACAGTGCTCACGAGCTTAACAAAACCTCATCTCGTGGAAGTGCTGCCCCAGCGGCAACTGAACAACCACTACAAAAGATGACGCAGTTTGCAAGCTTCACATAAGTTTGGCAAGAACTGTACACTAGCAAAGCTATCTTCCAAAAGTAGAATTGTCTTTTTTTTTTGTAAAAGGAAGGAGTGTTCAGAAAGATATTCAATCTTACTTGACCCAGACTTGCAGGAGGCGTAGTTAAACTGTAATTGTGGGAATTGTGAAGGCACTACAACACTATGTGCAGTGGATTCCCAACGAGGTGTTAGAGATGCACAACCATTAAAGAAAACTTCCTAATACTGTGGAGACCAGTTATAACGAAGTCTACAAGAATCGGATATCGCTTCGCTATATCCGCTTCTTCAATATATATGAACTCATACAAATAACATGAAAAAAAAGATAACACGGGTTGTCATGAGCACATGTTTATCGAGCCTGCAGAAAACGGTCGAGGCTTCCCTGCACGGATCCTTTCCTAGATGTGAGCCTCTTCTCGCAAAATGCAAGAAGCTCCGGTCAAAAAAAGATCCTGGTACGTACGGACCGTGCAGGGGTGGAAGCAAGCTTCAGTCTTTGGAGCAGCTTTGGACAAGTAAAAGTTCAGCTTTGGAGCAGCTCAGGAGCAACAAAAATCCAGTTTCGTAGCAGTATAAGCAAATCATAAGCACAGATGTGTTTTTCGAAATACAAAAAGAAATATAAATAAAAAAGCATCTTCATGTGACGTTCCAGGACCATTTCCAGACATGACCTCTCCTTAAATATATTCCAGCCCATAGCAAAAAATATATTTGAATGGTTGCCATTGAGAACTGTCCTGGTGGTAGCGGGTTGGTTCCTCTCATGGATTTACAATAGTAGGCATAGGCAACTAAAGAAAAACAACTTAAGCCTCATGAAAACAAGACATTTTCACTGTTTAACAACGTAAATCGCATGTTCCATAAGTTAAAAACAAAACCATTTCAAGCTGCAATAATATGGTATGAAATAAAGTCCAATACTGACTATAGTTCACCATTAGGAAATACAAATGTTTCAAGTCCCTGTTTAGCGAACAAAAGGATTCCAATACTCTGAACAGAGTACAAATCAAAAGCATTCTAATACTCAACAGTGTACAAATCTACTATATATGATAAAAGTACAAATGCAAAATATTGAAAACTTCAGGATATCACCTATTTCATTCCTGCTCATACATACCCTTACAGAAAGAGGCATCACTGACTAAATAGAAACAAGACAGCTTGATTAGGAGTTTAATAAAAAAAAATGACTGACAAAACTAGCAAGTAAGACCATAAAACAGAAGGCTTTCCTTAAGTCAATGCGGAGCGCAAGTCGTCTGCTTCTTGCACAGGGGTTGCGTGACGTCAGAACGCCGAGCTCTTATTGGCTGATTAAAAAAGTAGTGGGTGTATCTCAAGGCACCTAGCATTGAGGTCTACCCACCATCATTTCAATCAAAACCAATCGGAGCTTGGCATCGTTCTGAAGTCACCGCATCTCCTGTGCAACAAGCAGACGACTTGCCCTCCGCATTGCTTGGATGCGTTCCAGCACAACGGTTTAGAATTTGCTTTGCTCAGCAGGACATTCCCACTGTTCTCCTCGTCCTCTCGCCGGCTTGCTGTTTGAGTGCCAGCGAGTGTATTCGCCATGTACGTCATTTACAAGAAACTCTACACGATTGAGGCAACCAATGATCGCTTTTATATGTTACGTTTACTACACGAATGAGGAACGCGGAAGCAGTCTCAGCAAAAGCACCCGAAACATGCAAAAAGTAAATATATATTACGCCAAGTGTTTATTTTTATAGAACAGTTATCGTTTCTCCAGAAATTAGATGATAGGTGAACAAATGCCAGCAAGCTCTTACGTACATTTCTATACCATAAGGTCCTGAAAGAGTGCCCACCCAAAATGAAAAAGTAAATTGTGTGTGTGTGTGTGCATGCATGTGAGTGTGCATGTGTGCGTGCGTTTGTGCACGCGCAGGCGCGTGTGTCGGGGGGGTGGGCACTACAAGCTACGTGAAACGGAAACTCTTCAACTTCAAAGTTTCTTAACTTTTCCCTCACCAGAGTAAGGGATACCCCATATAGTATGGATGCTGCAGATTCACGTGTCATGGTGCGATAAGCATGAGGGAACCCGCGGCAAGCACGCTTGTTGCGTACCGACACCGCAAATCACTCAATTGATAAAATTTTAAAAAAAAGGAAGTGTGATTTTTGGGGGGCGAGCGCTTGTAAGAGACTTTACGGCGACTTAATGCGTTTGTGTCGTATTTCAAATACACTCGATCATGCTCAGTGCCACTGTATGAAAAAAAAAAAAAAAAAAGATTAAGTGAATGACGAAACGGTACATCGAAGCATCGTTTCGTCGTTTGTCAGAGTTCTGATGAGTACTCTGACAAAGAGACCTGTGCATGTGCCATTTTCGAAGATCAGGCTTACACGCCGTTGACACGACCACATCGGTATGGTGGTTTCACAGAAATAGGGCCTTTAAAACCTTTAAGACATTACCGCATACCGTGCACAACTGGAGCCTTTGAAGCATGCTTTTAAGCGCGCGCCCCGCGGTCACGGTATCACTCAGGCGCACGCTTAAAAGCATGCTTCAAAGGCTCCAGTAGTGCGCGGTACGCAGCAAAGGTTTGCTAAAGTCCCTATATTTTTTTTTTAATCAGAATTATCTAAACAAACACAACACGGTAAACCACTGTAACCAATAAAAAAAACTCCAATAAATATAGCCTTAAAAAAAACTTGTTTGGCTAGTTTTGGCGCAACATGTGCGTTTGGGAGCAGGATGGCGCAGCAAAAGTGGATTGGCGCACAATGGCTGAATTGGCACAGCGCTTCCACCCTTGACTGTGTCAACAGCTGTGGAGGACGCCCATTACGTTTATGCGCACTCCGTCGAGGATGGCACGCTTTTCATTCAAGGAGATTGCTTTTGTCTTCACCGTCGAAGTGCTGGTAGTGCCGAGACTCTCCATCGTTGAGTGGCGATGATTCGCGGAATCAATGCTTGAGCAAAGTAGACTTTCGTGCAAGAGCGGCCTCACCGACCAGACGCCGAGACAGATCACGAAGCAAACAAAGAAGCGCGCACCGGCACGGAGTTCGTGCTCAAGCTTGTCTGTCGTCAGTATAGCAAGAACAAAGAAGCGCGCACGACACAGAGTTTGCGCTCAAGCTTGTCTGTCGTCGGTATAGAACGCCTAGATTTAAGAGATGGGGCAACTGCTCAATCGGGATCATGTGGTTTGTGAGCAGAGTTTGCAAAACGAGCTGCAGCAGGCAGGGAGTCAAAACTCAAAAGCACTCGCCTTCTGCAAACGTGTCCAGCTCTCTGCCCAGTTGCCACGCGACAATCAAGTGAAGGCGTACTTACCGCTCCCTTTCTTAAATCTAGGCTCTCTCCTCATCTCCACCAGAAAGTTGTCACTAGCGCTCCGAATGCACCTATCGACATGCCAGGACGGCCTCTCCGCATGCGATGCGGAAACGCCGCTTCCCAGATAAGGAGCGGGGAGCAGACGACATCGCAGAGACTGCTGCCGGAGGCCTTTCCAGCATCTTCTGCAGCGTATTCTGGGTGGCTTCTTGGCCGCAGCAGCGAAGTGCAGCGATCCGAGACTTAATAAATTTTCCAAATTTTATTCTTTTTTTTAAATGATCACAAAATTTCTCTTCGCTATATCCACGAAACCCGCTCAATTTCCTTCGCTAAAAACAAACACAAATGCATTGAAAAAGTGCCAAAAGGAATGGGAAATTGTGATTGCTTCGCTGTAGCCGCTATTTCGTTACAACCGGTCTCGACAGTAATGCCCAATTGGAATCAACCTTCGAGGTGAATAGTAGCGACATCAAAACATTTTCTTTTATTTTGATTTGGAAGATGTGTTTCGACTAAACAGTAGAAATAGACTTTCTGCTCTTATTAAGATGCACTGGAGACACTCTGTGGCTCTTATGTGCCACCAATGTGAGTAAGTCTCAATTCCGAGCTTGTGTTCACACATAGTATAGATATAAAAAAAAAAGGTAAACATGTGACTCCCATTCAGTTTATGCATAGTACATATTTCCTCTGTTTTCATTCCAAATGCCCAATTTATTTACCTTAAAAAACTAGTTTCCACAAAAAAAAACTTTAATAGCTTTGGTACTGGCCTCACTTTGGGCTGCATGGTTCAAATTTAAAACAATTTTGCTGAATTTATATTTAGACATTGCCATATGAAAAATTTGCAAGACCTTGATTAGGTGAGGATGACTCATTTTCAGTCCTAAAATAGGAACGGCAAATCTTCAGGCCCTTCTACCGACAACACTGCCAGCATTCGTGACTTCCTTCAGCATTCAAGGGGAATGCTTTTTCCTATGTTTCTCTGATTTATTCTGCAACTTAGAACCTTGGACATGGGTCATTATTTTACGACACATCACAGAGGCATCTTGAAGAAAATACACTTACGCCTGAGCTGCCGTCGCTTCTTGAGGGTTTTGGAGGAGGTACGGCTTCAGGAGTGCTGTAACGTGATCAGCCGTGATGCACTGTTTCACGATGCTCTCTCCGTAAATCTCGGAACCAAGAAGCGCTGCGATGAAAAAGGTTGTGTTCCTTACAACGAACGAGAAAAAAAGCTTTTTGCTTCGTGTTACAATGCACAAAGAAACAAATACTAAATGTAGAGTGGATATCCATGCAGTAACATGTAAATGCCCAACCTAACCTGCGTTTTATATTTACTGCACAACCACACTTTTTGTTCTAGACATCACTTAGGCCGTCTGAAAACCATTTCATCTTATGTATTGGTTACTAATTACATTTTCTCTTCCCCATATATTTTCTTTTTCTCGAATACCACCCTGTTGGGGCAACCGCAGGAAAAAGAATTGTACAAAACTTAACACGAGATAAAACAATAAAGTACAAGAATAAAAAAAAGTAATAGGTGCAAAACATGATCAATAGTCATCAATGGCAGACGAAACTTTGTGCTGGTAGTATTAGGACATAACCGGGTGGTAAATTCTAACTTTCGATGGTACGGAAAAAAAAAACTGTTTTGGTATGCGGCTGATAAGGCGAAATATTCAGGTGGTGGTAACTTCGCGAGAAAGATGTGTTTGCAAAATTTAAATACATATTTAATGGTGCAAAACGTGATGAGTCAATAAAAATGTGCAGTTTTTGGCATTCAGTGTTACTAAGGCCAAACTATTTTATTTCGACTGAAATTTACCTTTGCAGACTACAGACCAGGTCTGGACTGTAGTTTGGAAAATACGGTACATACAAAAGACGAGAAGAAACCACCACCAGACTTGAACCCTGTTCAATCGTTTGAATGGTGACTTTCGACACCATAGATACCGTCACCACTGACACGTCCAACAGCACTCACTAGTGAAGAGATCCAGAGACACAAGGTGCATTTCTGGAGCGCAGTGCACTTCAGCAAGTGGCTTCTCTTGGAAAGCGGCCAACGTTCCCGCAATCCTTTTGACGACTGCCACAATCATCTCGTTTTGAGCGACCAGCATGTTCTTCCCACACATGTCCTGAGAGGAAAGACAAGGTGCCAATCAATCCGCCGATCACTATAGTAGTCTCCAACTGTAAAAAAGACCTGTTCGATGATGCAGTTTCAGGCATCTACGCAGGATATGCCTTGGCCAGGTGCACACTGCTTAGAGCGAGGAAATAAATTAACCCTTGTTCTATTCTCCCTCTAAAAATAAAGTGAACAGCCACCCAATCTTAGAGGACCGTTTCTACCGTCCTGTCATTTAGCTCGAATATAGCCAAATGCCCGCTTACATGGGAACTTGCTCGAAAAATCGACACCAGGCGAGTGGAAAAAGAAAAAAAGATTATTCGTGACAGTTTATTAGACTAAACAGTATAAAAATGTTATCGTCAATAGAGTAGGGTTTTTAGCTTTTTCTGTGACTCAGCTTGCCGATACATTTTGTTCGCACAGATGCGTACGAGGCAATTTTCTACATAGTAACTATACAGGGTGTTTTTTGTTAAAGGTTAATAGATTTGTTTAAAAAAAAAAGTTGTGAAAGCTACACTTATGTGGCTTGTGCAGGTGAGTTTTACGGCCAGGAGGACATAGTAAAGAAGGCTAATCGTTACGATCAGTCGGCTACTTAAGTCAAATATGTTAATTAACTTTTTAATTAGTGAAAATAGACGGTGAGTGGGACTCGTGTTCAGCTTCGCGTATCTGATAGCCCTGCCGGCCACCATTTCCCCATTTAAACTTTAAAAAAAATCACCTATAACATTTTAATAAGATAACGATTAATTCTAAAACTTTGGCATCTGGTTTGTCCCGCCAGCGCTACATTTGCACAGAGAACGAGCGTTAGGCAATGCAAAGTTTCTTTTCGCAGTAAAAAAAAAACTAAAGTTTTTGTGGGGGACACCCTGCACATATATATATAGGTCAAGTATTGAAAAAAAAATGTTTTCGTGTGAGCAGATGCTCCCCTAAGCCCATGTTTTTAAGCAAAAAAAAACTGAGCCCCCTCAATGGGAAAAACATGGTTATTGCCATCCCTTCACTCAGGTAATCACACCCGCTGAAATTTTTAAATATTCTTCCACTGTCTACCCATTAGCCCCATTGCAAAACATCACAATGCACATGATGTACTAATCACAAATTTATGTGACCCAATAAATCAATGACACAATAAAAAAAATACATGGTTGACAACACAACAATGAGGTAGTAGCAAAGGTGTAAATTGTTAAAGCTTGGCACAAAAACTTTATTAAAAGGAAATATGCAACCCAAGGATGACGTCTGACAGTCATAAAGAATTCCACACCTTGAGCAGCAGGCTGAATAGAGTGACCGCGAAGTGAGCTCTCTGGAGCGAGTTGCCCTCATGGTCAATGGCCATCCGTAGGATTGGTGACAGGGCTCCATATCCGTTTGGTAGCCTAGACGACAGCTGCTCTAGTAGCGTCGCCTCGGAAGCCAGAGCCGTCAGGAGCCGCAGGGTCTTGGGAAGGGTTACAAGAGTTCAAGAACAATCGAGCGGATACCAAATCTCATGTAATTAAGATATCCAGTCATTTTAATTTATATTACAAAATATAGGGTAATCTAAGTCACCAGGCTCGATCTAAAATCAACCATAAAAATCGACGTCTGCACGTAGCAATCTGAACTATTCGTCCAAAAATGTATTTCACAGGTCGGTTTCTTCTTCTAAAATTACAAAGCGTAGTTATCTTTCTGTAAAAAAATAAGGCCAAGAAACTTTCCAGGGTCTACGGCGGGCAGCAAAGCAGACGACAGGGGTCCAGTAGCGGGGTGTGTTTGGCACTTGTACAGATAGATGGCGCTACCTCCTTATCGCGTCGGCTCGCGATCACCGTGGTTTATTAAAATTAACATAATCTTTTTGAAATGTAACTTCGGTTAAAAAATAAATGTAGACAATAAAAACAAAACTTAAAGCAAAGAAAAACGTGTCTGCATAACATCAGGTGCTTTTGCTGCCAACGGATTTCGTGTGCGTGTCATCTGCTTTCTTTCACTGGTCAACTGCACCTTCACACGCTGTTCCCGACGCCATCTATCAATACGAACGCCAAACACACCCCGCTACTGGACTTGGCTGTCTGGGTCGCTGCCTGCCATAGACCCTGGCAAGTTTCTTGGCCCTACTTTTTACTAAAAAAAGAACTCTGCTTTGTAATTTTACAAGAAAAAAACCGACCTGTGAAATACACCTTTGACGAAAAGCTTAAATGGCTACGTGCAGGCTTCTATTTTTACAGTCCATTTTGGATTGAGCCTGGTGACTTGGACCACCCTATATAAAGCTAGCAAAGGTCTCCCACAGTATGAAAGATCCATTGGCCTTCGCAGTTGATGCAACGGTGCTAAGCACACGTTGGCCAGAGGTACTCTTATTTTTAGAAGGAGAATAGAACAAGCGTTCAATGAATTGCTGATCACAAGCAATCTGGGCTCGGCCAAAACCAATCCAGTAAAGCCACCCATAACTGCCTCGTCAAACGGATCCTTCATAGTCATCTGCAAATAAAGAATTTTGAGTTTGAAGCAAATTCGCAGCACATAACGGTTGTGGCCGAATATTTGCTAATCAAATATTTAATAGTTTCTTCAAGCCCTTTACTACTGCAGCATGATGAAATGAAAAGGCAGCTGAACTCATGAAGGTTGTTCCCAAGCTTCCACCTGTCTATTTCTAAGCAAAGTTAATCATAATCCAACTATTAGTGTTGCGCAAATACCCAAAATTTTTAACAGTGATTTCGAATAATAGACTATTCGATATTTGCTTTCAGATGAACTGTGATATTTATAATTTTATAAGTGTTGATTGCAGCGCGTTAGCCCTGTTAAGCGCACTTCTTACCAAACACAACTGCACTCCGGAAGGGCAACACCCGCAGAAGCTTGCTCTGCGGGTGTTGCTTCTCTGCAGTGCACCAGAGCTTGATAAGAAGTGCACTTGACAGGATAATCTGGGCCGTTCAACACTTGGAAAAAATTGGGGTGTGTGTATGTTTATACAGCCTAGAGCTTAGTCTGCCTCAGGGCAACTTGTCTCCCAGCTGTAGATGAGAAATTTAGCCAATGTAGTACAACCACTAGCCTGGGGTCTTTAACATGCACTACGCAGTAGTGACACATCACCGCACACTGGTACCCCGAGCAGCACTCTTCCCCGGCTCATACGTTGGCCAGTTTGGCGCAAGCTTGGGCCAGGCTTGAGCCACGCTGGTTCTAGCTCGCGATAATCTGGCCCAAGCCTGGGCCGAGGAAGTGTGCTACTTGGGACAATGCTCATCTAGATCGATACGGGCAGGGGTGGAGATTGAACCCACGATCCCTGGATTCTGCAGCGCAAGCTTTCGCTCCACACGCTCCGAGCTGATGTTCGCTAGCCCACTCGGCTACTGATCCCTGCCATTTAAAACACTTGCAGTGATGTGATTGGCCTAAGCAGTTTTGGAGCACCTTTTGGAGCAGCCCAAACGGTGCTTTGGAGCAGCAAAAGTGGCCTTTGGAGCAGGTAAAACAGTGCTTTGGAGCAACAAAAGTTGCTTTTGGAGCAGCCAAAACAGTGTTTCGGAGCAGCAAAAGTGGTTTTTGGAGCAAATATTCTTAGAAAAAAAATATTTGTTTTAAATGCTGGACGAACGAAGGACACTTCGCTCGCCGCAATAAACAAATTATGGTCAAGTTCGACCATCTGGGAGTCTTTCAACATGTAACTGAAATGCCCATGACATGACACATTTTGCAATGCTTCAGTTAAATTATACATATATATGTACAGATATAGATAAATAACCAAACTGCACATATTAAAATTTATTTGAAAATGACCAGGTTATTAGTAAGAGTAAAGCTATACGCACTCCGGAGTGCACTTCGGACAGAAATGGCTATACGCACTCCGCGGAGAGCTCATGCCATGTGGGTCACCGTTTCCGAACGGCGCGTGTATCACTGGGGTGCTCGTTAATACAGCCCCCTGCCTGCGTTCACACCGCTTCGCGGCGACAGTATTCGGCTGCTAATTACAAAACTTAACCAGTACACGCCGCTTCGCGGCGTTCAGCCGATAACCTAAGCCCCGCCGTCCCCGATTGCACCTTCGGAAAGGGAGTCCCATACCATTTAGTTCTGCGAAGTTTCGTCAACAATATTAGTTTTTTTAGTTTTCATCGCAAAAAAGAAATGTCGTAAATAGCGCCAAATGCCTCGACAAAACAAAATGTTCGAGAAAAAAAGAAAGAAAAAAGTAGGCCCACCGTGGATCGAACTTGCGTCCACTTGCGTATAAAGCGGACACCTTAACCCCTATGCTATGCCATTTTTTTTGCCCCAACAAAAAAAGTTTATTTACATATTGCAGTTACACGTAACATGAGTGGACACTTGGGCACACTCCACATCATACTCGAGGAAGAGGAGAAGAGGCCTGGCACCTTTGCTATGCTATGCCATCGCTCAGAAAACTCGTAGTGACCATTTGTTTTATACGAGTTTAGCGGAGTGCGTATAGCTATTTCCGTCCGAAGTGCACTCCGGAGTGCATATAGCTTTACTCTATTGAGTAAATATCACAGCATTAGGTTGACTACCGTAGTTATATAATAAATATAAGCTGTCTCTGACTGATGAAACACGTAACTACTGCACTGCAATGCGAAATTGTACACAAGACAAAGGTACATTAATTAAGACTAGCGGATGCTTTTCTTTTTGCTTTTCGGAACTTTCTACAAGGCTGCTGCAAGCCTCTCTTTGCCTTTGGCTAGTAATTAATTCCCACTTTCAATGTCTCCAAAGAGACATTGAGACATCCCACAAGTGAACAGTGCTGTGGCCGTTGCCAAGCAATTCCGAAAAACCACTTGCCACTGTTTTACTGGTTCCCGACAGCCCAGATTTTCATCAAAAGTAAGCAAACAAAAAACAACGGGTTGCAAGCGTCCCGGCTGGTGCCTCTGTCGTGCAGTCATGTTCGCATGTACATGAGGGCAACTTCGGCAGGCTTGTATTTGCACGTGCTTCATCGCGCGAGCAGAGATGGCTGTTCGATCGAAACAGACACCATGCCACTCCGCTTCGTCGCCAACTGGTTCCCAAAATTGTATGCAAAATGTAATTTTCCAGCATACGACAAAAAACAGTCCAGCGGCAAGTGCTTGCCAGGCCAGCAGGCGAGGTACAAGCTAAACACACAGAAAAAAAGAACCTGAGCCAGTCAGGTTAAAACAAGACATTGCGAGTCAGGGTCAAAAATGTACTTGGAGTGCTTTCTACAACGACTGAAGCACTGAAGCGTCAACACACGCCCGCGTCTATAGTTGAAATTGTTTTTAAAAAGACGCAAGATGAGACAAATGAATGACGAGAGCGTGAAACGAGAGGTGGCGGGAAAAACTATACAAGTCCGGATGGACGATTGATGCAGGGTACTTTTTGTTGGGCGGCCGCTTGCGGTGCCTAACTCATGCATGCTCAATTACAGTACTCAGTTTAGTTTCGGTTTTGAAAGACAACCAAAATCGGTCTTTTGGCGCAGGCTTGGCACAGATTACCCATATTTTGGCAAAATGTAGCAGGATGTAGCAGGGTTCGCGCCTCGGCGCAGCAATCACATCACTGCACTTGGAAAAGTATGAATATCGCAATTGCGTGCTTCAGAGAAAGGCACACTTTCAAAACAGGATAGTGCATGTGCATGCCTGGTGTATTTAAAAAGAAACAGAAACTTTGTGAATGTTGATATATATAGGCATGGGTGAATAGAGGAGTTCGGGTCCGAATCGAATTCGAAGCGAATAGTCTTGAAGGTGAACATTTCGGCAGACTTCTGCCTGGTTGGGTTAAATGTTATAAATAAATAAAGGGCAAACGCCAGCCAATCCCTAAAGATCGTAGGGTCCCAACGTTTCGGTGCCGGCTCGGCACCTTCTTCAGGGGGACTATTTAAAAGAGAAGCAGCTTCTTTCTTTTCTTCTGCGGTGAATGTAGGGCAGAATCTTCGTTTTTTTTGGTGGTTAGTTTTCAAACCAGGTGCGGTACCTTTGTTTTCTTCAAAGTTGGTTATTTACAAACGAGGATCAGCATCTTCGTTTTCCTCTATGGTAGGGGTCTGTTTCTTTGGTGTCTCCTCTAAGTGTAGTAAGTAGTCCACTGACGTATGCTGAGGGCAAGGTGTTGGAGGATAGATTAATATTTCCTGGTGTGGTCTGTATGTGCCATGACTCAATAAAGAGCCATTCCTGCCAGTTGGTTTCTACATCCAGGATTTTGGTTGAATAATTTCAAATCAAATAGTTTGAATAGTACAAGCAACAAATACTGCAAGGTATGTTTGAACTATAGTTTTATGTTTGCCCTTATTTGGTATTAGAAGTACTGTAATTGTAAATGTCAATCGTACTGAGTTCGAGAGCACGAAATGGTTGGAAGCTTGCGCCACCTGGTCGGAAATTTAAGCCAGAGTATTCGGAAAGGTTGAATAATTTGACATTGTCAAATAATTCAATATTGTCAAAAACTTAAATTCGATTCGAAGTGAATGCCAAATAGAACAGAATTCTATGGGCCATTCGTAATAACCGAATATTCGCCCATCACTAGATATCTACATTGCAGTAAAATTTTCTAAATTAAACTGGCTGTAACGCAAGAACATACGTTAGGCAGAGATGCTCTGACAGAGTGCATTCATCATTTGTGTTTCTTTCTTTAGAGCGCAGCTCTGAGGCCCCCGTTTCTGGCTTGAGTGGTGTCGCCGTCGGCAAAACCGTGCACGTTGCATTATGAGAATAATGCAAGTGGGTGTAACCACGAGTTGCATTATGAGAAAATTTCCCCGCTAAATTTAGTGAGAAAATTATCGCTAAATTTAGTGAGAAAATTATCCCTAAACTTCTCCGCTAAATTTAAATGAAATTTCGCGGTAACATCTCCCCGCTAAATTTACAGTAACATTTCAGCGCTAAATATGGCAAGAAAATTTCCCCGCTAAATTCAGCGGTAAAATGTATCTCTAAATTTAGCAGAAAACATTCCCCTCTAAATTTAGCGGAAAAAATTCTCCACTAAATTTAGAGGAAATGTTTCCCCGCTAAATGTAGTGGAAAAAAATCCCCTGCTAAATTTAGAGAAAATTTTTGTTAAATGGGAGGGGAGCAGGAGGAGGAGGGGCATATTCTCCTTCCATACCCTCCCCTCCTTGTCAAGACGTGCACTCCAATTCGGCACTACAGGGATTTGTAAACGTCTCATTTCATCCACCCAAATTCGAGACTGAAGAAAAAATATTTGCACATAGCAAGATTTATAAATCCACTCAATTAGGTATAGCTGGTCATCTATAGGTTTAAAGGGCCCATGAAACAAATTTTGGGTTGGGATAAATCCTTTTAGATTGTTGGGATTTTACTGATAGCACATCGTTCAGTGAGCCAAAAGAAAAGAAGGTAGAAAGTCAAAAGCCTGACTTTCAGTGCGAAAATTTGAAAACACAGCGGACTATTTTGTACCTCCTCCCCTTCGTAAGCTCTCTGCCTTTTCACTGTGATAAATCCGCGGTCCCAAAATCACGTCATCAGGTCCAAACGCAAGTCACACGAAACCGGACCTCGCTTATTCCCTCACCCCTAAGCTGATGGCGTTTCCGGCTCATTTTTCCTGACTGGGCTCGCTTTTTGACAATATCCCTGACAATTCCCCGATTTTTCCCGGTAATTAATATTTTCCGGTCGCTATACTCCGTTCCACCTTCAGTCAAAGCGCAGTGGACGCCACGAGCTATCCCAGCCGATCTAGCGTCAGGAGAAAATCGCGTGACCTGACGTTTGGGCAGAGCGACGCAGGGAGCTCAAGGTCACATGACACTCTCTCCATGCTGGATTGGCTGGGATGGCCCCTAGCGTCCGCTGCGCTCGGACTGAAGTTGAAACGGAGTATAGACACCCTGAATATACAACGATAATCTGTGAGGATCGTTCTTAGACAACCTTCTGAGGTCGAGGTCAACACTTTGATGGCACCGGGCAATTCTGCAGAATAAAACTGTTAAAGTCATATAACTGGTAATAGCAGTTACTATAGTGCGAGCGAGAAGACCTAGAAATCAAAATAAGAGGTGAGGTTTTTAAAAGAAACTTTGAAGCAACTAACCTGCAAAGGTGTTATTCCTGGAAAGCAGCTAAAATAAAATGAAGCCAAAGAAGTAACCTAGCACCTTCTGTGACTTCTAGAAGTCATACAAGAACTTAAATTTGATAACAGACTCAGACACTTGCCGTTTTAAGTCCTAGAGAGTCCATGTGAGATTGCTTTTCCACAATTTTCGAGGCACAGGACATCAACAGTCGATGGCATCTGCCAAAAGAAATGTCAGTGCGCTTTAGGCACCTTCAGATACCAAGCCAAGCCAGCTGCAGAGTATCCAAACCAGTTGGGAAGTAACTCATGCTTCAATGCACCGACACATTCCTGCAGTGCTCTCTTTTGCGATCTCAACCACCACGAAGGGAGATTGTACTAGGTCTACATAAGGAGCGCATTTTTCTGCACAAGGAATCCCTTTAGAAGAGGGTTCATGCAAGACGCCCAAGAACTGGTGGCAAAAATGCACCAAGATAACTTTTACAAAAAGAAGCAGAACATCTCAAGTAGATCTGCAAGTTCAGAGCAATGTGAATCACCAAGCATGGTCATTTATAACATCACTCTTTAGTGTGACTCAGAAATACGGAGGCACATCCAAAGACACACCCAGAACCGTCCAAGCAAGCTCAAGGACGAGTCGCAACCAGGTTTCACGATCAAATGATAACTTCACGACTGAAATAAGAAACACAGTGAACGAAAACGCATAGCTAGAAATGTGTGCTTATGGCTCACCTCAGTACATTGTGCTTCCTCTGAGGAGATTTGAGCAGGTCCTCCAGCAGGTCCACAGCTGCGTTGCTGACCTCGTACACTTGGGACAGTGCAGCCGACAGGATCACAGTCAAGGTCTGCTTAATGTCATGGCTGAAGATCTGAAATCGCTGAAAAGGAGACAGTGTTAATCGAGTGTTTAATGAAAGTAGCTGTGGGACATCGCAATTTTTGCATAAAACATGGGAAACTTAGATGCCATAAAACAAATGCCAAACAGCCGTTTGCCAGAGAAAAAAAAGATAAGGTAGGTTTTCTGCTTCTTGCATTACAGGGGTTGTGTAACACATCGGGGACAATCACACATGCATGCCTCCTGCTACGTTTGCAGTCTGGTAAGAGCTACAGTCAAACTGCCCTGCCACGCAGGGTCGTATCCTGTATAATACGTTTGGAAGGAACAACTAAAGCACGCCGAAAACGATTGGCAGTAGATGCGCGCACCGATTATGTGAAATGAACAAGAGTTTGTACAGCCCGGTTGAAAGATGTCACACAAAACTTAAAAGCTTTATCAGCAAAGTAAGAACAGTCATCCTGAGATAGCATCTTTAGAGAGCTATGGCATTCTCTTTAAAAGCTGCCAAAGGAAAGGTAATGTGATGGCATCTGAGATCCTTCGCGCTTCTTCAGACGTCTGTCAAGCTCGGCACTCTGTCAGTCTTGGTGCCGTGCCATTTTTGCACCAATGCTTCTGAAATTGAATGGGCATAGAATTATAAAAAAAACTCAGCTTTTCATGGCTATATCTAATGGGAAAAAACTCAAATGAGAGAAAAAGTTTAACTTGTGTGTACAATTGTACACCAGTTGAGTTTTACCGCCAAATTTAACTATCGAGCCGCGACAGACAGACGCATGCAATCTCAGTCTGGTGGCCCAAGGAATGGTCTCATATGTGATACATGTTGTGCAACCTAAAACGTTTTCTGCTTGAAGGTAGACAAAACATTCATATAAGGGATAAAACCTGAAGCGTCTCAATTCAATACTGCCCTGTTCCAAACCTTCTGAAGCAATGCACAACAATGTTTAGCTCTAAAACTCCACTTCAGTGAACATGGTCTTTTCATTCATGACTCCTCCATTTATGAAGACACTGTTCTCCACTCTACAATTTGTTGACAGCCTTAGAAGGCAACTAAGGATGGCACCAACCTTGTCTTCTACCAGCCGATCGAAGGAGAAGTTTGCGTAGATGGAGAGCGCATGAATCACCATGGACGTGTTATCCGAGTTGTACTTTGGTATCAGTGCCTTGAATAGATCCAAAAGCATGGGCTGCAAAAGAAAAGAGGCAGAAGGATTGCAGTGAATGCCATAAAGAATCATTAATCAAGGGACAAAGTATAACCGCACTTCAAGAAACCGAAGGCCAAACCAACATGCCCTAGTTGAATCTGATATTATGACACTAAAGAATATGCATGGTGGCGTTTGCTAACCCCCCAGACCCACATGTTCTTGTTATACAAAATATTTCTTAAGTTGGTCAAAAGTTTTTGTTTAGAAAAAAAGGGAACTTGCATTATGGTTATTTTAGCCGTGGGGACAAGTTGGTGGCCAAGGTGGTCGTTAGAAAAGAGGTGAAAAAAGGGATGTTAATTAATGAGCTAATTAACTGAAAGTTTCACCCCACTTTTTAAATTTTCATTCTTGGGGGCATAATGTAGTTGGAGGATTGACGCACTATCTTAATAGAGTGTAGCTGTTCCATGAAGTTTTTATTTAAAATTTTGTAGTGGGCACTATGGCGTGAGCAATGTCACCCTTGTACTCAACTTCAAACCAAAACTAAGCGGGCAAAGAGCAGGACTGATGCCGATCCCTCCACCCTCTGCAAGCGAATCCGGCAGCCATGATACCACTCTTAGTTGAATGGCTAGTAGTATTCCAATCATTCTGCATTATTATTCGATATTAGAAGTGTTATTGAAGCCACAATGAAAAGACAAACCATTGTCTGAGCATACTGCTGAACCTGCTCGCTCCAAGAGATGAAGTTGAGCAGCTCCAAGCACGGAATTAGGAGTTCATCCGTGGAGGGTTCTCTGAGAAAAAAAAGTGAAGGATGGGATGAGAAGACATGCAAGAACACCACTGATTTACACCACAATGTCCCTCAGAAACAATGAAGTATGCTTAAAAGCATGCTCTAAACTTGTTGCAGCCCTCAGAGACAATATATGATTAAAAATGATTACAAATATGATTACAACACTAGCAAAGTACACAGCTCCACCAAAAGGCTTAGTTATGACTACAGGTATACTGCAGTGTCACGGCATGCATGCAATAGTGCCACGTGCAAAACTGGAAATCGGATAATAATATAAACCATGTTTCTTGCTAACGATGTTCGACGTGCCCTGAAGCAAAAAGCAACGACTTTCGTGCACCTTCAATAAGTCAAGCTTCAGAGAATAAAGCATATTTTGACATGTTTGTAAGCCTGGAATAACAGGGGGCTAAGGGTGCACGCCAGTGTTACAACAAAGAGCCCTTGTGAATATTATTATCAGAGACATTTGAGAGGTTGGTTACAAGAACAAACTTACATGTGCTTCAACAGAAATGTGAGCAGGTGACAGAGGCTTGATTCGGTGAAGGTCACCTTCCTCCGGTAGCACAGAGCCTTCAGGAGGTGCACAGCCTGTCATAGTAGATAAAGATGGTGGCCACGGTGAGACGCCACTCTCACGGTGTTTCTTATATCATCGTTCTTATGCCCAACAAATCACACGAAAACAATTACGGTAGTCTCGAAGAGCTGGTTCGAAGTACTCAATCGTTTTTATGAGACGGCATAGTTCACGGAACATCCATTTACTCATTGTTACATTACAGGCTCGGAGGTTGGCGTTAGCAGACATATTCGACTCGGCCGAAAACCTGCAATACCTGCGAAGTAGAATGTCCAAGGAATGACCAAAGCATTATAAAATGCAATTGAAAAAACAAAAATCTGCGCTGCTCTATATTTTTCGTCAACGCGATGGCCGCCAACACTCTGATTTAAAAATAAGATCTCTTCATTTATTCATACTGGTAGTTAGGCCAAACATCTAAAAAGGCAATGAATGCAGCTGGTACAAATCCCATTTGAATTCATGCAGAACACAAGGATCATGGGTTCAACCCCTTCCGTGCCGATCTTGGTCTGGATGAGCTTCATACTGGCATGCGGTCGTGCATCACTACTGTGTGTGGCACATTAAAGGCCCCAGGCTAAGAGTGGTACCACACTGGCTGAATTTTTCATCTATGGTAGCACACCAGACACCCACTGGTGCCGACTAATTTCCTGCTGTCTAAATATACACACAAAACACTTACTTTTATTCAAATTCAAACATTTATCACTAACAAAAAGAAGCAGGGTGCACTCGACAGTAGTGCGGGGTTGTTGCCAAACTGCCAGTCCGTGCAGTTGCAGTGTCAATAGCATCATAAATACAATAAGATGTCGTTGGGTAATGGGCAACGACGGTAAACTGACAATTTTTCAGACATACCTGCGCAAGGAGAGACGGATTCTCCTCAACCAGAGACGACTGAAGGAAGACGGCCACCGCGGAGTGGAGTTGGAAGTCATCGCGGAGCCAGTCTAATAACGCTGGGTCTTTTTCTGTGGATATTAGATGATAAAAAGGTATAAAAAAAAGGAAAGATCTCAATCGATGCCATTGAGTCCTCTTCTCCCGCTTTACACCGCGAGTTCTCGAATCATCTCGAAGAACCCCGATCTCTATCAACGGCCGACGAACCCTTCCCGGTCTTGTCATAGGTACAATAAAATGGTGCAAAAGCCCACAGGGCCTCGAAATAATTAAACTTGAGGAAGAAAACGAGAAAGGACGGACAAGAAAGGACGGAAAGGACATTGTGTTTGTCCGTCCTTTCTCGTTTTCTTCCTCAAGTTTAACTATCCATACCAACCCGCTCGTTCTGTCCCTGCCTCGAAATAATAATTCACATTCTACTGGGAAGCGATTGGAACATAGCTAGGCATAGGTGGGTAGCCTCAGATCTTCTAAAGTGGCGCTTAAACGAGGAAAACACTTTACACGGGGGCGGAGACGGTCGAGGGAACTTGAGGGCTTGGAGAAGCTCTGAGGGTACTCTAGAGAAACCACCGGATCCACAGGAACCCGGTTTGGGAACCAGTGCACACATAAAAAAACAATCTAGTGTGTCTACTTCTCTGCAAAGCACCTAGCCAGTCGCTGCAGTCTAACAAAAGGAGCTTGACCAATGATTAGGCAAAAGATATGTATGCACCAAAAAAAAAAAAAAGGTCCACTTTGTTACATTAAGCACGACGTTTCGTGCGCTTACGTCGCACTCAGCAATCGCAGCACAGACTGCTTTTTTAGGTCGGAACATATTTTCGACGCATGGCAGCTAAGCTACAATAAAGAAACGAAAAACCACGGAAAAGTAGGGCCACAGCTTGTGATCAGTAGAAAATACGGTTGGCATTTATGCCACATCAGTTAGCGTTGGGGTGGCCTTGCTGCTGAGCACTTACGTTCTACGGCATACGTTTTCCCCTCATGAATGCGTTCTCCTTGCAAGAGCAAGTAAAAGTGACAGCCAGCACCGTGTGACGGCAGCACCTACAAGCCATGTAACAGGTGCATAACTCTATACTTGGTTTCAACTTAGCTCCGAGCACAGCCAAAGGCTGGGGGATGGTTCACCACTTGGAAAAGAGCATTCGTATGCATCATGAAGTAGTTCGCAAATGTGAAAGTTTAGAAATACTTTGTGTGCAAACATCGCAAAATTTTCCAGTTGTGTCCTGCTAAAAATTAATTATCAAAAAATAAATAAAATAAATGACGCTCCGCATTTTTCACAAAGTAAAGTTTCGACGAAAAATGCCTACCTGCTAGCAACACTGATGCGACTACCGCATGTTTTTTCTTTTTGGTATTTTCATGTGATTTCATGTTATCAACACCCGAATCGTAGGTTTCAAGTTTTACGCTTTCCTCGCCAAGTTGCTCGACATCCTTTGGCTTTTTGTTTTTTCTAATTTTCACCGACAACGCATGATAAGAAGAAAGGCACGTTTGGGCGTCAGGCGCAAGATTGTGATGAATGTGTAGTCTACTGCGTCAGGAGTCTTAAACAGTGTCGTACTGCGAAGCTGTTCAATGAACATCAGAGCTAACGGACGTTGGGAAATCGACTAAAAGTTGATTCACCGACGGCAAGATATGCTCTCCGAAGAAAAACGGTTCGAAATCGGGTGTCGAGGTGGCGGACAGAGGCAAAACCATGCAGTATCGGTGAAGCACCAAGGAAACACATACCCCAGTGCAACCGGAGGGACACGGTATACTTTTGTTGCTGTTATGCGTTTACGAAGAAAGTGCGCTGCTTTGTTCGAAATCGGAGACAGGGCAGCAGTCTACCCAGAGTGCTTGCTCAACCCACTTTTTTTGTCGGCTCTGGATGACACAGCAACAGAGAAAACGACCCGTCTGGACGTCAAGCGTTACCTACTTCCGTGCTCCAGCCCAGGCCTTCCCCTGCCGGCAGTGCGACGGCCTTTTGCGAAGCCCAGCAGCCACCGCACTGAACCAAAGTTTTATTCCAGGACGTGAAATGGCATTTTTAATTATGTAGCAGACAATGCCGTCAACACTCCCGTAGCAGGCGAAAAGTCCCCCTTCGACTCCTCTGCACCTCTGCGCAGATTCCACGCAGAGTGATGTACGAAGTGCGGGCGAAGTCGCGTCCTATCGCCAGCATTTGATTGGCCCCGGCCACCCGTAGCTTAGCCACGCTCGGAGCTGTGCTGAGGCGAAGTATAGAGGCCTTATCCCATGAGGGTAAAAACGGAGCATCACACGCCCACATTCTAAGCGCTAACGACGAGCTGGACTACGATCTGTCGCACAACGAGAAAAGCAGGACAAGCCCCTCCCACAAAGACCTCCACTCTTTCCATTTTATCAGAGCGAACGCTGGAAAGGAGGCTAGAGGAGAGGAGGAAAGCACCAATCATGGCGAGCAGAGAGCCATTTGGGGAGCTTGCATCTTTTTCTTCACCTGCAACAGACTATGTTCACGGTGTTAACGGAAAGAACGGAATTCCTCCTTTTCCAGACGCAAGCGTCGTCGCTTACCGATGTTGTGCAGGAAGCTGAGCACTTTGGCGGACGTCTGGAAGGTGAGCTGTGCCCCAAGCAGCAAAGATACCGCGCAGGACAAACATTCCCGAGCTAGCTTGTTCCTGCTGTTGAAGAACTTGAATTCACGAGACGTCGTCACACCAATCAAGACCTGTAATTAAAATGACAAGGATACACGGCGCACAGTGAACAAGTGTGCTGTATTTCGGGAATGCCGTTGAGCCTCTCACACCCTACAAACTACGCAGCAAGTATTTAAAAGAGCTACGGTGCAAACCGTCAATCATGGCGAGCAGAAAGCTTTGTAAAAGAACTACACATGCCGCTGTTAATTCAGGCAACGATAAATGAACTTACGTCTAGTTGCCGTTGGATTTGAGCGTTAGTTGCTTCGTCGTACGGCCCTGGTACGTTGCAGGACGCTAGAAATCCTTTTACAACCGAACTCACTTCCATTGTTTGTGTTAGGCTAAGGTAGGTTAGCGGTTATTAGCGCAACATTGTGCGATAATTAGGGCAATCAGTCTTTTGAGATAATTCAACCAACAACTAGCGAAGAATCGGATTCAAAAACTTCGCAATCACAGTGTTCGCAACCTATACAAAAACTATCTCCGTTTACCGCGTCCCGCGTGAGTAGAGTAGAGCTCGAATATTTCTATACAAAAATTTTTTTACAACTTATCAATAAATTTAAAATAAGGTTTAAAATAGCTTACGTTAAAGTAAGTGAACGTACGCTTTAATTTTTAGTTTTATAGGCAACTGACTTGTAGCGCTATTCAACAAGTTGGGGGATCCAGACTTTAGGCATTGAAAGACAGCCCCTACATTTGTGTACGGGCCGGTCTGCGTGCGATTCGAGTTTTCGAGGTCAAATAGTCGAATCTTCTGTTAAAATGCTCGGGTCCCTGGTCCGGTCCGTTGCTAGAACGCGGATGACCGTAAAACCGGTGCTGCAAACGATCAAACGAAGCAGTCATGATGGGTGAGTATGATACGCCTTTGCATCGTCTGTTTTGAAAACACTTGGAAGGGTATAATTGGTGCTCACTTCGAACGACTTTCAGTCTCAAGGAATTGATTTTGTGCTCGCAGAACGTGGTACTATCGGACGCCTCCAAAGGTTAACAAGCTCGACGAGCAACTAGCGAACGTTCTTTTCACGTTCATGTGGTTTTGGGTCTTCTACCACGTGATCACAGACTACCAGCATCTTACGGTAAGATCTGATCTGGCGCACCTAGCAGCTTCGATGCGCAGCGTGGCTCAGGGAAATCTGGATCGTGTTTTTCTCGCCACAAAGATGAACTAAGCATCGCCCAGAGTCCAGTATCTGCCAAAATATAGCGCTAGAGGTTGGGATCAGGTGCCAAAGTTTCGGAGTCTAGCATTATCTTATTCGAAAGAAATTTCTCGTAATTTTGTAGTGAAAATGGCCGAAATCGCTGCTCCGGCTACGCTGATTCTCGAAGAAATGCATTATGGCGAATTCCACTGGTCGTTTCGGAGCACGCCGGGACCAGTAGACCAGATCCGAGGTGGAGCCCGCGATCGTCCGAACGGAGTCACTCCATCTCCGGTAAAACATGACCACGCCTTCGGGATCGGCAAATGCCTTCCCGTCATTCACCTTCCCGGGAATCCCTTTCCCGCGGTCTCGGATCTCGAAGCACACATTTTCGCAATTCGTCCTTTTTTGTTTAGGCCCGCTTCAGACGGAGCAATTTCACCCAGCAACTTGACGTCGCAACACCAGCAACACCGGCCGCCCGCGTTCACACGCAGCAATTGAATGACTCCGACTTGCCATCATCATCATTAAATTTGATTCTTCTTTCACTATTTAGACACCCAGCTACGCGCTAAAAACGCGTTCTTATATCTTTGAACGCCGTTGAAAATACTAACTCCTTTTTCTGAAACTGTTTATTTCCAAAAACGATCCATTCCAAACCAGAACTAAGTTTTTAGCTGTCATCATCACCACCACAGGGGTGTCACATGAAAATATTGCGTCTCTGATTGGCTGCAGCCGCTTCAACCGTCTTCGAATTGCTCCGAGTTGCTCGCCTGTTCGAGCCGGACCCGATCTCAGCAATTTGCGTCGATCTAGGGAAAGCTAGGGAACAACCCACCAGCAACCTCAAAATTGCTGGAAAAGTTGCCCCGTCTGAAGCGGGCCTTAGCAACAAACTCATTAGCACTGTCTATTGCGTAGCCCCGGCACACTTCCAGTTCGCTTTTATTTCCCAATTTTTTACTCATCATTATTTTACCATAAGAGCGAATTAAGTCTGACAGTGCTATAAGTGGCCATTTCCAGAAGATAGCGTATGTATTTGATTTCGCGAATACTGCGAAACTCGCCATCTAGTTTAAGACCGGCAGTGGTTGGGGGCTATTTGCACACTGGCACCACCATGTTTCGACTCGCGCGAGAAAGAGTGAATAGCAGCGCTAACAACACGTGTTCAGCGCACGAGCAAAGTTAATCGTGATGTGAACGATGCGTGTTGATAAGCGATGTCCGTCAGCGTAGCCCACTTGCCTCTTCATCGGAATACTCGTGAATTGTGTCCAAATACGTCTCGATTTTTGGCCTCTTCTGCGGAGGTCCGAAGAACCAGTCGAATTTATGCGGGGCATATAAGCAACCCTCGTCATCACTGCTACTCAAGCCACTGCTGCTGAAGGAGCTGCTCGAGTAACTTGACGACAAACTCTCATCAACCAGCAGCAGCCAAAAAGCGGGCGGCACTTTGCGAACGGCCATTACGCATTCTTCCGAGGCGAGATGCCCGGCAAGAAAGGAAGTCAAGTTGCGCGCCAAAGGCTGACCGGGCTGGCTTCCTGTCGAATCCACCGAAATTGACGGCATGACTTTTCTTGGATCTGGATCGAGATCTGGGGGTGGGAGCTGATACAAAACAACGAATGGAACCTCGTACGTCTCGATCCCGATCGCCCAGTGAAATAGGCGCGCTCCAGCAAAGTTGATCTCGGCGCGCTCCAAAACGACCAGTGGAATTCGCCACTAGCATTTCGCGCAGGGGTTGTGTATGACCAAGCATGGTGAATACAGCCTCTCAGCACTTTTCCGCGGGGCGAACATTCCCGACAACGGCGTGGTGGGACACCTAGCAACGGAGATGCAGTGGGAGACAGCGGGGCTAGGTGTTGCTTCTGCCCCCGGCGGGGCGCCGTGAGGCGGCGTTTACGGGTGGCCCAAGGCGGGTTAATATTTTGTAACGAGCAATCTGCAGACTGTTGCCGCGAAGCCCATGTACGAGGGGGGGAGGCCTTCCCCCCCTCGTACGGGGAGTCAGAAAATATAGTTAGTTGAGGTAGCTCAACTAACTATATTTCTGACTCCCCGGCCTTTACCCTTTCCGGTATGCTATTTTGTATCGCGAAATTCATAATAGTTATTGCGAAATCGGCAAATGAAAATGATGCAAAAACCAACATTCAAATATACCCGCACTTTTCAGTGCCTTGATGTCAGTGGAAGGCAAGCTTGCCAGTTGAGTGAGCAGTCCAAAAAACAGAATATGCCAATCATTTGTTCCGTGCTTGAGCGCAGGTCCTGGAGCGAGCTTCCAAAGCATTCATTTTACACCATGAAAGTGCTTCGAATCAGTTGGGAACAAATTCTACAGTGCAAAGAGTGAACCCCTGCACTTCCACTGACGTCACTTTTTCGTTGTTGCCAGTAGAGACTTTCAGTTTGAAAAACACGGTGAGGACCAAAATTGTAAATTCAATAACTTTGTGAAAAAAAATTATTTTGACCTAATATTTGGGATACTATTTTAGCGATGTTGTTTGGCGAGTTTAGCAAAATTTCAAGCAAATCGGGGACTATGAAGAAATCGCCGGAGTACCCCTTTAACATGCACCTTGGCGATACACCCGCCATCCCCACTGTGCGGTGTTGAAATTGGCGAAGTGGGTCGTCGCCGGCAATCTTCGGTTGCCAGTGGGGCATTAGCGCCATCCCGTGGTGACATTGCAAACTCTATAAACATGTGCTCCAACCATGCTGAAGCTCAGTGCACATACTTTTAATGCTAGCACATTAAGAGTGGGCCAATTCCCGGTAGCAGATACTTTTCATGTTTGTGTAGGTGCAGCTTGGTTGGCTGCTATTTTTTTCAGTGAAAACCATCGTTAATCACTTTTAATTCTTTAATAAAATAACAGTAGGTTTTGAAGCAGCGGCACATTATCTCGACAACTAGCGCAACATGTGGGCGCTGACGATTTGCCATCTATTTTTGTGGTAAGGACAACACAAAATGGATTTCTCTTTGAGCATCTGCAAGTGTTTCCCACGCTCGGTCCTTCAGAGCTACATTCTAGAGTCGCTGGATGCTCCGAGGGTATGGACGTTTTGTTGCTCCTGCTCAGAACGACGATACGGAGCTCTCCAATTGGTTGTTTGCGGCCACCTTGACACCAGCTTGCTGGTTGCGGCAGTTTTAAGGCCAGCGGAATCACGGCAGCTGAAGATGTTTAGTATAGTGCACTGTCACACTTTGTAAGCATGAGGTATCTTATCTGGGTGCATAATTTGTTTGAGCTGGACAGATGTGGCTTTCAGTGACAGTCAACGTTACTAAAACACTCAATTGAGAAACTCGCCCTTGACACTTGGGTCGTTGGCGTCCACCGAGGCCGAGCTAAATATGATAACAGCGCCACCCTTTAGCGACGAGTTAAAACATGAAAGTTGCTTTATATGGCTACTGCTAGAGTCATTGAATGTTCCCAGAGTAGTGACTCTCTCAGGCTCGAGGTGCCAAGATGGCAACTCAATCTTTTTTCTTTACTGTGGTCACCATAAGCATTCAGAAAGCATGTTTTTGCGTAAAAACAAACGGAAAAAGCTTTTTTTGTAACAATTTTTATTGGAAATTTGTACAAAATGGCAGGTGCTTGATGCTTGCTAAAATTTTTAGTTTACAAGGTTTTGCGGCACAATTATTGTTTTCATACAACCCTGTCTCATTCATGATTTCGGGTAATGCGTCCCGACCTGGAGGCGTCCTAACTTTGGTACTAACTCCCGGTGCGTCCGCTTAGAACACGGGGGTTGGCATCTCTGGAACTCCTTCCACCGTATGTGTTTCGGAAAAAAAAAAAGCCGATTAAAGCCAAAATACAAGAGTCACATTGGACACTATCGAATGCGATACCCCCGAACCAATACAAGTAGCCATGCAGTTCCCCAAGTGGCCACTGGGAGAAAAATGGCAGCATTGCGAGTTCGGTTTTCGAGTATGGCTCGGTCCCACTTTTTCAGAGCAGGCTCTGTGGCAGTTTCCCAACTGAGTTGTTCTATTAACGTTGGTGACAGTCTTACCGGCTCGATAGGCCCCCTGTAGACACCGTTGAGACATTTGTAGAAAGCAACAGTCGGTGTGTTTAAGACTCTGAGTCATACAAAGACTCCAATAGAATCTGCCAAATTATAGCCCCAGAAGATTCTAGTGGATGTCTCACCTTCAGACTCGGCAACCGATGCAGCCCACGCCATAGGTGTGCTAACCTCTTACCAGTCGTCTGTTCCTTAACCAAGGACGGAAGTCAGTAAGTTGACTGCCAGCCAAACACGGACGCAGCGCTCGTTTCCTCACCGATTGGACACCGGATCTAGGCGAAAAACTTCCTCCAGAGTCGTATATGTAAAGAGTTTGGCCATTTGTTGGGAGGTATAGGAGACCAATGAGGAGGTGCCATTGGCTGAAAGTGAGCTGGGCGTGTTCCAGGGCGTCTTCAGAAATTTGAATGTGATTAACCAGAAGCCGGAAATAATACCCTGGCGATGGTCGCGAGAAACAAACCTGATAACTGCATTAGAGTAAGTCTTGATGACTGAAAATATGGTACACGTGATGTTTCAATCACGCTCATCCAAAATGATGGTGGAAGAGTGTGACTAGCAGAACAATCGACATAATCCATACGCCAAGTGCCCAGGGCCGGGAATCTGCCGTCCGAGCGGTCACACTCTGTCCGAGCAAAACAGAGTTGAGCGGCGCATTCGTTTCTTGCATCTTTCTGCATGATCATGATCAAAACAACACGTGCACCCTATTTTCAACCACAAGAGTTACTACACTTCACTCTTACGTGCTTATTAACACCATTTACGAACATAGACCTTTGATCAGAACTGTTTCTCGCCACCACCGCTAGGGGATTCTTTTCGGCTTCTGGTTGGTCAAGAGAGCATGCCAAGCCCTCTTTCCGAGTCTGGTGGACGCCCTGGCTCTGCCCGCGCCTCCCATTGACCAAACTCTCTACATATACGGCTCCGACTTCCTCGAGTGCATCCATGTTACTCCCGATGAGGAGGGGAGATGAGCAAACATCACGTGTTTGGACGTGCAGCGGCACTCTACTCCGTAAAACGAGTGCACTTCAAGTTTTACCAGGGGAAGAGTGCAAGAGGAAGCGACGGAAAAACAGACGCTACGTTAGACTTGTTCTCACTTTACTGCAACGGGTTGAGGTATTTCGAGTGTTTGGCTCTCTTTCGCCTCAAGCTGGCTCCGGGACTCTGCTCACTGCTGCCGCATTCCGATAGACCCTTTTAAAAATTCCGAAATTATGCATAGAATATGTGCGGCCGCCATTATTTGGTCATGCACTGCGAGCACGTATCAGACACGAGTGCTTTGTCAGTATTCGAGCTGTACTTGGATCGAAACGCATTCTACCTAAGTGTTGCATCAGTGCTCGGCACGAAGTCGGGACCAATCGTGGGCTTTTATCCGGAAGGGACGGGACCAACTAATGGTGATGCGCATAGTCTATGCATTATTTCACAATTGGGAAAGGGTCTAATGTTCCTTTTCCCCGCACTCCGTTCGCTGCGTCTTGCGCTCAAACGGGCTCCAAGAAAGTTGCATTTACATTGCTACCGCACAGTCGGCAGCCACAAGTAATACATCCACAGAGTGCTCACGCACTTAGCGTGCACGACGCAGGGCCGCTCCTCATCATCTAGTTTCTACCTGTCTGCACACTTTCTCCACACTGACATGTCGCATTCTGTGTTACCGCTGCTTTTGCCACGCCGGTATGGCAAAGGGGCGACTTTTCTTCTTACACTCGGGCGATTCGACCACGCGGAAGTTTCTGTGTTTTGACACCTGTTCTTTGTCCCGCAGGGCCACTACATTCGTCCGGACGGCACAAAGTGGACAGACGAGGAATTGGGCATTCCGCCGCTTGACGAGTAGGCAGAGCGGGGTAGCTGCACTAGGCCTTGTCTGAACTGGTTAGTAGTTGTGTAAATAAACGTCCACAGGTGACTGCTCCAACATTGTAACATTTCAGACAGACTTACATTTTGAGAGTCACCTGGGGAGTGGTTACCGAAGCAACTGTTTTTGATTGTGACTTTCTTTGTGTGCGATGAAAGCTACACACTCGTTACGCCTTTCATGCATCTATTGTCTGCCATCTGATCACGCTCCCGCGCATACCTACATGTAGAGAGTGGGGTTGGGTGATGCAGGGAAAACTGTTGATTGGTCCGGCGAGTGCATAGCTACCACTGCACCAGCAGCGTGGGGGGTGAATGGGGCATTGTAGAACTTTACGGCGGGCAGCAGAATGAACTGCTCTTATGAAGGTCAGGCCGGAGCAGTAAAAGTGCCAGATAGGGAACCTCGGATGTATCAAGCTTTTGGAAGGGAGGTTGGTTTGGGCTGCCACTGTTCCATCCTCGTCAAATTGTAACATTGCTTTCCATGGCTTAGCATGCCACAGGCACATCACACAGTCTTTTGCTTCTTCAAATGATGCTTTGTCGAGCCAGTTAATGCTGTTGCCCTCTGCACATGTTCCACAATCCTTATAGCACTGCTAGATATAATGGAGGCCTGCAAAGAATGTCTGTATTCCACTATGGACCCTTCTCAAAATTCAGTCAGGCCACTTCGATAGCTATCATCTCCTAAGTGTGTTAATCTGTACATGCTAATGGTGGCTGGCTGGAGAAGGAAGAATTTGAAGACGGAAACCGATGCGGAGCTTGAGCATCCGGACGTTAGTTCGCTGTATTGTTGTTCTATGTCACCGTGATGAGACTTATAAGCTCCTATGCACTACGCATTTCAAAGTGTCATGTAAGGCATTGGAATGCTCGGCTTCGGCAAACCCCAGACAGCTTGTGACATTAAAATGTTAATCTCATCAAGAGGTTTACTCAACTATAAGCGCCTCGTATGGCGTGTTAGTCTGACACCATCGAAACTCAAGCAGATAGAGAAATAACTGTTCAGCAAAAAACATAAAAGATTTTCTATGTCTACCGTTGATGAATAGGTACCAGATTTTATCCGCCATTAGCATACAGCGATTTAGACATAATTCATCCACTAGACGACACTGAATTTGTGATGGGGTCTGTTCGCCGCAAGATGCTTCGGGATAATTTCTCCTCAAATTGTGCTTCGCTGGTCAGACAGACTGTTGAATAGATCTTAAAAGACTTAAGGGCACAGGGTAAGGTAAAATTGAAAAAAAATCGTTTTTGGTTTTTTTCGCAATTTGAAAAGTTTAGTTCTTTCTGCACAATTTCCATTGTCCCAGTGTTTTTAGAAAGCTATATTTCGGGCTGAAAATCACTTCTTCCGAAAGCAAGTAGCAGGTGACCACGCCTTCTTTTGGGATACACTCCCTGTTTATCGATGAATTCTCCAACAAAACAAAATCAACACATGATCTAAAAGCTTGTCCAGTAACAGATAATCTAAAAAAAATTATTTCGCAACTATTGCATAGCTTTTTTTCAACCAAGACAATCACGAGACGCTGTGCACGTTTTTCCCAGGTGTGTACCGTGTGTGCATTCAAGCGTTTGTGTTTTCGTAACGACAAAATGGCGCCATTGGATGCTGTTCCTTTATTCAATGGTGGCAGCATTGCAGAAGCCAATGTTTTGAAGTTTTGTGGATGGAATCCTGTGTGGAAAACCATCAAGTGGCTGAGGGAAGTTGACGTCACTCTAATATACTTTACGGACCAAGCGACATGGCAGGTCACAAAAGAGGCCCAGCAAGCTAGGCAATAACCCTAAAGGCGAAGACATGACTTTAGCAATGCCTTTCAAGCTGGCGGCTATTGAAAAAATGACTCTGAGGCTGTTGGTGCCAATAGAAATTCGTTATTCACCAGTTTTTTTACTTTAAACTCAATTATCTCAAAATAGTGTTTTTTAGTACATAGGTACCATTTTTTCCTTAACCTGACATTATAGAGGGTTGATTTTTTATTCCTACCACATACATGGGTGTTCAAAAATACTGAACTAAAATTTAAAATGTGCACTTAGCAGTTTTTGAGTTACAAAGTTTTTAATAGATGAAATAAACTAAAATTTCAGTACTAAAATAAAAAAATATAAAAAAAACTTATTTTCAATTGGTTCAAATAATTCTAGTTCAGTGTATAAAACACAATATTTCGAACAAAATGATATATACATGACAGGAATACTCCTAATAGTCACCGAGAAAAATGTTCCTCAACATGGCCTCAAATGCATGGGGAGTATAGGACTTACCCTGTGCCCTTAAATGTTCCATTTCTTGCGTGCATCAGTTCAGAAACAGCCCAATACGCTTCACTGCAAGGCGATGACTGGTGGAAGGTTATTAAGCAGCCGCCACGTTTTCATGTACGTCTAGGCCCTTTTTGATGAGGGCAGCACCCTCTCCATGAGGATCATAGATCATGGTTGTCGTTTAATCTTTTCTGGTTAGCTGTTGCACCGTCACTAAAGAGATGTTGTCTTGACACTCAAGTCAACGTGCGAAGAGACGAAGTAGATTTGTCAAAAACTTCTGGCTTGCAACACCATTTTGTTGTTTAGGCAGTCTCCCACAGCTTACAAGTTAACGAAATGTCGGTAGATTATTTAAACCCTCACATCATATCAAAGTTTATACATGTCAGTTTTTGTCTGCATCGTAGCTTAAGTTTGTGAGAGAAAGAAAAATTAAATGCAGCCTGTGTACCATTTTTCCGCTTTATTGTAGTCCGGACCCTCATTGGTGAGGAGGTGACGGCTGGGGTGGTACAACTCTGGGCTGGACATAGAGAGTGCTGTCTTCTTGTAAAAGTAAATGTGCCAGACTCCAACTGGAAACAATGTGAAGTACTTTTAGCATTAACTCAACGACATCACACTTTGGGAGGCAAGCAGTGAATAAAAGGGAGATTGTGCGCATCTTTGTTCGAAACCCCCCTTCTAGTAACAAACAGTTCCACTGCATAATCACTGTGGACCATATTACCTTCACCAAAATTATGAGAATGTTATCTATGTGTAAAGACTTTAAATTGCACAGCAAAACTATTACTGCTAATATTAGACATCTCTGCCTCCAAATAGATGTTTCTACAGCAAAGCTGTTGAGGGCTAGTTTCCCCAGTATCGTGTCCGTCAGTAAACAAGTGATGACATGAAACTGGACAGCTACTGCCATCTATGAGCGACCGCGTCAAGCAGACAACCGGCAAGCCGGGTTTTGTGGTTGCTCATAGATGGCGCAACCTTTCCAGCTTTCCACTCTGGCTTGCCGACTTGTGGCCGGCCATTACTTCATTCCCACCATAGTACAGCTTCGCTTGTCTTCCTCCTTCACTAAAGTTAAAAAAACTATTTATTTTTTTTTACTATTTCAGAGAACTTTAAGAGCAGCCTCTTTCTATTGGCTCTAGGATAAGCAACTTAGTAAGCTGAACTGATTGAGGGTGTAAGGCACTATCTCATATTGTCAAGAACAGGGGCGGATTTAGAGGGGGGGTCCGGATGTCCTGACCCCCTCTTGATTTTTGCATGTGTAAAATTTAGGGCTTGAAACATGGGAGAGGGGGGGGGGGGGGGGGGGTTCCTAAACATGGTACGCTGACCAACACCTGACCCCCCCCTCCCTCAGGAAATTCCAGCATCCACCCCTGGTCAAGAAAATGGGGCTTTGTAAAAGTTGAATAATTTAGATAGGCTATGAAGGGGCAAGTACTTTTTTGCGTCGTTCTGAACTAAGAGGCTGCGCTTGAAGTCTGGCAAAGGGTTCCTCACCAAACCGCTGAAGCACAAAGAGTACAACATTTGTTACTTCTTTGGAGAGGCTTTCACTTTCCTGCCTTGCCTCCTGCTGCATGAAATGTGTGTGGGGTAAGTAGGCATTAGTTGTATGCATTTACAAAAGATGGAAACAATCGAACCCACCATGGTCCATACATGGAGCAGCAGTGACAAGCACAGGTATGAAAAACTGGTCAGCACTGGGATCTTGTACATAAAGAAAACTTCCCTGAACATGCCCACTTGGAAGATGTATGTATTACATATTGTTAGGCACATCACCAGGAGACTCACGACAATGCAAAAATCCTGAATTCTGAAAAAAAAAAAAAAAAAAGTAAAGTTGGTTTTGATTTTCTGGGATTCGTCAGGAAACAACTTTCACTCACATGAATAGTATGAGCAGGATTTCCGCCGAACGTCGTGGATACTCTGAGAAAATGTTAATCAACACGTCGGCAGTCAAGAGTGACATTTGCAGAATGATAATCAGTCGAAATCGGTCCGCGTTCATCGCCAAATCCTGCGCGACAGAATTCCTGCTACGAGAAGCGGGTCGAAACAGTTTGTTTACAAGCCTGTTGCCTAGCAACGCGAGGCTGCCAAGTTGCTAGGCAACAGATGTCTGTCCTTATTGTTGCCTCAGTGTAGTAGTTCTTAAAAAGCAATATATGAACACAATATTTCTTTATTAACACTTTTATAAAATATTGAATATAAACTAAACAAATAAATGTTTAATAATTAAAAACATAACAATAGGATTTTTTTTTTTACGAACTTTAAAGGCGCTGGCCGAATCAATTAGCTGGGCGGAATGTAAACAAGTCCGCGTTGTGGTGGTGGAATTTGATTGACCGACTTTCGACAGCTCTACTATGATGCACTGTTCCACGACACAGAATCCCATTTCCCTGGAACGCATGTAGGCAATTTGTTTTCACGTTGCAACGTGCCCGAACAGCTACTAAAATGCGATATTGTTAAGAAGGCATGAGAACGGCAGGACTTCGGTACATTGCAGAGGTCTGTGGTTTAGTACGTTTGCATGCCCTCCTAGCTGAGGGTGATGCTGCATGCTTTGTCCGCTGTTATCCGGGGCCGCCCACTAACGGGCCTGGGAAAAAACGCAGAGAATCAGCGATGCATGGATCGGTAGTTCCACGCAGATCTTTCTTGAAAGTCAGAGTAATGCTTCAACTTGGTGTCAAAGTGACGGTCAATAACTTTCGAATTGACCTCTACTGCGCGCTGCCACCAGCAGTTCTCGACGCGAAATCATCCTGATGCCGCGAGCCTATCGTCGAAATGGGAAACTCGAGAGGCTTGGAACTACTCTACTATTGTCAAATCAATGTAAATTCTATCGTGGCATACGTAGCGGTTTAGCGAGCGACGGCATAAGCGACGAGAGTCAGCGACGAGCGGTGGAAATTATGAACGATAGAAAGCGAACCGTAACCGTTAAAAATGCAGACAGAAATGAATTTCGTGCTGGAAACATGTTTAGTACACTCGAATAGAATAAAAATGGAAGTGGATATTTTGCCGCCAGTGTCCTCTCATTGGCTGGCTACCATCAAGGGACGTCCAACTGTGGCAAAACGTTCTAGGAACTCACTGTGGCATTTCCGAAGAAAGGTGTGTGTGTGTGTCCACATCTTTAGCAAATACTTTACTGAAGGAATAATGGATACTTCCCTGGAATACATAGAAAATGACGACAACAAAGATTGGAGGAAATGTGCATAGCGGCAGCAGTGCCAACATGTAAGCGATTTGGCGAGCAACGAGACAAGCAACGGCGACCCGCTTCGCTGTCGCTCGGTCAGTCGCGCAGCGAGGCAAACCGCATGAAAGCGACAGAAGCAAGCAACCAAGGCAATGAGCAATGTTTTCTAGAAATACAAAAACTGAGCGACAATGAGAAGTCGCGGTCACCGTCGCCCGTCGCTATCGTTGTCGCTCGCTAAATCGCTTTCATACAGTTCAGCCTTTACCGTCTTTGCATCCACAACCCTGTCAACTGCACCGGATTCTGAGGCGTCGCCTTCACATGCTCTGGCAGCAAGCGGAGGCTTGCTGCCAAAGCATGTGGTGGGGAGAGAGGCGTCGCCGAGTAAACCACTCCACCAGAATTGGTTTCTGGCACTGCCGTCGTTCTGTCTAATGCAAATGAGGGTGTCCTGTATTCTCTTAGTAAAGTGTTTGTTTTTAGTCAACAGCGAGCGCTCGCGCTGCCCTACCTTTGATCGGATTGCCACAGAAATGCTGCCGCCTCGCTTGTTTTACGGTACGGAAGGAAGAGGCTGCGGGGCTTGGATTATGTTGTCCCAGGGTTGAATATTGCAGGCTCTAGGAGTCCTCAGATTTGCTTTCGCTACTGGAGCCGTCGTCTCCCATGTTTACACCCGCTTAGCTTTTACAGCACGCCAGCAACTGTCATACGCACCGCTTTTAGAGCCCGCGGATTTGGTTCCTCTTTCACAGGTATTTCAAAAGGATTACGAACCTTCTAAAAAATCGCCGAATGAGTGCATGCTACGGGGCTCGCGAAGTCTAAACTGTTAAATAAGTGTCCAAAGCAGCGGGCCTTTTTTTTTCCCCCAGGTCTATGCTACAATCACAATATCACATGCAAACAACTCCGGCAGTTGTCATGTGATTGTATAGCCAGCCAATAGAGGAGATCTGCAGGCAATATTTTTCCCGAATTGTTGTGTCGGCTGCCGGAAAAATATCCATGTCCAATAAAAAACATTCACAGAAGAGGTTTCATTTATATACTTTAAAACTAAAGAATCACGAACGGTCTCATTAAACTGGAAAGAATTATATTGAGCATACGACCTGGCGTGGAGAAACAAGAGCAAAGAGACGCAGACGACGCCCTGTGCTTCCGCTCCGGGAACTGATAGCCGCGCCAGTCCTAACGCAGTGGCTGCACTGGTTCTGCACCACCACTGCACGGCCCCTGCACTCCTCTGAGCTCGGTCAGAACTGGCCGAATCGAACGGACCATGACGTTTACGAAATCTCAACCTGGAGTGCCATCTTCATAACTCAACACATGCACGTTTGTCGCTCAGAGGGAGCAGAAGTATGTGCCGTATGCAGAAACGCCGAAAGTGGCACCGGCCAAAGGCACGTTTTCGGTACGGTTTATAATGACTCTCGCAAAACGGCTCTTTCGTTCCCTCACTGTTTTGCTCAACACGACTCTAGGGTCGAAGGGCAATAAGATGAAAACTTTTTTCTTTCCATCCTTTTCAGTTGCCTCGAGTCTGTAGTGGGTAAAATAGAAAAGGGCGACTCTCTCGATGGCGTCTCCCTGCCACCGTGTGTGATGGATGCCTTGCACACAGTTCTAGCGTCCAGAAACCTGATAAGCGACCGCACCATGCATCTAGTAAGTAATGTCCCATTTTCAGAAATCGCGGGTTCCACAGATTTTGGTACAAACTGCGCATTGCCATGACACGAGCAAGTGCTTGAGCGGGCGAGCGAAACGTGGCAGCTTTTTCCAGGAGCAGTGCACTCTGATGTTACTCTTGCCGTCACATGGTCTGTTCCGACGCTCTGGTTGGCTCGCTGAAGTCGCAGTGTTAGCCGTTTACCGAGTTGTAGTGGATTGCAGTGCCAACTCCATTAAGTTGCAGTGACCTAGACCGAGCTTCAGAAGCTTCGCTTTTGTGCCTTTATGGTCGCCGATGGGACGAGAACAGCGCAGCACCTCCTTCCGATGCCTAGTCTTCAGCATGCGCTCGTTGCCTCCCACTGTGCTTGCTACTGTCGTCCTTTCTGTGATTATAGTGGCTTGTCTTTTTGTCTTCCCCCCCCCCCCCCCCCCCCCCCCCCCCGAGTTTGTACAACAGAGCTCCTTCCTCGCCTTCCTGGTGGAGCCGTTTATTTTGTACCAAGGAGTCCTCCGACGCAATTTACAATGTTTTTCTCCACTTTTTTGGAAACAGCGTATTTGACTTGGTTGAGGTGGCTCCGTCTTTTAGTGATAGAGTGATGCCCCATTTTAATACGGACAGCTCCGTTTTCCTAGAAAAGCCTCCAATCCACAGTTTGAGTTGTCCATAATAACGAGACAAAAATGTGTATACTTGCCCTGTCTGTACCAGGAAATGTTGTCTCCACAGTGGGGTGTCTATTTTAGCTTGGTTCATGTTAACAGGACACAACCGTATCATCTTTCACACAAGCCCTTGACGCTTTAGCCGGCTCAATAGTGGACTTTGTATAAATGTATGTGTCCTAAATAAAACAATTCTGTTTTATTATATTCCTCTGCACTCAGGTGTTTCATACAAACTCTGAAAAGGCAAAACTTCAAAGCAGCCAGGTCACCGCGGAAGGGTTGAACCACTTGAGAAAATGCTCCCGGCTCACTTCATTGGAGATCGGCCCTGCAATTAAATGGCCATCTGACGAAGAATGTAAGAACGTGATGTATAGTACTACCTATGCAGCTGTGTTATCTTTCCGAACATAAAAGGCAATTCGAATGAGGGAAAGTATTGCTTTAGTCACCTTGGTTTACAGTGTTATTAAGAAAACACTCGCTCCTCTTTTGAGGAGCGAGTGTTTAGCTTAGCTTCTTGTAACGCAAGGCTTGATTGCCTAACATTCAAATCATTGTAGGGTCTTAATTTTGGCTGTTTTAGTTCCGCTTCCTGTTCTGATAGGTAACTTGCTGCATCTCCCTCATACAGTTCACATTGCAGCCACTGGACACCTTGTCATTCAGTGACACACTCAAATTTTCTTTTGACTGTTTAGAAAAAGTTTATTGACATCAATTTAAATGCACACTGGACACATACATAATATACACACTGGTCTTCATGCTTATTTACAGTATTTGCACCCTTTGATACCATGGGCACATTTTACACGGGAACTGAAAATAGTCTCTTATCCCTTACGCAAAAATAGCATACCATAAACACTGATTCAGGCAAAAAAGAAATATGTGAGAAAAAACGTCCAACTTTGATGCCTTTTTAGTGCCCACTGCGCAGCAGCCACGGCCATGGTGGAGTGGGCAGTAAAAACAGCGGATTCAGCGCCTTGGGAGTTTCGAGCCAATCCCCGAACATGCACCCCACATTCGCAGTGTCTCCTCATATTTCAGGAAATTTTTCTCATCAATGTCACTTTTCTTGGCTCAGTAAATGCACCAGGACGCTTAAACTCCCCTTTTCCACCAATCTCTTACACTTATATTCATGTACTTTCAGCCTTGTCCAGAAACAAAAAATACCTGCGCCATGCTACGTGAATTCTTTAATGTCATCCGAGCGTATTCTAACTTCCCAAGTGAATCACGAGTGGAAATATACGGCGCTGCCGCTTTCACCGCTCCACCCCAGCTTTCGCCGGTCCTTCCATTGACCAAACACTCTCTATACATGGCCATGGCTGCACAAGGCCTTTAAAGTAAAAAAAAGTAATCAGTTGTGTTAGCGACACATCTGTGTCATTATCGGCGGAAGAGCACGCTTTTTTGAGAAAGGGACTGCATCGGATCTGGGAGTGACTATGTATTTTATCAAGAGTGTATAAGAGATGGGTTTTAATAAATGTTAGTTGCGAGTAGCGACCTGTCTTCATCCTGTTTCTTATTGTGCATATGTGGTTTCGGCGCTTTGATCGTGATAATGAAGCAACTAGCCCAAATTGCCATTCTAATGCAGACACAAATCATCTAAAAAAATTTTGACTCATCCTCCTCTGACCAAGTTTGAAAATTCAATAACTTTGCGACATATAAATAGCTTTTACCTTTTATTTTAGTTTTTATTTATTTATTTATTTATCTTTTATTATTCTGAGTGCCAAAGATGTTACACAAAAAAGAGTTATAAACAAAATGCAGAGAAAAAAATTTGCATTTATTATGGATCACGACAACGATGAAGGTGGATCAGGATTTCTGAAAATGTTAGAGTCAACAATTTCAAACTGGTGTGGGAAGGTGATTAAAATTCGACGACTTGGTGGAAATGAAAGAATTATAAATATATTTGTGCTGCAAGACGGAATGCCAACTTTGTGGCTTTGGTTGATGCATGCTGATAAGTATTAGGGTGGTGTTGGTAACCCCTGTCGGAGAGAAGAATTGTAATGAAATATTTTATGAAATAAGCACGAACGGGACATGTTTCTTCATTGGGAAATATTGGAAAGTCATTGGGAAATATTAGGAAGGTTAGACGCGTCCATTGTCACGTTTAACCATTTTTGGGGCAAATAACTGACTAGCAAAATTTCGCCGGAGCTCCCTTTTAGATGTCAAAGACCGGAGACCTCAACTACGGTTTTTCTGTTCTAGCCAGACCTTTGCAAAGTCCTGTCTGAGCTTTGCAACCTCAAAGAGCTCCGCCTGGAGCAAGGAGGCTGCGTGAAGTCCTCCCTGGTTTCCATGTTGTCTCGGCAAAACCCAACCCTGACTGTACTCAGCCTTTCCGGGTGCTCCAATGTAGAGGACCAGTGTCTCTCTTCCCTGGGACAGCACTGCTACCGGTTAGAGTGTGTGGACTTCTCCTACACCCAGGTGACTGTTTCAACCGTTGCAGTTTTCTGCCGCAGCAGAACTTTTGCTAAATTATTGTATTCTTTAGACTACAGTCTGCAGACTGTAGTCCAAGTTTACAAGTTGAAATTATAGCAGTGCGGTCTATCTACCGGCACAGACTATACTAGGAAATCGTGTTTGTTTTTTTAATTCATTGCAATGAAACATGAATTTTGTGAATAGGCTATGTTGAGGATCATATCTGTATTATACAAGCTTCGTGCACTAATAAAACACATCTTTCAAGGTGTGTCATGTATGAGAGTTTCACATGTGGTCTTTACAGTTTTTTTCACTTTACTGTCTAGAAAAAATGGTACCCAAGCACTGAGGAACATGCTGCAAGTGTAGTTGCATGTGTTGCACATGCTGGCGTTTCCACCAGTAACTGTTCAAAAGAAAACTCATAACAAATAGCACCTTGCATGTGCATCTCTCTACATCTTATTTTGTTTTTTACTTTGAATCTTTTATGCCGATGAGGCGAGCACAAGCAGCAAATAGGTGTGTTGCCTAAGTTTCCAGCATTCTCTTTGTCGCTACATGACAGGTTACTTTGACCATTGCGCAGGGCTCAGGCAACTGGATTGACTAAATTGCACCCTCCTTTTCTGAAACCATAAACGGCTCTAATGATACATACTTAAAAGCCAAGCTAGCCACTGACTTTTCATGATGGCAAAATCTTGAGCATGGAGAATGCATGGAAAAGGCAACAAACAGACACTAGGTGTCTTCTCTTCTATGTGTTCCTCAGTTTCGGGTTTTTGTCAATATGCCTAAAGGCCACGTTTTAAACAACTACTAGTATTCATTATCAACTCATTTAAATGGTGTACATCCCCAGGAGCATTCTCATAGGTCTTTTTCTCAAACTCAAAGCATCAGCTTGCCATCTGTTTTGTTACAGGTCAAAAGTGCATGTGCAAGAACAAGGAAAAGTCTTTGTAATGTGGTGTTAAATTTAGTGTTTTCTGTAGCCTGTTGGCTATTTGCATTCAAACAGGAATCATTTCTTTCAAAATTAAATCACCCTAAGGTTTTGCTTTTTTTTCTTGCTTGTTTTCAGATCACAGATGATGGTATCGCATCACTCTTTCAGAGCCCCTGCAGGTTGACATTGAAGGTAGTAATCTTGACCTGCAGCAATTGTATGGTCTTGCAAAGACATCAGCCCCTTTGCAGTCCTATGCCGAGCTTGACCAGAACTTTTTACAAGTCTCTCGAAGCAGTGCAAAATGCATGGACTGTAATGTGTAACTCATGGAAGTACTTCGAGTTTCGATGAACAGGCAAACGTTGCTATTGCTATACTTTGATCTTAGACCTTGCACTTTCCACGCTGTTGCAAGGGCAGCATGAGGGATTTGTCCACCCTAGGTTATAATTTTTAGCATTATATGATGCATCACCGCAAGCTGCTCATAAAATACTACCGTAAAATTCCAAGAGATGCCCCACCCCCGAAAGATAGCCCACCCCTATTTTTGGCTTGATTTGCTATTTTTTTTAAACACCAAAAGGTACCCGACTCCTAGTAATAGTAGTATTGGGGTCAATGATGACCTCGGCGTAAGTGCGGCTAGTTAGCTATTGTGGAATATAAGCGAACGTTGTTAGCTGGGAAGTACAGTCATCTTTGCTTCGTTGTTCCTCGCCACCATAACAAGCTTCAAAGGTACATGACCTAAAAATGTTTTAAAATTTTCTTCATTGTACACCGAAAGTTAGGCCACTTCATATTTTCACCTGATTCGCTCTTGATGTTAGGTGGGTTATCTCAGGATTTTACGGTAATGCTTTTGATTTGAAAAGGACCTCATCATTAGGTTTCAGGTTATCTACTTTTGTGCCTGTTTGCCGGTACGTAATCAGACATATAAGGGACAGTTCATCAAAGTGCAAATATAGCTGGTCTCAAAAGTGGTTTACAAAAGCATTGTACATCAAATACAGGGAAGAACCATGTCTATGCCGCCTCCAAGTGCCCGATAATTTCTTTTATTAAATCAATGCCTCAGCTTTACTTTATGGAGACATTGTTACGAGTTTGTAATGTGGGTGCAGGCATCTGAGGTAGTGAAAGAACAAGAAATATTCTCTTAATACCTAAAGTGCCTTTTGCAAAAATAAATAAGTGCTTTCAAACCAGTTTTGGGCAGGTTCCATATACAGAGCTTGCAAGGGTCACCATTGCTGTACTCACGATTATTTCTACTTACTGGTTTCTTCAAACCACAATTTCTGCAGTGTGAAACTAAGACTTCGAACCGAACGCTCACAGCACATAAAATACTGGCATGGCCGCGAATGACATCACATGCAAGCTACGTGCACACATAAAATGTTTTCTTGATCAATTGGTAATTTCTGTTCTGCAGAAATCCAACATTTTATATAACACTTAGAAGTTTTAAGAGAGGTTGTCTTTTGTATTATGCTAACAAACGAAATTGGGGGGACACATTTACAAATGACTTAAATGCCTCATTTTTAATTCTGAGCTACAATCATAATTTCTGTTCTAGGAGGTGATTGTGAGGGGCTGCAGGAGTATTACGAACTGCGCCATTGAAGGCCTCTACAGCAGCTGTCCGAATCTAAGCATACTTGTGTTTGACCATTGTCCTCTCGTTGAAGGTGAGTGCTCGTACACCGGGCCGGGGCCACTCTTATGTTTGGGGGTGCAATAACCTTACCAGAGGGGGTCAGATTCGGTACAGTGCGCATTTCTTAATTATGGAGTATGAAACGCATCTCTGACTGATGTTTTTAGCACCTTGTACCACTCAAGCTGCTGGGAGTCCTCCAAGGCGGCAACAAAATACTGTTGTGGATGGAAAAGGCTCGACGAGCGTAAACTGGAAATAAAGGTTTAATAGGCGAACTTGTGCCAGAAACAAAAGAGAGAATGAGAAAGAGTAACGTTACAGGTGGTTGGAGTGATGCTGAGAGAGAATTTGTCGTCGTCTGGAGAGTGTGTCGGCAAGGCCAGGCTCGGTTCCTTATTTCCCTACGCTCATCATCGAATATTCAACCTAAAATGTTCAGGAGTTAGCTAGGACAAGACTGGCTCGGCAAGGTCGTGTTGGCCTCCTTATCTTTTGCACTCGAGGTAAAAGTAAACTCAAATCTTCTAGAAGTACGGAGAAGCGTTTCTTCTCAATGATGATGCGGCAATATGGCGCAGGAGCCGGCACTTTACGCAGGAGTTGTTGCGATCCCGGTGGCTAGAAGTGCCGCCAAATACGCATGAAATTAGGCAAGCATCGTAGCATCCACTCTATGACTGGCGAAGTTTTAGTCGGAAGTCGGGCTATGGATTGAGCTACAGCAGAGCAGGCAGCCGCTGTAGCTACCTTCTTTGCTCTGTTGCCGTGAGGATAACAAACTCGTGACGTCACTGCATGAGGCGGTGACTTCACTAGTTGAAAGTAAAGGGGTCAAAAATGAAGACCCGGCTAACGTGACAGTTAGAGACGCTTTCCGGGCAGTACAGGTTGGTGTCAGCCATGAAAATGGCACAATGATAAAGGCAGGCTGTAATCTGTAGCTGGAAGGCATGTACTCGCACCAGGAATGAATCCGGGGGGGGGGGGGGGGGGGGGGGGGGGGGGGGGGCGACGGGGGGCGACCGCTCATGTCACCCACCCATGTCAAATTGCCCTCCAAAAAGGGGGGAGGGGGGGGGGTCGGCTTTGTTTGAAGTGGGGGGGGGGGGGCAACTGCCCCCCCCAAACGAAGCCGACCCCCCCCCCTCTCTCCCCTTCTCGGGGGGCAATTTGACATGGGTGGACCCGCCGGTGCACAAGAAAGAGTGGGAGAATAGTATACTTACGAATTTTCCACCCCCCTCCAGAATGGAGTTCTGGATCCGCCCCTGTCTCGCACTTGTTGGTTTAGTCTGCATGTGCAAACCAAAGTTAGTGGAAAGTTTTAAGTATGATGATAATGCAAAGGTGTAAGCGAGCTGGGCAAAAATATACAATAATAACCCCTGAAGAATGGGAACAAGGGGGACAAAGGACAAACACAAATCTCCAAACACAACTACGTGACTGGTGCACGACTAAATATATCTGCCTGGTCCTGGTATCGAACCAGGGACCTTTCCATTTCCAGTGGAGCGCTCTACCAACTGAGCTATCAAGGAGTTAGATGTCAGTAGAGCAAACGGGTTTAAACAGCCACCACCAGCCTAACACCAGTAAGGGTTAATGGCCTGCATTTTAAGGGTATGATGATACTGCAATTAATGCTGAGTTGCAAACGAGCTGGACAAGAATAACGATAATAATCCCTGGACAATGGAAACAAGGGGGACAAAGGACAAACACAGATCTCCAAACACGGCTAGGAGACTGGTGCGCAACTAAAAAAATCCACCTGGTCCTGTTATCGAATCAGGGACCTCTCCATTTCCAGTGGAGCGCTGTACCAACTGAGCTAACCAGGAGTTAGACGTCAGTAGAGGAAACGGGTTTAACAGCTGCCACCACACCAACAAGGGTGAACGGCCTACATTTTAAGGTTATGATGATAGTGCAAGGGTGCAAGCGACCTGGACAAGAATAACAATAATAATCCCTGGAGCAAGGGGAACAAGGGAGACAAAGGACAAACACAAATCTCCAAACACAGTATCATGCGGACTTTTTCACTTACGCACCAGTCACCTAGCTGTGTTTGGAGATTTGTGTTTGTCCTTTGTCCCCCTTGTTCCCCCTCTTCAGTAATTATTATCATTAATTATGAGTTTGTTGAAAGCCTTTATGATAAAGCTGTCAGAAGATGCCAGCATTGTATGTTTAAATTGGGGCTGCTCCAGAGATGGTGCCACAATGTCTGAGGCAGTGACCAATGGCCGTGTTTCAAGTTGTGTATTAACGTTTCTAGTCATATCTCACTTATCAATCGCTTAATACACTTAAATTTCGCTTAAACTATGTTGCTCTGGAATTAACTGACTTAATTAGTACAATTATTTGCTATATGCAAACAGTCTGTGTAGGGAACGAAACTATGGTGTTCACTGGTAAATGGAACGAGATCATGTCAGTGAGAAAGAGCTGTACTTGGGTAAATTGAGAATAATTGTTGACTAAACATGCTGCAGCTTCTGAAATAGTGGCCTCTATTGGGTTAGGATTGGCGGTGACAAAATATAATGCAAGCATATTTGCTTGTATTCACACAGCCGACTGCAGGTTCTTCCCAAGACCAAAAAACCTGAGGCAGATGGCTTGGTCCATTTTTATGTGAGCGAACACGATCTCGACACGGCTGTACAGAAGCTCCCAGAGCATTCTTGACAAACCTGAGACCAGGTCTGGTGGGTATCTTGCTTTCAATTTGTTACACGTTTATGGCAACTTAAGTTTGAACGAATCTACTTTATTTTACACTAATGCAACCAAGGAGGTTAGAAGGCGTGGAGAGGGCATCACGAAAATGTGAACAAGGAGAACCTAAACATCAAAAACATTTTGTAAACACTGAGAGGATCCGAGTGACGCAAATCATGTCTACCAGAGCCCTTTTTTTTATCTTTGCATTGCGTTGCGTTTGTTTAGTACGTTGCACGGTGGTACGGTCACGAGCAGACGCGCGCGGCATTTAGGCCAGCGAAATGAAAGTGGTTGACGTCGCGCGTCGCCGTGAGGGGGCTTTGCGTTGTGAGCGGCTGCAAAATTCGCTCCGGTCGTTCTCCTGCGGGAATTTCGTTTCACTGGTAAGGCCCTCGTACTGACGCGCAGTCGTAATCCCGCTAGGCGTCCCAAACTCAGCTACGACCGAATTCTATATTTTACGCCAATCACTATCTCTTTATACAGTCGCACGCTTGTTCCGCTCTGATTTAGGAACATCTATTTAGTTAATTTGTACATACCTGAGGTCACACGCAATCGGTACTATGTTTTTCTTCAGTTGCGGCGCACACCAACGCGATCGCCAGTCGACGTACACGAGCAAATTCGTTGTGATCGTGCTTTGCGTCAGCGTCCAACAGGGCACCTATCAAAAGCCTCGCTCCCGTCACCAAGAACATAGCGACAATCGTCGATAATTGCCGAGTTTCCAGGAGTGACGATCAGAACCGAACGCCACGCTTGCTCGGACTCGTCGAGCGCCATTGTAAACATGTAAACCATCAACAACCGCGAGCATCATGGGAAGGGTCCTCTAATGGACCTTTTTCCAGTAAGGAGCGCCTCATGACGGTTTCGCCGCCTACTACAAATGGAGGGCAACCGGACTCGCCTTCTCCCATGGAAACAGATTAGTGTCGCAAGAAAACAGTGCCCCCCAAAAATGGCGAAAGGGCGGTCAAGGTCAAGGGAAAAGGGTGTGCGCGTGCGCAGACGCTTACTGGAAAAAGGTCCATTGAGGAGGGCTGACGCCATGCCCTCTCCACGTCTTCTAACTTCCTTGAATGCAACCACATTTTAGCTTTGCAAAAATCCGTGTCCAGGACAACCTTTTCAGGGTCAGTCGCGAAGTGTAACGTAACTTTATATTTTCTGGGATTAGCTTTTCTTTTTTTTTTTTTTTTTTTGGAGGGTTTTGTTGTTTTAGACGGACCCGTCCATGGCGGATGAAAATCGCCTTTAATACCGCATAAAATTAGCTGGCAAATCTTCCTCGTGTCAACAAATATCTTCCTCCTAAAATTTAAACCTCAGCAAAAACACTTTTGTTCTTTTAGTTTGTTTGTTTTGTGCACGGCGTAAAGGTTCGTGCCCCTATGTTCAAGTGAACATGGGGAGACTTTGTTCACCCATTTGATTGATTGCCTCTTTATTGAAAATGATTTTATTTCCGGAGTTGTTCCTGCGTTATTGGGTGATAAGTGCAGCTACAAGACATGGGTGCAATGCAAGCACGAGCACAAGCTTGACTTCCATGCAGTGCTTCACCACAAAAATAGTAAAAGTTCATATATTTTTTTTTTTTTCAGCAGTTTCTCCGAGGTCTACTTCGGGTGGTGTGGTATCGAGGGCAATGGAAAACATCAATCGTGTAAAGTGTCCTCTCGTCCATGGATGTCATAAACATGTAAAAAACGTACTGACCAGCAAAGCTCCATGTCGGTGGGGCAACTGCTGCGCCAAACTGCGCCAGTGCGAATAACCTGTTACACGCTTCTCCAAAGGCTGTATTTGTGCACAATTTGCGCCATGTGGGCGACAAAAGGGAGCTGTTCTCGAAAGAAAAACTAAAAGTGTCTGGCACGTGGCAATGTTGGCGATGACACGAAATATTAAGAAAATACCGTGTTTTTTTTTTCTTTTTTTTTAATGCCTAATTGCTATGTGCGAATAGTAGGACTGCGCGTATATTCAAAATTTTTAATAGTTTCAAATAATACGTTATTTGATATTCGCTTCCAAATGAACTGCGATATTCGTACTTTTCTAAGTGTTGATCGCTGCGGGTTATCCCCCTTGAGTGCGCTTCTCCTCAAGCACCGGTGCACTGCAGAGAAGCAATACTCGTGGAGCGGACACAGCGATCTGGCGACTCGTTTGCCGCAGCGCAGCCGCGCTATCAGGTGAAGAACACACCTTCAAAAGTGGTGCACGCGCGCGCCTAATGTATTAAAAAAAAAAAATTGAAATTTTGTGCTTGTTCATATTACATCGCAGTAAAATATTCAAAATTTAACTGTGGATTTTATACTAGGGTATATGTTAGGCAGCGATGTTCTAAAAAATCCTGTGTTGATTAATCGTGCTTGTTTCGTTTTTTTTTTCTTCTTTTATATATTTAGAATTAAAGAAAATATTTTCATACAGCAACAATATTTATAAATCCCCTCAGTTAGGTATGGCTGGGTTCCTTTACAGGTCTAATTTTGTATCATATCTGTCGTTTCCTTGCGATCCTATCGGGAGTGCTGGACGTCCTGAGGCTACAGTCTATAACTATAGCTAGATTAAATTTTACAGAGGTCAGGAGTTGGCAATTAGGAGCTTAGGAACAACCTTTGCGAGTTCAGCCGAATTTTCGTTTAAGCATCGTGTAAAAGTAGTTAAAGGCGTGGAGAGGCACACCAACTCTTCAACATTTTATTCAAAAATATTGGGCCAAAACCACAATTCACTTTGAATTTGCTTCGAACCCAAAATTCATTATTTGCACGTGCCTAACGACGAGTTATTTTTTTTCTTTTTGTGAACAGTGCTCACATCGATCGCAATGAATAGCTAGCGCTACTCGTTGTGATCAGTGTTACGATTCCGGGCCGAGCATGCTCCCACTTCCAAGCGTCGTAGACTCCGAAGACACTGAGGAGCGTTCACTGAGAGGAGAAGACGTTTATATACAGGAATATTAACATCGTCATCTTTCAGTTTTGGTGTCTGAGAAGGGAAGACTCTTGACGAGTCCGAGCACCGGCTAATGTAGCCTCCTTGAAGTGGCGAGGGGGTCCCTGTCCAAGGTCCCGCGAGGGGAAAGGGCACTTTCGTCACCACGGGACGTCTCTGCAGGTCTCCCGGGACGCGGACCTCCCACGTGGTCACACCCCGGTCCAAGCATCCCCCTCGTCCCGTCTCCCAGAAGATCGCGGGAACAGGCAGCTCTCCCGATCACACGCCGAGACCCAAACGTCTCCACTTGTCTACGTCGTTCGTTAGCACCCGGTCCGCAGGCCGAGGAAGCGGGCCCCCGTTTCTCAGCGGGGTGTCAGGGGGGTCAGCACCCGCTGTGCCGGGTGGCCCGCTCGGTGTCGCCCGGAAGTTGCACCCCACCCACGCCGCGTCGGTCGGCATGTTCGGCGGCGCCAGAATGCCGAGCCCGAGTCTCTGGTCACTCGATGGGTGGTCGATGGCGCCGCCAGGAAGCCGAACCTGCCCTCTGGGTGGCCGATCATAACAGCTCCTCCGCCGCCGGGGAAGAGGGGTCGAAAGGGTTGCAGCCCACGTTGCATCCCGAAGAACCCGTAGTCGCTCGCCGAGTGTCTCTCGGGGACTGCAGCAGTCACATTCTCAAGGGAGCTCGTCAGTGCACCAGATGAAACAAACAACGGTCTGGCCGCACATTGCCCAAGGTTGCAGGTCCGCAAGTGCGCAGCCAACCTTGGGATCTGCCAGATTGCTATAAAGCTGACACAGACTTTGTCCTTGCGACCCGGCATTTTCTTTTCCGTGCGCACCAACTTTCTTGGAAGGCTCCCCGCCTGCGTTTGCCCCGAGACGAACCTGGCTTCTCTCAGCATCGCGCCTTAAGGCAAATTCTTCTGCCAGATCGGCGGCTCGCTCCAACGTTTTAACTCCCGGTCTGTCCTGCACCCACAGGCGGGTTTCCTCCGTCAAGCAGTTATAAAACTGTTCGAGACCGATACACTCGACCACCTTGTCGTGGTCTCCCAAAGCTTCCTCTCCTTTCAGCCACTCTACGAGATTGGATTTCAGGTTGTAAGCGAATTCGGAGGACTCATCCGACTTCTTTCTCTCAGTGCGGAATCGGCGACGGAAGGCGTCGGCGGAAAGGCGGTACTTCTTCAGAAGAGCCGATTTGACCTTGTCATAATCGTCTGCCTCCGCTCTTTCCAGCCGAGCCACCACGTCGGCGGCCTCGCATGGCAGAACTGTCAAGAGCCATTGCGGCCAGGTGTCGCGCGAATAGTCCATCTTCTCACATGTTCTTTCGAAATTTACAAGAAACAAGCCAATGTCTTCTTTAATTTTAAAGGGCTGTAGGAGGTCTTTCATTTTCAGCCGCGGTGTAGCCTGACCAACCCTAGAAATCGGTGTTTCTCGGCCTGCACGCTCTGCCTCCACCTGGGCTATCTGAAGCTCTAACTTTTTCCGTTCCAGCTCCCTTTCCTCTGATTCTCTGCAATAAAGACGCTCTCTCTCTCTTTCTGCGATCTCCCTTGTCTTTCCTCATCTTTCTTAACTCTTTCCTCCTCTCTCTTAATCCTTTCCTCGATTAGCTTCCAGCATTCCCGAAGCTCCACGTCGTCGGCACCACTCGCCCGAATCGCCTCGATCATGAGAGGTTTTCTCTGGACTCCCCCAAATCGAGCCCCAATTCTTTACTCAAAAGAATCAGATCTGGTCTGCGCAACTTGTTCAAATCCTTGGTTGTTCTCGAGTGACAATCTTTCACCTTACTCTCTGTCGGGGAATACCCAAATAAAGCCAACTACCCCGGCAGCTATATCACCAAGTTTAAGCAAACTTCACCATCTACTCAAACCTGGCAAATCCCAAGAGAAAGTTGAACACTCACCAACACAGCAACCAGGACTCTGCACAGACCATCCCACCGCTGCCATCCAGTTGTTACGATTCCGGGCCGAGCGTGCTCCCACTTCCAAGCGTCGTAGACTCCGAAGACACTGAGGAGCGTTCACTGAGAGGAGAAGACGTTTACATACAGGAATATTTACATCGTCATCTTTCAGTCTTGGTGTCTGAGAAGGGAAGACTCTTGACGAGTCCGAGCACAGGCTGATGTAGCCTCCTTGAAGTGGCGAGGGGGTCCCTGTCCAAGGTCCCGCGAGGGGAAAGGGCACTTTCGTCACCACGGGACGTCTCTGCAGGTCTCCCGGGACGCGGACCTCCGACGTGGTCACATGCCGGTCCAAGCGCCCCTCTCGTCCCGTCTCCCAGAAGATTTCATTTCATTTTCATTTATTGTTCCCTTAAAGCGCCCGTAGGGCTTTACATAAGGGGGGGCTTTGGCAGCAAACAAAAACAAACAAAGAAAGGAAAAAACAGGATTAAAGGTTGCTAAATATCGAGAAAAGTAGCAAGTGCAGCTCTGAATCCAGATGAGTCTTGAATTGTAACAATATGTTCTGGCAGAGAGTTCCATTCTGAAAGTGATAATTGCAGTGGAGAGAATTTAAAAAGGTTGGTCCTTGGTGTTACCAGATGAACTTTCTGAGAATGGTCTGTACGAGGAGAAATGTGATGAGCCGCAGGACAGTACAATTCTCTCTTTAAAGGGGCCAGATAATACAAAGCGTGCAATGAAACTAGTCTGGTCAGTTTCCTTCTTTCCGCGAGCAGTGGAAGGCCGAGTTCTTTTTTTAGCGTAGTAATGCTAGTGTGTGTATAGTTTTTAAGAATGAACCGAGTTGCCCTGCTTTGGATCGACTCTAATTTCTGAATTAGGTAAGCCTGGTGGGGGTTCCATGTTGTAGATGCATACTCGAGCTGCGGGCGAACAAGGGCAGTGTAAGCTACGAGTTTTGTCTCCCGGTTAGCCATATGTAGTGTTCGTCTCAAAAAACCGAGGCTTTGGTTTGCCTTTACAACGATCTGATTAATATGAGCTTCCCATGATAAGTTTGACGTGAAATGAACCCCGAGATATTTGTACGTGTGGACATGTTCAATGGGTGTATTAAGTAGCGGGAACAGGCAGCTCTCCCGATCACACGCCGAGACCCAAACGTCTCCACTAGCTTGTCTACGTCGTTCGTTAGCACCCGGTCCGAAGGCCGAGGAAGCGGGCCCCCGTTTCTCAGCGGGGTGTCAGGGGGGTCAGCTCCCGCTGTGCCGGGTGGCCCGCTCGGTGTCTCCCGGAAGCCGCACCCCACCCACGCCGCGTCGGTCGGCATGTTCGGCGGCGCCAGAATGCCGAGCCCGAGTCTCTGGTCACTCGATGGGTGGTTGATGGCGCCGCCAGGAAGCCGAACCTGCCCTCTGGGTGGTCGATCATAACATCAGTTAGAGTAGCTTTGTGCTCCGCTTTGCTGCTCCATGAACACCAGCCGGTTGAGTACGAGCGAGGGCAGTGTCCTAATAGGTTAATTGAGACATATACAAAATTGCCGGCGTATGATTGTTTAATAAATAAATAAATCTGTAGGCATAACGCTTTAGTCTCCCGACACTCCAACAATTTCAGTTTCTACAGCGGAGCTCTTCAGGGCTAGTCTCCCCAGGATCGTGGCCCCGCCAAGAAAGGAAGACACCGAACTCTGGACAGCTACCGCCATCTATGAGCGACAGCGGCAAGCCACGTATATGGTTCCCGCCATCGCTCATAGATGGCGGCAGCCTATCCACTCTGGCTTGCCGACTTACGGCAGGCCAGTACTTTCCATTGTAAAGCTCCGCTGGTCTTCCTTCCTCACCAAAGTAAAAAAGCTGAAAGATTTTTTTTTTTTTTTTTCTTCTACGGGCTCGGTTTAGAAGTGATTGTATGAAACTTCCTGGACATGAAAGCTCGAAATTGTCTGCTCCAAAAGTGAGAATCTCTGCTCCGAAACCCGTTTTTCCCTGCTACAAGAGCTGCTCCCAATCCCCACTTGTCAGTTCCACCACTGCAATGTAAATAGACGAACTCGGTGTTCAAACATGGTAGTTTTCACAGCCTGTGCTTGCTTCTGCTCAAAACATATTGAGTTACGCAGCAGCCTCGATGTGCCTAGGTGACTTTGCGAAGTACCAGGAAAGGCTAACAGAGGCGCTCGCCATTGCGAAGGTTGGCCATGTCGAAGGCTCAAGTGTCAAAATCTGGCAGTCAAGCAAGTTCAGACGCCAAAAGCTTTATGCATTCGGGAAGTAGGAAAACGCCCGTGCAAGAAGCGTAAATAAATGCCTGATATTGTTCACGATTTATGTAGAGTTTTCCTACAACCATTTCGACGACCCGGCGATCGAATCCAAAGCCATATCATATGCCACTCCGCTCTGTGGCCAACTGGTTCCCAGAATGCAGTGCCCGCAGTGTTGCATGCGGGAATGTATGGAAGTACTTGATTTCACTAGAGGAAGCACTGATTTGCCAACACAAATGGAGTTAGCTAAGTGGGTACTTATTTTTCTCATCGTTTGCACAATACATCCATCGGATGGATGTATAAACGCTAACTAGAGCCGTATATAAAGAGAGTTTGGTCAATGTGAGGTACGGGCAGAGCGAGGGCGTGCACCACACGCAAACAGAGGGTTTGACATGCTTTCTTGGCCAACCAGAAGCCGAAAGTAATCCCCTAGCAGTGGTAGCGAGAAACAGTTTTAGTAAGTGCCTAAGAGTTAAATGTGGTAACTCTTCATGGCTGAAGATACTGTGCCCGTGATGTTTAGATTATGATTATGTAAAAAGATGTAAGAAACGAATGTTCCGCTTTGTTTGGACGGAGTCTGACCGCTCGGACAGCAAATTCCCGGCCCTCAGCGCCTGGCGCACGGATTCCGTCGATTTTTCTGCTAGTCGCACACACTTTTTAAATCTTCTGTATATTTCTATATCTTTCATCGTGATTTTGCATGACCGTGATTGAAACATCACGTGCACCGTATTTTCAGTCACCGAGAGTTACTCCGACGCTATTATTAATTTCAGCGACTACCGACAGGGTATTTTCGCGGCTCCTGGCCGGCCACTTTCGAATTTGTGAAGACGCTCTGGAACACGCCCAGACCTCTTTCGGCCAATGGCGCCTCCTTATTTGCCCCAAATACTTTGCAATGAATGCCCGAACTTTCTCCATATATGGCTCTGACGCTAACGACTGTACCCTCTATAAGGCGCGGTAGCTTGCTCCACCTTGCACAAGGAGGTTAGAAGTACTAGGAGGGGGCACGTTGCAATATTGGTGAAGCCTAGTCATAAAAAGTTTAAACGATTTTGTGCCCAGCGTGACCGCAGATCTGTCTGGCGATTGGTGCGCGTGACATGTCACGTGCGAGATGGATGGTTGATTGTAGGAGGATCCTTGCAGGCTTGCGCGCGCTCTTACCGGTGGGTTTTATCAGATTGAAAGCTAGGTTCTGGTGTATTCTAGTACACCATAGCTAGACGAAGGCTAGCTACGGTCACGTGGTGTGGTGAGAGTAAGGAGGAAAATGCGAAAGAGGCGAGGCGTCAGGGGAGCATGGCTTGCGGAGGCTACGCGGCTGACGTCATGCCCTCTCCTACCCTTCTATTCTCCATGACCTTGCACCACCTCGGTGCTTTAAATCATTGCTGCCAGTTGCCTGACGCTTTATGCGAAATCACGAAAAACGGTTTCAGTTCTTAAGAAATGTGAAAACGGTCCACGACCGAGCATAGCGATGTCGCCCGAGTTCCTGGCACCGTTCCTAAACTTCCAAAGCTCGGGATTCCTCCACAAGCGTCGTCGCCACTGGATCCACGACGCAGCGCCTGTTCCTTTGCATCAGCATCGCCGCAAGCGCGTCATGCAGCACCTCGCAACGAGAGCGACGCTAGCAGGTGGCGTCGCCAAACAACACGGGCGCATCTACCGCTTTGCGATGACTCCTGCCCAGCTTCAGCCTGTTAGCTTCTTGGGCCGTGTCGGGGGTCCACCGGTGATGACGTCATGCGCAGGCCTGGGCACTAGGCACGCAAGCGCCTATTGGAACGACGACAGAGAGAGAGGGCGGTGCGCTTCTCTCCTCCTCCTTTCCCCCTCCCCTCCTGCCGCTGAATTTGTTCATGGGTGACGTGATGAGAAGTCGTGACGTCATTTTCCCCGCTAAATTTAGCGGGGGAACTGCATTGGTGTTGAGGTCACGTGACGTCCCATGATGTCACGAGGCCGTGACGTCATTTCTGTTGCCGCACACGAAAAAATCCACGGTACCTTAGCCATAAACAGCTTCGCTGTAAAAACCGAGAAAACACCCGCGAATTCAAAGATAAACTTTAAAACATAAAAACCCTACATAGGAGAAAAAGAAGTTAAACTAGCTGACACGCCGCGCCTAGCCCAGCGTGGCCGAAGGTATACGGTTCCTCCCCCAGCATGTCGCGATCACTTAGATGGCGCAGTCCTGTCCTCGGTGTCATCTCCATTCGGCTGATTCCCCAATTTGACTGACGCCTCAATCCACCTCTTTAGAAATCACGGTTCCAGAACTTCTGATATTTAGAGAGTTTTAGTAGACCGTTTTCGGTTTCCCGCTCCGCTCTATGGAAAGCGGAGTCGCCATCGCGCATGCGCGACCCGCTCTGGGATTTGAGCGTGGAGCGTCAGCTCCGCTATCGTCGCCATTTTGAGAAGTACGTTCCACTCTCAGTAAAGGTTCAGTAGATGGTGCTTTTCTGGAAAGGTGGGTGCTCGCAATTTGAAATTATGCTTGGGAGCGCGCTTGACCCTTAAGAACCTCGCTGCACTAAGAAGCTGCGCAGACTTTGTTTGAAAAGGCGTCCCCCAGAAAACGTTTCGCGGTAGTCAAGAACCTCTGGCTGCTTCGAGAAATCGCTGGCCGCAATCCTTTCACGGCCCCTGAACGGTGGGAACAGGTGCTGCCTTGTCTAAGCCAGCGGGCTCGATTTTTCTGTGCGAGATGACGACGACGACGTTGAGAGGATGACACACCGGGCGACGGCGGTGTCTCAATCTGAGCCCTGGGCCTCGGTTCCTCGGAGGCGGCAGCTTCTACTTCGGCTGGACTACCTCCTTGGAGCATGATTCTTTGACCCCAGTGGACCCCAGTGAGCAATAGCGCCATTATGTTCCTGGTGCCCCTTCATGCACTGATCGAACGGCATGCAAGATCCTCATAGCTCGCTGCTCACCCGCCCAACCCGCCTCCACGAAGTCTGGACTTCTGCGAATCGGACTGCCACCCTCCCAATACCAACAACCCATGTCGTCGTCATCTTGCACGTATATACCCATCACATTACCATGTTCCCTAGACGCGGTACCGCGGGCCTCGGTGGTACGGGCTGCTGCCTTTCCGGGGTGCCGCGGCTCTCCAGAGCCAAAAACTAAAGGTTAAAGACCAAAGACTAAAGCGGTCGGCAAACGGACAGATATTTTGTTTGGTTACTTCAGGCAGAAAGACAGTGAAAATTAGCAAAAGCGAGTGCTCCATTTATATCTCTACTTTTTTTTCCCAATGAAATGAGTCTTTTCTTCTTCGTATGCTTTGGTTTGTGATATGGTGCCTTGGTGTTTATGTACACTGGCGCGACACTGTCAGCGGGAGCATTCAATATCCTGTTTTCATTTTTCACCTTAAATTCGAGGGGCTGACATTTGCCTATTGGTGTGGAATAAAGCGCTCGTTTGGGGCACTAATCTGAGCGACAAATTTTCAGCTTTTTCAATAGCTGTCAAAGAAATAAACTGCAAATAAAAGCGATTTTTTTCGTGTTCGTATTAACAGTGGAGCGCAGTGTATGTATCTGCCTTGGGGGGTGACATGAAACCATTTTGCTTGACTATACACTTCTTTTTATTTCTTTTGTGTGTTTATGAAAGTGCATTTTTCAGCTTAAGCTCCTGCCCAGTTTCGGCCTCACTTGTGCTACGGTCTTTTCTTGCAATAGAAGGCCACGCAACATAGTCTACTCTTACAATGCTGAATTCAACAGTAACACTGTAATTTGGTTAGATGCAATATTCACACGCACATCTGAGAAGTAAAATGGGAGTCGTTAGGAAACGTTTTTATTAAAATATTTCTAGATGCCCTTCAGCCCAGTTGGACAGGTATTTCGCTCAGTACAAAAGCTTAAACATGATTTACTGTGATAATTTTATGCATTATAATATTAAACAAACAAAAAATTGCCCATGGTCTTTGTAGGTTTCGTCCAGCCGTCAAATTATGCCGTCTGCGCACGATCACTGCCTGGTGCTTCACGACGAGCACCCTCTTGTGGTCTTCTTCTAATTTTTTTGATGGACGGCATATGGGCATGCTGTGCAGTCAACAAAATCCCAACAGTTGTTCAGGGGTGTTCCCTTGTCCTTGACGGCCTAATAAAAAAGACAAAAAAAAAAACACTCTTATAACACGGCAGTATTTAAACACTACCAAAACATGTGATATGGGACTTGTTACTCCTCTAAGATAAAGCGTATTTCCATAGTAGGGTTGTAAAAAACTGGGTATCGTAAATTATTATATATATATATATAGTTGTTCCTTAATTCTGCTAAAGTTTGAGGCCGTCAAACTGTGCATGCGAGGCCCGCTACGCCGGAATTCAAAACGAAACTTCTGAAAACTGTTCCAATCTACCACTATTGCTTAGAAGTCCAGGGTTGTGTTTGCTAAATTTTGCATTGTTTATGCCTGTCTGGTTTTCACCAGACAAAAAATTGACGTGGAATATTCTTTCGACCGTTATTGGTAACTCTTTTCAAAACACCACCGGGTAACATATTCGGCCGCCATATTTTGGGCATCGCTTTTAGTGCGAGACTTGTGACTAGAACTCATTTCATATTCAGTATTGACGCAGCATTCGTGTCTAATACATTTAGACTCGCATCCGCGACAAACAATGACGTAGCTCTCTTGCTCCCTAGACACTTGGCCAAAATAAGGCGGCCTCGAAGACTAGTGGCACCATGGGTTGCACTTTTAAAAAGGCTGCATTCAAGTTTCTATTATTTTCTAAATCTACCAAGGAAATCCAATGCAAACATTTCTAGAGGAAAGTTAAACAATTCAAAAGTTGCGAGCGAGTGTGAATAAATGAAGCTGAGAGGGAATGGTTTCTTTGGTGCAGCTTGCGAGCGCTATGCTCGTGGTCAGCTTTCAGTGACATTTTCGACAGGAGGGCGCATGCACAGATATAATCGGCGTTCAAGCACGCGCACCCGTACATCTGACTGCATAGCCATAGGACGTCCACAAAACGCGACGACTTTACCGACGCCGTGCTGGTTGCAAAGTGATACTCGTTCACTTCGTTTGATTATGCTGTTTTGTGTTACATAGAACTCAAATCGAATGGTTTACTTTTTACGCGCGGGGCGTACGCTTTACTTCTTGATTCAACCCCTTTCAAGCTGAGGTCACGGTCAAAAAGATAGACGCGTATTGAGTAAGTGCAGCCATCTTGAGAGCTGAGCGATCACGCTAAGGACGCTGAGGGCAGTCCGCTCTACAACTTGTGAAGCGGAGCGCACGCTCACTCCTCTAACTATACGCTCCAACTCAGAGCGGGCCACGCATGCGCGGTGGGGACGATGCTTTTCGCAGAGCGTAAAGTAGAGCAAAGAGGGCTCATAAAAGTGGCCTACTAATACTCATAGATTACGAAAGCGCTCGTCGTGACTTGTCCTGACACTGCCCATGTACACCTTTGGCGTATAGAAAAAAGTAACTTTTCACCAGACAGAGCAGCTGTGCTAGAAACAATGGATACGCGAAATTTACACAAACCATGCAGGGTCTCACCTGTGAGCACAGCTCTAGTTTCGCCAGGGTCAACCACCTATGTTTGTTCATGTCAGCGAGCAGGTGGCCGAAACTCTCGTTGATGTGACCCACGATGAGGTTCACAGAACTGAAGAACACCGACAAGCTCCGTCCAAACGCTCATCCAAGTACGAACAGACGGTTGGGATAGGCCAGTCGAGGAAGAACCATGCAAAGCGTCTCGCGAGATTGGCAACACCCTGCGCCGATCTGTCGGGTGCTGGTATTTGGAGGCCCGCATGCAGAACAGCCAGGTCCTTCTTTAAGCAGGATAGCTTCCTAAAGGGTTTCTTTTCTACGTTGGAAATATCCAGCAAACCGCGTTCGGAAAGGAAGCTTCGGCGCTTGATGGCACGAGGGATACGAATCATAGATTCGATGTCTCGCCAGCTTAATATCGTTAGTAGAAGTCTCCTTCCTTGAGAACAGCGGGGATTCATCGTGCAGATGCCTTGCTAGCCTTGAGCAACACTGTACTCGTACTACGCAAAAGGATGTACTCGCAATGCGCAAACTTCGTCCTTTTCTCTTATTTTTCTACTTCGAATAAGTAAATCTGTTTCAGTTTTAATTCGAGTGGAGCAGAAGCTACAAGAGCGAGTGCCGGCCTTTCAGCGTCCTTGATAAGCACGCGCGCTCGTGCAGTGCAAGTACCGTTTAGAGCAACACGCTCATGCTTATACCTTCGGCTTCACTCGCACACAAGGTGGAACGATTATATTTATATTTTATAGCTTAATATTTCTTCAGGTGTGTGCCTACTCTTTTGTGTTCATTATTGTCGCCTTCGTTTTTACTACCTCTACAATCACGCTCCCTTTTACTCTCTTGGTGTTAACGCTTAGGTTTTTTTGTCTTACTAGTACTATAAACGTCCACTTGTGGGGCCACGCAAGCAAATTTTTCGAACCCGCTCAAAACGCTCTTACGCTGAAGAAAAACGCTCTACTAAAACGCGTTTTTGGACCTCCGCTTTCCATTCCGGCGAAGCGGGCCGCGCATGCGCAGTTTGGCACCCTCAGAGCGGAGCGGAAGATGAAAACGGTCTACTAAAACTCTCTAATATTCGCGTTCCATGGTTTCACGAGCGACCATGACAGGCTTTCAAGCGAGATTTTGTGCCAGCACTCCTAATGTGAACGCTCATTTCCTGCCCAAAAACCTCGACCCGATGATTTCCTAAAAAAGCGAATTCGGCCGAAAGCTTCAGTTTGGTTTTTAGCCGAATGTGGCGCGCAGGTCAGGTGTTCTGTTGTCAACTCACCTGTCTTACTAAGACGGTTTATCTGAATGGTGGCAGGAATGACAAAACAAGTGTTTCCGGAGTCGTTTGCTACCCATTGCATACTCAACTGTCTCTTAAAAGGCTCTCGCGATAGAATGCAGCAATGTCCCCAGCCTTGTCGTCGTAAGCCACGTCCATCGCTGCTGAGACAAACCTGTGGGAAAGCTGAAACCGAGGGACTGATACAGAACGTCGCAGCTGCCCTGAGATGGCACATGTTGAGTGATGTATTGTATTGTTCCTGCCTATTGAGCTCCGAATAAAAAATGAAAACAAGTAAAAGTTGTAATAATGTTCTCTCCCAACTTGTCTTCGGAGGCTCAAAGGCCTGAAGGATGTTCTAACCGTACAGCCCTTCATGCTATGTTTACTCTCTGTGTGCAGCGTTTCCTCGGTACTACATGGAAAGGAGGCGGAATGCGACCACCGTATACAGGTATACACATTTTCAGCATTTATCACCAAGTCTAAAATATGCCGGGTCACTCGTTTGTGGACGCATGCGCGCAGGATTTGATATTTCGCAAAAGAGATCTATGGCGCATGCTCGGAACAGGTCCCATTAGTAGACGAAGATGGTGGCGCGCAGGAGGCAATTCTTGGAATGGTCTATAGACCAACGCGTGTGCAAACATTTCAGTACGTTGCACCAAGAAACCGGTAGGGCAGCTAAAGTTTGAAATGAAGCAGTTCACTACCAGCGATTTAGCTGTCAAAGTTTATGTCGACAAGAGCCGACTGTCTTTCGGGTCATCAGACGTCATTTGGATGCCGAAGGGCGTCCGCTCGACCTCAAGGTCGTCCGCTTTACTCCTCTCTATGAACGATTCCTAGATGCGTGATTACGAATTTTATATTCTGAAAGGCCAAGGTTCTTTCGATGCTGTCAAGACTTGTTGGTGACGGCTTGGAATCACGCCCAACAACTAAGTGCTGTCGACGTAAAAAGCGGGTCGACATCTCTTTCTTGCGTTTCGCAGACGTAAGTAAAAAAGTGTGGATGTGTTTCCTCTTGCATTGCGTGGGATGTCCGCTTATGGTTCGCCTTGAGAAAATCGCTGGGACGTTGTCCGTTCGAGTACGGCTGGAGGTTTCGCGTAGAACGAATATTGTACCGAGGCCTGGACGGTGGACACCTCCGGTGAGTCTCGATGCGACCTCATGTCAGTTCCTTCAATCTTGTATGAGAAGCGCGACAAACAGCAACGTTTGTTTCGACGACTTAGCGATTTCTTGGCTATCAGAGAACATCCTTCTGTGCTACCCCTTTACGATCTTTCGTGTAAAAATATTTGCTGTCCATGCTGTAATCTGACATGTATGCGAACAGTTTGTTAGTCGCTCTAGTGCAACGCGAACGCCTGCAGCGCGCGCATGGAAAGTACTAGTTTCGGGAATTCAGTGCGACGTAGACAGGCAGTGAAACCAAAGGTTGTTGATGTAGCCGTCTCTATCTTGTGCCTGCGAGCATTCGGGTGGTCGGCCTTGATGCAGGCTAAAGGCCCTCACCTCCGAAGTTTAGCAGTGGCCTTGCACAGACCATGGAAGCCCACTATTCTACTGTGAAATCATGCTCCATTTTGGCACTAGCTAGCTTCCCTGTAGATGGTTGAGCGTGTTGGTTTCTAATTTAAAATAAGGAAAGAGGGACATTGTCTAGTTTGTCTTCAATGTCCCTCTTTGCTTATCGTAGCTCCCCTCTGTCTAACTATCCAGGCAAGTAATTTTCTGCCTGACGTGGGGAGGTTGCCCAAGCTCCAGAGGTGGACTACTGGGAAGGTTCCACTGTACTTCCATACGTTCAACGCGCTAAGGAAGCAGTCATAGCTTGGACGTTGATGGCATTCGACTGTAGCTTTGCAATCGACTGACGCGACCTCGACGAATGCACAGACAGTTCACTGTAAGCGGTACACTGGCAGCAGATACTGGAGAGCATCGGGTGGATCCGTTCCGTTAAAAGGCAAGCTTTAATATCGGATAAGATGCAGGCAAAAACACTTGTAACATGCTTCTTAAAAAAACGAAAGACGTTTACAATTCTCCGTAATGCCGAGTTAGAGCGAAGCACTTGAGGAGTGGAGCGTATGCCCGTGTGAAGTCATGATGGTGACGTCACGTGTGACGTCATCCTGGCGACCCTGGAGACGTCACGTGTGACGTCATTATGGGAGACGTCCCAAACGCAACGCGCAGGTAGACGGCGACGCCGGTCAACCCGGAACGGGTGCCTAAGAGCTTCGCTCTAAAAGGAAACCAACGTTTGCGGGGAGAATGCAGATAGGCAAAGTAGATCGCGAGTTGTTTTATGATTTCCATGTGACCTGCCTAAAAATGTATGTTCAGTCAAATTAATTGTTAAAATTTCAGTTCGAGAAGCACCGTTTGGTTTTCTCGAAAATATCCTCCAGTTTTTGTCACTTCTACAAATAGTTCTCACAGCATTCTCGGCAGTACCCCTGACTGCAGGTAGCTTGTTGTACGCTTGATTCGAAGCGTAAAAAGCTTAAAGGGACCATGAAATGATTTTAAAATCGAATTTCATCCACCGCACGTCGTAAAAGGTGTGAAAAGGAACACAAAAACACAAGACTAGGGAGCCAAAAAAAATTATTTGCTATAGAACTTTTAAAAGAAAACTGGACTCTTTTGCGACTTCTTTTCTTCGAAAGCTCTGCCTTTTCACTACGATGCATACGCAGAAACGGTGCACGTCAGCCGAATCCACATCGCCTATTGGGTAAGAGCCTACCTCACCAGCACCGCGATCGTAAACAATAAATAGCCGGCGAATGTTTCCTAAAAGTTTTGTTAAATAATATTCAGATCCACATTTTGTAGCATAATTAGAGATGTGTGGCGAAAATTGCCAAATTTGATAATGCTGAGAGCCAAGCGCCATCTATCGTGTGGTAAACGAAGCAACTACTGCGCGTCCGCAGTAGGGCAGGGCCAAGTTCAGAACGGCTATTTCGGTTATTTCCTTTGGTTTCCTTCCTCTCAAAACTCTGACTGACTGAACGTTTATTTTTCTACGTGTTCATCTCGCGCGTGCCGACTTCAAGCAGCAAGAAAGAAATGTACTTAAAACAAACCACGACGAACAAGAACGCTGGATCCACAAACACCCGAGAAGAGCGACAACAGCCGCGAATCCCGCTCCGACGAAGCTCTCTGAATATAGGCCTAGCAGGCACTCCGACTTGGCGCAGCGTTGCTTCGTCGCAAGACCGTCTGCCTACGACCGGCTGGCGTACTGAATGGAATATGCCCGCGCTACCCTTGTGGACCCTTCCGTATTATAGTTTGATCGCTGACCTCAATTTTAGGTTAAGAGGTGAGGTCAATCTCTTCCCCTTGTTTTCCGAGGCAGTGTTGACGAACACTCGTCGAAAAGGGACCCTCGTCGATCCTCTCCTTGTTTTGTGTGATATAGAGCTGAAATAAACGCTGTATGGATTACCTTCGTGGCACGGTATGTACACTTTGTTATTGGTATGCCATTTTTATTCTGACAGACTGCACGTCACTGTCGAGCTGTAACAGTTCGTGCAATACCGGTCCAACCTTTCTTTGCCGAGTGTCGCGTCAGTATCGAGTTGCAATTGTAAAAGATCGGTCCCGAAGCGCTTACCAACAGCGCGAATACAGCACTTCATCAAACGCGCGCGTCCGCTCCGAGTGTGAACAGGTATTTACGTGGCTCTTGCTGACAGTTCAAACGTATCTTTTTTAACGTCGGCTCGCTCCTGCATCTCCGAGACGGCGAGACCGCGAAAAACGCCGCGGCAAATTGTTCCCATCTGCACTTCCCAACAGGCATACCGGCGTATGGGACTAGTCCCATGCTGTCGCTGTAGCGCCACGTATCTCATTGAATTTCGCTCAGCTGCGATGCGGCGATGAGAGGCGCCGATTCAGAAAATACGTCGGTGACATAGGCGCAGTAAAACCCACCGGCGCACCCCAACTCGCTAACGCTCCCATCTCCTACTGCAGAGAGAACTTCCGGTTCCGGAAACGTCGTACGTCACGGCTTGTTTTGCGGTCAAGAAAAAGTCGATATTTCATTAATTTTTTGTGTAGAAGTTAATAAACCGAGACGAAAACGGATGCCTGTTCGGCATTCAGTGAACATTGACGGTTTATTGTAAAAGTTATCTGGAAAAAGTAAAAAAGTCATTTCATGGTCCCTTTAAGGCCCGTTCACACACTTGCGTTTCACTAACGTAAGTCTCTTGCGACGGCTTACGATTGAGTGCGCTGCTACGGAGCCGGTTGGAAGCCGTCACAAAAGGAATAAAATCCGGTGTTTATCCTCTTCATTCCTAAGAAGTCGCAAGTGTTGAAACGGACTTTTACGTTGTCGTTCACGACCTTAACTGATCACATTAAAAAAAATTAACTACCCCTACTAGTTAATTTTGATACAATGAGTATAGGGGAAGTACCTCAATGTGCAGAAGGTTTACCTAATAATAAATTGACCGCTGAAAAAAATCCGCCTGGTCGGATATCCCGGACCAGACGAATTTTTTCCAGCGGCCACCAGTCGTCTAGAGAACGCATGTTGCAGTCCATTACAGGCGAAAGTCAATTTATTACATCGTCCATGCTCTGCGCGAAGTACGACTTACACGATTTACTTCTCAGAAAAAAAAGAAAACGATTTTTTTTGCGCTTGAAAAGTGTAATTAATAAATGACTTTAAATGCACATGCAAGTATCTTAATTCACACTATAAATAGGTATTCAATAATTCTTCGCGAAAAGCCAAGCTTTTCTAAATGCATAGTAAACATACTATTTGCGTGCATGAGTTTTTTTTCAAGACCACAGATCATATTTTTTTTTTTATGCTGCATATTCATGTGTATTGATGTTTGTAGGGTTCCGGTATGGTCAGACCACCAAATGAGGCATCGGGACACACTGTTGATGTATCAAAAGAAAGTATATTAAATGAAGACTAGCCCTACTATTTACAAATGTACAGTCGCAATAAAGCGGTTCTGACGGTGGGCTTGAAGTTCACCTCAGCCTTCGGGTTCTTGGTCGAAAGTCGAAGATCGTCACTTCAACACATGGTCAGCTCACCGTCGAAGTCCGTCGCTTCGGGAATTGGTCAGCTCACCGTCGAAGTTCGTCGCTTCGGGAGTTGGTCAGCTCACCGTCGAAGTCCGTCGCTTCGGGAATTGATCAGCTCACCGTCGAAACTGTGGTTCAGCCCGCCGGTGCCTGCTCGGAGCATCGCCGAGCACAGTCGGTCGCTTGTTCGGATCGCAGCCGAATAATGCTTGTCGCGAGCTCTCCCAGCCCGAGCCTCGCCGCTCTTCTTCCACCTCTTCTTCTTGAACAGCTTACAGCATGACAGTGTTACAGTTTTATTGTTCCCATGTGCCACTTTCTATTCTCAAATATTTTTCTGTGACAACTACTACGCATGTTTGTTTTTTATTTACATTTACGTCACAATCACCGTGGTAACAATGCATGTGCATGTCAATAGGTGCACTCGTCTGTAGGCCCACGTGCTGATTAGGGGATCCGTAAAAATTAAATAAATAAATAAATAGCATCTTTAAATAAATAATCATTGACGGAATGAGAACGGCATGGGTGAGTGCATAGCCTCCTCTATACTCACAAAGCCTGGCAGTTCGACGACGGAGCCATAGAGTGCCCGGTCGCAGATTTGGAGCGCGAGGATCTGGTGTAGCACAGAGCATCAAAGAGACATTTCTCGGGGGACCTAAACGTTAGCGCACAGCTTTTCCGGCGGCGAGGACCCGAAACAGACTTGTTCGCTCGGGAGCAGTGTGTTTCGGCGTCTCGCCGCAGCGGGGCGCCAGTCACGTGGCTCTCCTCTCATTCGTTGTGTGCTGCTCCCCCTTTTCCATTTCGGCGGCCGCTTCTTGTGGCGATCTGTCACGCTTTGTCAGAATATAGAAGGCTTTGTTCGATCACACACCATCGCGCTAGCCCACACCTTTTTGCCCTGTTTTAAAAGCTCTACTTCCCCGAGAAAGCTCTTGCTCGCGGGCTTTGTGACAATTGTGTTGTGTGCGGGTTTATACAGCCGCAAGTTACTCAGACCCAATATGCGCCTGCTTTCTCGGCTGCAGATGTAGCCAATGCAGTACAACCGCTGGCCTGGGATCTTTAACGTGCACCACGCAGCAGTGATAAATCGATAGCGTGCACGCCGAAACGATGCTCATTCAGATCGAAACGGGCATGGGTGGGGATTGAACCCAGGATCCCCGGATTCCGCAGCGCGAGCTTTCGCTTCACGTGCTCCGAGCTGGTGTGCGCTAGGTGCGCTAGACCACTCGGGTCCCCATCGCGGCCTCTGTGTTGGGCTTTGTTGCGTTCGGACAATGGCGGGCGCAGCAAGGTGCAGAGGGAGGTTCGAGGAACCTGGCATGCAACATAAGATCGCCGGGCCCAGCTGCGACAGGAAGCCAGTACAATATTCCGTTCGGTGCGGTGCGTAACGCACACGACAGTCTGTCTTCGGGCGGACTTACGCAAAGGCGTTCTGAATGATATGCATTTAGGACTCTTTCGGGAAATGTCAGAGAAACAGCCAATTCTTTTATTACAGTTTGTGAGGTGAAAACGGCTAGAGTATCTCCCAGCATCGAGTTGACGTTTCGCTGCAGGTGGCGCCGCAGTCCGACTGGTGACATGAGCAGGTTGCAGAGAGAGAGAGAGAGAGAGCGGGAAATTGCAAGCACCAATTCTAAAACAAACTAATATTTATTTGTACCTGGTTGGTGGGAGGTGCGATGACTCGCCTGGTTGTGGACTGCTGCATGTGGCGAGTGTGCTCTCGCATAATCTGCTCGTCTGCGAAACCCGGAGAGAAAAACGACTTTATTATGCCCGTGTCCCACTAGAACGACAGACAGAAACAAATGACAGCGACAAGCCTCAAACCAGAGTCTTTTGTGATTTGAGAGGCGTTGTAGAATAAAGGAGGCTATGCTCAAACACGAGCATCATCCACGCGAGTGTATCTTTGGCACACTTGCAATCGCTCGTGCTTACTTCACGAGCATCGAACGACTAAACGCCTGCCAAAGGTACCATCGCGAGCAAGCCGCATGGGTTTGAGGCTTGTCGCTGTCTTTTGTTCCTGTCTGTCGCTCTAATGAGACGCGGGCATTATAGTTTGGGCCACTTGTTTGTTTCGGTGACACGGTGATTTGGGGGTTGTCTGGTAATGTAGAAAACTTTGATAATCTTTGTGTATATATATGCACCTCAACTCGTGTATCTGACGTCGCTCCGAGTGGGTGGCACTGGTTGTGATACGAAGTATGCGTTATTGTTTCATCGTTTCACTATAACTTGACGAAATGTGGAAGCTAGGGCCTTGCGACCCAATCAGAGCGTCGGAGCGAGGCACGTGACCCGACGTTACCCGACGTCACGTGAGCATTTTGTGTCACCACGCCAAATGCGAGGCGCGAGGCCCGGATGAACCGGCTGTCGTCTGCAAGTCAAGAGTCGACTGCTCCGAAACCAAGCGACTTCGGATGAACGAACACCGCAGCAACATATCCGTCCGCTAGAATAGCGAGCACTTCGTGAAGAGTTCATGAGACAACCATACGCTCAACTTAGCCACGAATCTGTGACGGATGCTAATGACAGGGCACAGCGCGATGTTTTGAGGGGAAACGACCGATTACACAGCTGTGATCGCCAACGGCCACGGCGCTGCAATGCGAAAGAAATCGATCAGATACGGATGTTGTGGCACTTTTACAGCGGAGCTGTTAAGGGCTAGTTTCCCCAGTTTTGTGTCCGGTACCAAACAAATGTCGACACAAAACTACTCAAAACTCTGTACCGTTACCGCCATCTATGAGCGACGGCGGCAACCAGACAGCCAGTCTGGTAGCCACGGCGTCACTCATAGATGGCGGCAACCTTTCTAGCTATCATAGAAGAATGGATAGTTGGGCGAGTTGGTGGGAATTCATCGTAGGAAACAGCGCGCAAAACATACGACCACGAAGAAAAAACACACGGGACGAGCGTACAGCTTCGCTGGTCGTCCTTCTTCATCGAAGTAGAAAGGCTAAAACTTTTTTTCAAATTTAAATATCATTAAACTTACAAATCTGTGATTATCTATTCTTTATTCTTCATATTTTTTCGTTATAGATGAAATCGTGCGAGTTCAATTGCCGTTAAAAGAAAAAGAAGCTTAGAACTACTTTCTGTCGCGGAGGGCTATGTATGCTGTGGCGGTAACGACTCGAGACCCTGGTGGCCTCAGCTATGGAGTGTGATCACGTGCCTTGCTCCGGCGCCCTTATTGGGTCGCGGGGCTGCAGCCTCCGCAGTTCGCCAAGCTGTCGTAAAACGGACTATAGAAGCGTGTTCCTGCGCGTGCGCAATGTGCACCTTGTGAGAAAACGCTCATGTTTATAAACAACGAGTTGCCTCTCCGCCAGTCGTGGTTACCATCAGGCTGGTGGGCCGTGTTGCTTTTAAATACATGGCGCTTACAGGATCAGCTCTTAACGTTTCCGTATCCGTGGCACGTAGCCTCGATGGTGACGTCACGCTGATGATTTTACGGTGTTCACGTGACGTCATAAGCGTGACGCTAGTCGCGTGGCACTGCAGCGTCACGTGACATTGTGACGTTATCGGCGTGACGGTAGTGACATGACACTTACGTCATGTGGCACTTTGACGTCACGTGAAAGCAAAGCGTCACGTAACACTGGTGCAGTGTTGTGCCCGTTACTGAAAAAAAGTAACGAAATAGCGTTACTCGTTAGTTTGGTAAAAATTAACGCGTTATTGAGCTGCGTTACTTTTTTACAAACTTAACGATATACTGTTACCGTTACTTTTCACTACTAACGAACGTTACTTTTACGTTACTTTTGTGTTCGAGTACATATGTTTGGCAGAGATGTGTTTGCTTACTACATGCCTTCGGTCTCGTGAAAGAGAAAACTTTCACGCGACCAATCGAAAGTCAATCGGCTTTTATAAACTACAGCATCCGAACGGGGACTGCTGGAACACTACCAGCCAACCAATACCCCTCATCTTTACGCCGGTTTTAGTAACAGTCCGGTTCATACATACTATTACCAGAGACTGATTTACTTCACTATGTGGAACAGCACACCGGTTACCAGCACACTGGTTATAATCACTTGCTGCCTCTTAACAGCACTAGCTCTTAATTTTTCTCCGAAAAAAACAAGGTTTTGTGTTTATAGGTTTTCTTTCCAGGTTTAAAACTTTTTTTTTCTTTTTGTTAATATGACCTTAGTGAAGTCAAGACTAATCAAGCGAAAGATTATTCTGTGCACAAGAGTGAGTCAGAAACTTCCAGGCAGCGAGGGGGAGAGCGAGAGTAATACATTCCACAAAGGTTTTTTTTTTTTTTTTTGTAACTAGAGAAAGGACTAAATCTCTCCGTCACTAGTTGTCCACTGTTTTAAAAGGATGTCTCTCTCTCTCTCTCTCGTTCTCCCCGCCCCCCCCCCCCCCCCCCCCCCTCTCGCCCCGCTGTCCACTTCTGGTGCACAAAGCAGAGGGGGAAGAGGAGGGAGAGGAGGGGAAGGGGCTGTAACGCAGTCGTTTGTTCAAGCCTTGTGGGTGGTGACACTATGAAAAAAAATAATAATAAAAGGAGGACGGACGAACGGAATTAGCTGGTAGCCGAAGGTTTGTTTCGCCTTCGAGAAGCGAGATAATGTCGCCTTTTAACGGACGTCTCCTTTGGTCAGAAAGGTTTTTTTTTGTTTTTGTTTTTTTAAGTTTACTGTGACGGATGCTAGTTCCGTACAGCGATAAGCTTATGCAGGATTTTGAGATGGATGGGTAAATAGAATGATAAGTGGAAAACTCACCGTTTTAGGAAATCAAAGGTTCAGAAATCTTAGCAGGAAGATGCGTCATTGCCTGAGCGTTGCATGCTCAAGCGCAAGTAGTTGCCCCTCGAGCAGAGAAGGTAGATCCTCCATTGAGCTTAGGGACCTGAATTTAGTTCCCTTAACATCTCCAGTTTTATGCACAAGATTGCTATTCTAGACGTTAGATCAGGCGTCGTGACCTTTTCCCAAACACCTAATGTATTTTACCAGTTTTGGTCAAAAGTAACGAGTAACGTAATTTGATAGCCGATACCGAAAAAAAGTAACGAAAATACTTTACTCGTTAGTCATTCAAAATACTAACGAGTACGTTAGTGCGTTAGCGTTACCAGTAACGTCGTTACTTTACTCGGCGACAACTTTTCTTGGCAATGCATTGGAAGGTAGAGGCCCGCGTCCCCTCTCTCATTTTGAGTGTGCGCGTCACTGATCTCTATGTCTATTTGCTGGATCGCGTTTGACCAGCTCCTCCTATGGACCGGAATGCGGTCACTGGCGGCCACCTTTAGGTAGAGTTATATCATCTCTAGCCATCATAGTAATATGGCGGACAGCGCAATGGCGGCAGGCTGCCATAAAAATAGCCGTAGATCTAGTACACTGTACCGTGGGTGACATTTCGTGCTTGATTGAAGTTGTTCGACGAAGCAGATTCTTGAAACCCGGCGTGAACGGTAGCCTCATCTTTGAGGACCCGGCAAAAGTTCTACGAAAGTGCAGCACCGGGGGAAAGCAGCGCAGCTCGCATCAAAAGCAGACTCCGTACCGTCGTCTGCTTTCGATGCGACTTTCGATACGTGCTGTGCTGCTTTTCTCCCGGTGCTGCGATTTCGTGAAACTTTTACCTGGTCCTCAAAAACCGGACTACTGTTCACGCCGGGTTTCAAAAACATGTTTCGTCAAATAATTTTAATCAAGCACGCAATATCACCCACGCTATTTTGACCGCAGCCTGCCAACCCACCTGCCAAAACGCTATCTGCCATGGATGGATGATAGCGGCTGCAGCAGCTTACATTGGCTAGAGGTGATATAACTCTTCCTAAAGATGGCCGCCAGTGACCGCATTCGCGGAGCGGGCAAACGCGATCCAGCAATTGTCATAGAGATCAGTGGTGCGCGTGCTCTCCTCCTCTCCCCGGAAATGGGGGAGGAGGAGAGCCTGCGTACACTCAATCAAAATGGGAGAGGGGACGCGGGTCTGTACCTTCCACCGCATTGCCAAGAAAAGTTGTCCTCCAACACTGCACTGGTGTCACATGGCACTGTGACGTCATTATTTCATGTGACACCATGACGTCACAGAGTATATACGAATGCTCCGTATTTAGCGCGCCTTTGGGACGTACCAAAGGGACAGGCAGTCTTTTGTATTCAAATCCTTGGCACGTATTCGCGACTCCAGCAAAACGGATGTCACGTAGCGGGGAAAACACTGAACTGGCCGGAACAGGTCCTTTCGCGATGTCTGCTCCTGTTTTGTGGCTTCCGTGGTTGCCTTTTGTCGGCTGTTGGCGCATGGCCACCAAAGTAAAGCGAGAGAAATTGTGTTGATTGTGTCCGACAGCAAACGACAGGGCCGCAGGGAAAACCGCGACTCTTCATAACCTAACGAATTAGGTGGGTTCAACACGTTGCTTCGCATGTTTTGTACGGCAAACAGTTGTCTCGGAGGCCCCGTCGTTACTGTCGTATCGGTGTGTTGCCTATAGACTAGAGCACTGCACGGGCCGGAATTTCTAGGCCCGGCCCGACCCGGCCCGGTAGAGACACGGCCCGGGCGCGGCCCGAGCCCGACAGAATTTTTAATTTCTAGGCCCGGCCCGACCCGGCCCGGAAGAGACACGGCCCGGGCCCGGCCCGAGCCCGACAGAATTTTTAATTTCCAGGCCCCGCCCGACCCGGCCCGATGGCTGTAGCCTGAAACAACCCATTCCCGTTTGAACCCGTCCCGTTTCGACCCGTTCCCGAAACGAGCTCCCCATTTGAACCCGTCCTGTTTCGACCCATTCTTTAAACGCCCTTCTCGTTTGAATTTGTCCTGTTTCGACCCATTCCCTAAACGCCCTTCTTATCTGAACCAGTTTCCGAAACACCCTTTGCGTTTGAACGCGTCCCGTTTCAACCTACTTTTATAAGGCCCTGCACATCGCAACCTCTTCGCAAAAAGTCTCCATCGTTCTAACCCTGGTCTGCGCACCTTTTCTGTTTAAGAATATGTTCTGAAGTAGCTTTACATGTTAACGCGTTCTTAAAATATACAACCCTTTCAGGCAAGCTTAAGTTTAATATATTCCTACTGAACCCCTTAAAACGTTTTTTTCAAGATGGTTCCCAAAACGTGCAAGCGCGGAACGGACTATGTACACTGCGCGACACTGATACCGCGAACACGACGTTGGCTCTTTTTTTCGAATTTTACTTCGAAATAATGTTAGTAGGCACCAAAGTATACCGCTTAGGTCTGTGGCCCAGATGAGCACTTCTAAAGACACTAATAGTTTTGAAAACAGTGTTTTGATTCTATGAGATAAACATAAAAACACGACGATCGCTTGTTCGCGCTAATATAGTGTCGCGCTCTGTGCAATAAGGGAGTCTTAGATTAACGTACTGAAGCACTTTGGGCAAGCTAAAATTATCATCGCCATAGGTTTTACATCGCAACGCTATTTTTACGGTACCCAAAGCGCTTGCGTACGTTTTTCTAAATGTTCCTAATAGTGAACTAGATATCTTTGAGAGCGATGAATCAAACAGTTTGAGAAGCATATGACTGGGACTTTATTTTGTTTACAATTTATACCACTGAACCCTCGCTCACACGGAAAAAGCTTGAAGCTTCAAGACGTCTTTGAGTTATTATTTTTAACGACGCTGTAGTGAATTTGCACTTCGCTTTTTTGTATTCAATGAACCTAAAAGATTAATGAGCAAACTTCTTGCTATCAACAACAATTCATGATTCACGGCACAAGATTGCCCAGGCACGGCCCGGGCCGGCCCGGGCCGGCGCGGCCCGAGAACCTTTTTGTTCAAGCCCGAGCCCGGCCCGGGCCCGAGAAAATACGTGCTACCCGGCCCGAGCCCGGCCCGCGGGCCGGGCCGGGCTCGGGCTTTCGGGCTGGCCCGGGCCCGTGCAGTGCTCTACAGTATAGACCATTCCTTTTAGCGCTCTCTGGGCGGCACCATTTGGTTCGACAGCAGCGCCCTCTCCATACATCCGGGAAATTCAACGGGTTCGGCGGGGTAAAACGAGAGAGAGGGCACGCGCCCGACTCCGCTAGCAGACGACGAACCGGGAGGTTGCCATTCTCCATCTTTGGGCTGTACCGGCGGGCTGAACGGAACATCGAACTCTCGCTCGTGGCTGCCGTTGTGAAGTGGTTCGCGTTTTTAGAATAGTTACGGCTACTCCAAAATCAGTCTAGAGCTCTCTCTTGTTCTATTTCGGTAAATGATCAACTAGCATATTTTTTTTCCGTTACTTAAATAGCAGTTGAGTCAGCCGGCAGTACTACCCTCAACTACTGCGTGTATTGCGGCAGGAGAGCACGTTTTTATTTATTATTTCAGACATCCACTCAGGGTCGCTAAAGGCCTACACCAGTACGAGCTTTGTATAGTAAAAAAGTGCAGCAACCGGATTTACTTTCCGCCGGAGAGACCGACCAATCTGACACAGTTTTTCCTGTTTTTTTTTTCTGTTTTTCTTTATTTGCACGCAGGTTACAGCGCAATTGGACCCTGTTAGTCCTTTTATCTAGCACATCATTATACGATAACTGGCATACCCAAATCTGCGCATCTCTGCTTGAAATTTCCAGAATGACGCGATTTGAAACAGAGTTTGTGCGCCAGCCGGATGCTATACTCTGTTTCACCTTATGATGTACCGCAGGAAAGGCTACAGGCGCGAGCTCCTTGCTCTCGGGCACACTTCGGCGGCACAAGCTCTCGTGCATTAAGGGAAGCTGCCAACGGTATGAGCTCGCTCTTCTAGCCTTCGCTGCGGTTTTACTGAAAGAGGGTGAGAGAGAAAAGGGGAAAGGGCTACCGGCGCTTTCCCCCTTTCTGATTGTGTAGAAAGAGTGAAAGTCCCGGATGAGAGGCTTCGCCGGTGTTGAGTGTCTGCTGTGCGCGAACTTGGTTCGCGCTTTCTTTTCTGCTTTAAACTCGCAAACTTAATTAGAGCCAGAGGCTTCGATGGCAACAGTCGCCCGGTCATCGGGACACCATTGCTGGGTCTTAGGGTGCACGAATAAAAACAGAAAGCATAGAATACTGTCCGAGGATATATGTAGCTTGCAAGGAATCCAGCAAGGCGAGAGGAGCTGTAATGTCTTTGAGCCCCATCGCTTTCCACATGACCCTTGTCTCCGGCGGCAGTGGATTGCGTCCGTAAACCGAAAAGGCGTTTCCTCAACGCCATCTTCTCGACTTCGCTCGGAACATTTCATGAATGGAGCGCGCACCGAACGCTACCGCCGATGAACATGGGATGCGCTCGCAATGTGCGTGCGAGTTTTCTCATGGTAACTGCCGTTTCAGCTTGTAAAATTTTGTAACTGAATTTGTCTTAATAGTGATAATTTGCAGTGGTGACTAAATCGATTTTATCATCTACAACACTTAGTTGAAGGCTTATTTCCGCCGCCGGGTGAGGCTGGAAATTGCTGAAAACGTAATTCTATTTTTTTTTTTTTTTGTTTTTTTTAATCGCGATCTTTTGCGCGATACCAGAGAGCCGGCAAATGCGCTCCTTGGAGTGCCGCTGGTGGGTTGTTTCCGTTGATTGGGCGCTTTGAAACGCTGGATAGTCGCTGCAGCCCTTACAAAAACGGGTCTCAACATTCTTTTTACTTTTTTTAGACTTCTTATTGACTTTCCGCGATCCTACTGAATTCCTTCATAAACGCACTTTGTTTTGACTATTGTCAAAAAACTTTCAAAAGAAAAAATATTGAATTTTTTGTAGCCTTATTTATAAAAAAATTAAAAAGAACTTGTAAAGACGTTTTTCTATAGGATATTTTCTAAAAAAATTCAAAATGAAAAACAATAGGTTTTGTTTTGTAGACTTATTTATAAAAAAATTAAGAAGAACTTGTAAAGACGTTTTTCTATAGGATATTTTCTAAAAAAATTCAAAAGGAAAAGCAATAGATTTTGTTTTGTAGACTTATTTATAAAAAAATTAAAAAGAACTTGTAAAGACGTTTTTCTGTAGATTATTTTCTAAAAAAATTCAAAAGGAAAAACAATAGATTTGGTTTTGTAGACTTATTTATAAAAAAAATAAAAATAAGTTGTAACAACTTTTTTGTAGGTTATTTTCTAAAAAATAAAAAGAAAACCTATTGACATTATTTTTTATAATATTTTATAAAAAGAGACATTTTTTTATTATTTTATTTGGTCTGCGGTCGTGTGCGGGGTCCGATATGACGGATGTTTTTTTTTTTTCTTTTTATTGAAAATATGTTGACTTCTTGTTCACTTTGATTACTTTATTTTGACTGACTTCCTGTGGACATGGTCAACAAAAAGTTTGTACATTTTGTGTTGAACTTTTTTATGATTTTCTTCTGCCTGAGTCAAAAGAAAAGCTATTGACTTTCTATTAACTCTACGTTGTATCTTTCTCTGTTCACTTCCTGTTAAAAGTGTTATCAGAAATACTGCAGACGTTCTATTTACTTCGTGTTTAAATTATTCAGTTGACTTTCTGTAGCCAGTGTCAAAAGAAAAGCTACAGACTTTCTGTTGACTTTTTATTGAACATTATACATCTTGACTAAATGTCAAAAGTCACTAAGTTTCTCAATAGTCTCTGACAAGTTGAGAACCGTAGGGAGGAGCTTCCGTTCTTCTGCCTCCAGCGCGAGCCTTCCATCCTTGACAACTCTTCGACGTCTCGCGCCCCTCGAGCTCGACTGCGCAGTCAAAGCACGACGGAAGGCATGGGGCGCGTGCTGGAGGCCGAAAAACACGCTTAGCCGTTCTCACTTTGTAAATGACTATCACGGCATTATTGACCCTATTCAACTAGTAAAAAAGAGCAAAATAACTATTTTAAAGTGGAGCAACCGCCTTGACTGGCTTCGTCCCGAGTGGTACTGTGCAGAGAAGCGATAACATTTGTTCTATGAGTCGTTTTTGTGGATATTGTTTTAGCGACTACACGAAATTATTATTAGTTGTACCAATGCTTTTTAGTAAGAGATAAAGTCCACGAACTTCGAAACTTCGAAACACCGTCTTTCCTTTGACAGACTTTCGAGAAAGAGACCGGAGACTTGGAAACTTAGTAAGTGCTGAGGTGGTCACCGGCCAAATGATTACCTTCGATATGTAGGCTATATAAGGCTCTGGTGCTGTCAACAGGACTGTGTTTCTGGTGTTGAGTGCTTGATGGTGTTTGTGTTTGTTTACATAGCTTATATGTGGGATGTGTATGTATTAAATAAACACTATTTCCTAACGAAATTAAAAAAAATATATTAAAAAATTTAGTGTTTTTTTAAACGTGAATTTGCGGTTTTGCCAAAAGGAATTCAACAAAATTTATGTAAGAAGGAATTCAAAAGAATTTATGTAAGAAGGAATTAAAAAAAGTTTATGTAAGAAGGAATTCAAAAGAATTTATGTAAGAAGGAATTCTAAAAAATTTAAGTGGCCAATTTTAACTAGGAGTTAAAAAGTTGTCAAAACAAAGTCTAAAAAAACATCAAAAAAGTTTAAAAAGAAATTCAATACGACTCCAGAAATTTTTCAACAAAAATTCGAAAGAATTTAATTACAGATTTTTGTAAGGGAGGGAACGTCTCGTGTGATGCGATTTGCGTTTTCGAGCCAAGTGTGCACGTTTCTTTGTTTGAGTCATGGCATCCGCCAGTGTGGCGACGGGGGGAACAGCGGCAGCGAACGTGCCAGCTATAGAAATTGGAGGTGAGCACTCAAAATATTGCATCAAATAATAAAATAATTCGTGGCTGCTTCGAGGCTTTTTGCGGTTCGATAAAATTACATCTAGAGCGTCTTCGTCGTTCATTCACAAGGAGATATAAGAACAGGGACACGAAGATAAAAACAGCACAGCAAGACGGTATGTAGCAGCTCCGGGCGTTTACAAAGTTAATTGAGGTTCCCGTTTCGTGTATCGCTTGTTGATTACAACTAAAAGCGGCTACGTTGAAATAGGCCCATTGCAGCAAAAATGTATAAATGGTTCATCATTTCCAGTCATGCGGAAAGCAATGGAGCTTAAAAACATTCCAGCCGTACTTGCCTTGCCGGATTCTATGCAAGCTACATAGGTCCTCAGACAGTATTCGACGCTTTCTGTCGTTATTCGTGCACCCTATCACCCAGCAATGGTGTCCCGATGACCGGGGGACTGCCGTCATCAAAGACCATGGCTCTAATTAAGTTTGGGAGTTTGAAACATAGAAGAAAGCGCAAACTAAGTTGGGGCACTGCAGACGCCCAACACCGGCCAGGCCTCTCATCCGTGACTTCCACTCTTTCTACACAATCAGAAAGGAGGAAAGCGCCGGTAGCCTTTTCCCCTTTTCTCTCTCGCTCTCAAAATGGCGCTACCCACGATAAAACGGTCTATAGGTACAGCCCACTCGGCGGAGCGGACGACATGCGGGTGAGAGGGAAAGGGCATTGTTTTTCTTTTTTACACTCTCTGCTATGACCCTAATGGAACGGTCTATAGTTAGGGCTAAATGGAACCTATGACGAGCGCAAGTCGTCTGCTCCTTGCACAGGAGCTCCGGTGACGTCAGAACGACGCCGAGCTCTGATTGGCTATGATTAGAAAATAGTGGGTAGAACTCAATGCTAGATGCCTGAAATTCTACCCTATATATATATATATATATATATATATATACATATATACTGGGTGTTTTACAGAACTGAGTCCGAATCGCTCCTGCGAACACTAAAACAAAAGGCTTGTGTAGTTTTGGTCCTGGGCCAGGGGCCCATTCAGGAAAATGATTAAAGTCCGGGATAATCAGGTTGTTAATTATTTTTGCGTTATTAATTATTTGAATATTGTGTTGAAGGGCATGGTTTTTAGAAAATTGCTCAGCATCGTCGAAAAACACTAAATCAACAAATTGCAGAACGATAGAAGGCACGGGAAGCATTTTACGTCTTTCTGAAAAACCGCACAAATTAGACGGGTTTTTAAGTTTCGGTTTGCTATCGGAGCGCATCTCGACCCCGGTGGCACCGCGCCCCGTGGAGGGAAAGTGCAAGCAACCTCTGCTGTGTCGCGCGATTACGGTGCAGCAGAGGTTGGTTGCACTATCACTCCACGGGGCGCGGTGCCGCCGGGGCCGAGATGCGCTCCGATTGCAAACCGAAACTTAAAAACCAGTCTAATTTGTGCGGTTTTTCAGAAAGACGTAAAATGCTTCGCGTGCCTTCTATCGTTCTGCCGTTTGTTGATTTAGTGTATTTCGACGATGCTGAGCAATTTTCTAATTGACACCATGCCCGTAAACACAATATTAAAAAGTTAATAACGCGAAAATGATTAACAACTTAATTATCCCGGACTTTAATCATTTTCCTGAAGAGGCCCCTGGCCCCGGACCAAAACGACACAAGCATTTTTTTTGTTGCGATGAGTATATATATATATATATATAGGTGAGGCAGAGTAGCTTGAGAACAATGGACCGGGAAAATGTAATAAGTCAGAGATCCGTACTTGCGGAGTTGCAATAAACTCCTAGCATAGCAACTCCGCAAGTACGGATCTGACTTATTTTGTATATATATATATATCTATATATATATATATATATATATATATATATATATATATATATATATATATATATATATATATATATATATATACATGTATACACAAAAAAATCCGACGATTTGTGGTTTATGGCTACTGCGTTTTTAGAGACGACGCCATAACAGATACACACACATATATATATATATATGTACAAATTACAAAAAAAAAACACGTAGTTAAGTTACTGAGTATCGACGCCAAAAGTAATTGGGGTAGAGTGGTAATTACGCATTTGTAATAGTAATTGAGTAAACTACTAACTAACGTAAAAAAAGTAGTGAATTACTTTGAAGTTACTTTCGAAGTTATTTTTTTATATTTTTGTGGAAGCAAAATTAACAACAACTTTGATCCGTTAAAAACCCTTCGAGCTTAAAATGAATGCAGTCATTTTATAGATTTCGTTTTCACCAAAATAGTCTATTCGCTCGCAGAAGCAATTGACTTTCAAAGTTCTTGATATGACAGTTTTCCCCTTTTCCTCCTAAAGACGTTCCCAGCCGAGCTAAAAAGACGTTCCAGCGACGCGCTGGATGGAACGGCAGCGCTGAATTTGAGAAACAGGCTGTGCAGGGTCGGGTAAGCGAGTGTCAGCATCTTAAGTGTCCATGACGAAACATGTGAGGGTTGCCTCTGATAGAGGGTATTTTATAACAAACTCTCCCCCTTTTTTCTTTTTTCTTTAAAAACTTAAGATTGCTATGACTGGCCACACTTTATTCCCACCATGTGCGGAGAGTACGCTGAGCGAGTGCACCTGACCGTCCAGGGTTCAAGCCTCGCGCCACTGCAGCGGGAGACACCAGGGCCTGCTTGCTAGAACAGCGTCTTAGCTGAGACTGGGTGAAAGGAAGCCCTGCAAAGACCTGGGCGCTCGAGTGTCTTGAGGCGAGGAGCTCGAGCGCCGGCTTTGACAATGCTTTCTTTCACCTAGTCTCAGCTGAGACGCTGTTTTTAGCAGGCCGGCACTGAGGCGGTCTAACCTTCCCGCTGTACAAACAAACACATAACTCATACAGAAAAAGAGAGAAACACCGAACAGAATAGAAATTTGATGAAGCATTTGACAAGTACCATTTTTGAAGATAATCAATCCATCTCAACTCGGCTCTGTCACTTATTCCAAACAGCATACATTTAATAAAAAATAAATAAAAAAACAGGAAAGAAAGATCTGTTCATGGCACAAGTTGCTCAAGGGCTCTACCGCTCGTGCTCAAGTTTCTATCCGTACTTTCCCTTCTTTTTTTTTTCTTTTCTTTTTTTTTTTTTTTAAGATTTTTTTTTTCTTCTTTTTTTTTTAGGGGACGGGAGGAGAGAGAGAACGAGAGAGAGGGCGGCGGACGAAGAAGAGATACCGACATCCTACGGAGGTGTAGCTGATAAACGACCACGCATCCTCTCTGTCCATGCTCGCCAGTTTCTCATTCCGGGGGTTTCAGACTTTCCCCCGGCTCTACGCATCCTTCAAAACTGTCTTGTTCGGTGTGACTGCGGCCACGTTTCCTTATCTATAGACAAAGACTTTGTGTTACGTCGTACACCAGTGAAAAATCGTACCAAGGAGGATAACTTTTCCGTAAGCTTGGTTATGTTGATCTGTCGCTTGACGGAAGCACCTGAAATGTCATGCTTAGTGTCACATCATGGACCGTATTTTCTTTTTTTAATGTCTAAACGTGTTTTGTATTTCGTCATTTACCTATAGTTTCTTTCCGTACTGCCTACTGTAAAATTGCGGCGATGGCTCAACCAAGAGCTTTGCGGAAAACTAGAAGCACTGGATTTCTTTTTTTCGAGTGTACATCCAAATGCGATCGTTGCAAAGCGTTTGTTTTGCAACGATCGCTACGCATACGCAAACACGCAATATTGTAACGAATAAATGAGATCTGTTTTCGCGGTGAGAGTGTATATCTAGGTCGCATATGCAACGCCGACGATTTCGATCTGCAGGCACCTATCGACATTCATTGAAGATGTGGAACAAGTTTTCGGGTGTTCGTCAGTCGAGCCACCCTATCACGAGGACACTTCTCTGCGTCGTCCTGGCGGTTGGTCTGGTTCAAGCAGCCACAGGTGAGCTCTTCTGGGTCCCGTCGGTGTTTCGTGTTCAACGCAGGTTGAAATCTGAGTATTCTTTTATTCATTTATTTTTAATATAAACTGGCATTACATTTTATATGCGCGACAGCCGGCATTTTATAAGAAGAAATCGCCGATTTGCCACACGGAACTTGCGAGCATCTCTTTTTTTTTTTTTAGATTTAATCGTGTTAAGAGTTTTATAATTCGCTAAGATCCTCCTATTGTTCTCTGTGATTGGTAGCCTCTGTGTTTTGCAGAAAAGTAAACTTACATCAGTTTATCTTTTTTTGTTTAATATTTAGAGAGTAGAACCTTAATATTATGGCGCATTTATAGTGCTTGATTGGCTTATAGCCGGCGATAGCTACAGACGTGCAGAAGGTGACGAAGGCCGCGATATTGCATATAACTTTGCGCCGGTACAGATCTGCCTCGTAATCTCGTTGTGCTGCCCGCGTTATGGAGCAAGGGAAAATCAGGCCTCTGCGGTACTCATTACAACCAATCAAATTACTCGTTATTGATTACGTTTCCGGGGCAATTTAGTAATAATCTAATACATTTACCGTAAGTTTGGAAAATACCGTATTAGAAAATAATCACGAGGGTAATATATATGTGTATTTTCGGAAGTGCTAAAATTAGTTGTAACAGTTATTAGTTTGTGCAAGTTTCCTACCACAAAATCCTCGAACCAAAGTGTCCGATTGGAAGAGGAGGGTTTTACCAAAATTGATTGATTAAGAAGATAAGCAGCTTATTGCTCGGTCTTCCTAATCCAATAATAAACAGTACAAAAAAAAAAAAAAAAACGCTTTCAAACCGGCAAAAAGAAGAAAAAAACTCGATTTGAAAATTTGAAGTAATCGGAAAAGTAACGGTGACTTTTTTCAAGTAACCGCCCATTACTTTTCTTGCCAAGTAATCAATGAATCTAATTGAATATACTTTGTAAACAAGACTAACTGTAATTGTGATCGATTTTTTTTTTTAGTAACGTGTGCAAGATTGGGTAAAATGGAGGTAGACATTTTTTTTTGTTGTTGTTGTTTTTTTTTGTTTCTTGGCGTGAATGGTATATGGCAGCTCAGTGGCGGGTATCGCGAGAAAACCAAACCGGAAAACTTTTGTTCCTTGCAATAATCGTGTGGACGCTCCCGCGTTGGAGAGTGTGTCTTGCATAAAAAACGGTATCGAGCCACCTGAAATCCGTATCTGAGTCTGCGGAAAAAGAAAATCATTCCAATATTTGCAGTGCCCGACGGCCTTGGCTGGGATTTTACTCTTACCTGGGATGCGTGTTTCCGCATTTTATTCCTCGGAAAGACGATCGAACGGGTTACTTCACGACGCATGCGGTTGGGATTGCGATTCGAAACTCCTCACACACGATAGAATTCTGTAAGACTTTCTATTAAAAAAAATAAATTTTTATTATATTTTGAAATGGAAAGGTAAGTTTTTCTTTTTTTGGAGAAGCAGAAAGGTATAATTATTTCGTCAAGCGTGTTGAAAAAAAAAACATGAAATAAAAAAAAAAAGTCGACCAGTGACGCGGAGCTTTTTTTTTTTTATATTATACCCGCAAGTAAATTAAGGCTAAGTCATTTTATGCACCTGACGACGTCGTACGATCCGAGACTCACTATTTCATTATTCGAAGCACGCGGAACCGTCTAATTTACGAAATCACTGATTTTATTTTACGAACCATAGACGCGTCTGCAAGCGGGGCGACTGTCTGCCGCCATGTCCTTGCACGTGCAAGGACGCCCCCGTGCGAATTTGCACTTCACGCGCACGCTGCACGTGCTTGCGCGCATGGGGCACCATGCAGTCACGGGGCACCAGGATTGCATTTGTCTACACGAAGTATATTTACCGGACGCCATATTTGAGTCCGATGTTTTTTTAGCGCGTGCCCAGAACAGGCTCACACTTATATAGGCTGCCAAGACCGGTAATCTCGATGGTGTGCAATACACGTTGCAAAAACACTGCGCGGAGGCTTAAAGCCGCCATCTCGCTCTCAACATGCCAAGGCCTGAGCTATTAGCGATGTGCGCGGCCAAAAGCGTCCCTGTGGTCAGCTTTCCACGATTGGCCAAACCATGGGCATATGAGCACTGTCAGATTGTCAACTTTGACGGTGTTAGTTTCGGATTGCGATGGCTCCTAGCTTCTACTGTGCTTTTTAAACACACCATCGAACTCGTCGTCTCCCCCGATGGTAAGTATACCGAGGATAACAACTGGTGACGTCACGGCGAGGCCAATCCCAGTCCTGACGTCACGGAGGGAAACCATAAGAGGGCGCCACCGAAATATCTTGGCGCTAAAATGGCCGCCAGTGAAAAGGTCATTGGACCCTGGGAAAGTAGCGCCACTGACTTTCCATACCTGCTAGCAGGACAGAACCAGATACTAACACGCAGACGATCAAAACCTCGCAGGGCGATTTGCTGGTCGGTATCTGTTGCCATGGCAATTGCCATTTCGGTCCTTCCATATATTGGAAGCTTCGAGAGGAACGTTGTGAAGCAGCCGCGCCATGCAAGATTGTTAAGTTGCGTCATTGAAGGATGAATAATTGAATTGAATTGAATCGTACTGAAAGCGTTCCTTGCCAATATAATTAAACGTCTTTGGCACCGTGTGTGCAATCAACGTATCAATCATGCTTATATCTAGAGAGCTCTTACAGCGTTACTCTTACGCAGTTTAAGACAAGGAACTTTGAATGTCATCTCAGGCCCGAGCTTAATAGACCAAGCCTCGTCAGAATCACCCAACCCGCTGTCCCACTCCTCATACAGTATACAAAAGAGACGAGTATTTCTCTGTAGACATGAGGCCAGAGTTGTCTGCGTACACGTCTGAAGCATTTTCGAAGCATGTTGTTTCATTCACACGTATATATGCTTCATGCATCTCTACAGTCCGTTTTAGTATGACTAACGTGACAGGACAGACATACAAGAAAAAACAAACACGCCTCAGACCGTCTGCACACTGTCTTTTGTAAGATGTAATAGCAGACTGTGGTTCAAGGGCTCGGCAAGCTATAGGATATATTCGTCTGGATGCCGGCGACCGAGGCGATGTACGCGGAAAAGACGCTTTGAACGAAGCGTCGCAAGGCGCATTGACAAAAACGAACGCGGGGAACCTTGCGATCAAACATCGCATGCAGTGGCGACGAAACGATCTGTCGATGAAACGTCGTTCGACGAACTGATTGCCATGGGGGGACGTTCAGGGACGCACCAATTTTGTTCGTTCGCCTCAGAGAACTGCAAGCAAGAAACTACCGTTTCCGCGGACGACGACGTCGTGATCACATTGGACGACATCGAGCGCATCGCCCTCAAGAACCTCGACGACGGGCCGAGGGGCTACTACCAGAGTGGGGCCGACGACCAGCAGACGCTCACGGAGAACAAGCAGGCGTTCCGAAGGTGAGGCCTTTCCCTGTCCACAACGAAAGCAACATAACGAGGACTAACGCAATATGGCCTGACCTTTACTAGCCTAACACAGTGTGGCCCTACCTAACCCAACCTGAGCTGACTTAGGGAAACCTAATCTAACCTAATCAAATTTTACCTAACCTAACCAAATGTGGTTAGGTTAGATTGTGTTGGCTTCAACAAAACTAACCTGTCTAACATAAACGTATACACTCTCTGGAGCGTCCATTTCCCCGCCCGGGCCGCCCCGCGCACCCTTGGGCACTGACCATCGCTGCGCTTCGTTGATTTGGTCTGAAGTCCGAGTTTCCTAACCGAATCAGCGCTAGCCTACGTAGCATGACTCACCTTAGCTTATGTAACCCATCTTGATAAGCAAGCCCGGACTAACCTAAACTAACATGCCCACCATCGCTTATCTCCGTGTATTTTTTTGTGACATTCTGTCGTTTTTAGTGGGTACGTCGCCTCATGGCAGATGAAACTAATTTTTCAGTTGCTAATTGCTGATTGATTCATCAGTAGAGCTTTGTGTTTTAAGCGAACCTCCTCTATTTTTATCACTGATCTCTTCAGAGTCTGTATGTTTGTTTCGGTATTCCGCAGTCGTTACATTTGCGGTTTCTTTATTTTATTCTCGTCAAAAGTACCGCAAAAGGTGTCTGAAACTGCGGTCATCAAATCTCGCTCCATGAGCAAAGTGTAGTCGATGCGCGCAAAAGCCCGTGCGTATATGTCTTCATTGCTTTCGCTAATGCAAGGTCGTTGAAAGCTATGCACGCATATACACCTGAATGTTCCGCCGCACGTCGGCAATGTGATTTTGCCAACATTTACGATGCCAAGGAAAGAGGTGGAGGAGGTTCATGATATCTATCAGCCCGAGCTTCGTCGTCATCCGTTTCCGATCTCATCTCGCGCCCGCAAAGGAGGCATGCCCGTGGCACCGTTAGAACCACGATACGATATGCAGCGTCTCCGACTTTCCGACCCTCGTGCGCGTATGCATCGCGGTTTCTCTGAGAGAGCAACAACGTACGTCACATAAGCCACAGAAAAAAAAAAAAAAAAAAAAGGCTACAGATTGTTTAGCGATTTTGGTGGTTTGGATTATAAAACGACAACATCGGAAGCGAACGTTTGTTAGTGTTGCAAAGCTATATAACGTCACGTCGTGATGACAGCATGACCTGACAGCTTAAGGAGACGCCGGACTTGGTCACGCTACTCGATTCTTTTAACGCCTAACGACGGCGAGCTCCGATTGGCTCCGATTGCAAGAATCCATGGGTAGGCCTCACGGCAGCTAGCATTGAGGTCTACCCACTATCCCTCCATCAGAGCCAATCAGAGGCTCGGCGTTCTGACGTCAGTGCAACCTCTGCGCAAAGAAGCAGACGAACTTGGGCTTCGCATTGGGTCTTCGACGTGCTGATATCACCTAACGCCGCCGCCGTCTCATTGGATGACGAGATACGTCAGGATGGTCGGGACTCACTACGCCCTGCGTTCCTTACTGAGCAGTCGGCAACCAGAGAATAACCACAAAGTCGGTGAGCAGCCTTCTCTACCTCAACGCTGTGTTGTTGTACGGAATGGCGTTCCAACGAACGGCGTTCCTATAGAAGGAACGCCGCCGTTCCCTCTTGCGTCGGTGTAAGTCTAAATTTAGTGGGGAAATTTGATGTATTGGAAATTTGCATGTATAGGTCAGGTGACATCAAGCCTTGTGACGTCATTTCCCCGACTAAATTTAGCGGGCAATGGAGTGGAGAGGAGCAGGCGGAATCAATGGGGAGGAGAGGAGTGGAGGGACCTGGAGGCAGAGCTCGAGAAGAAATGCCTGGAAATTACTAGTGCTAAACCTATAGAACGTTGGACGTAGCAACACAATCGTACGGCGATTTTCGACGTTTTTCTCGCTTGCTTGCTTGATTTTATTTACTCATTTCCCAGCACAATATTTAATTAAAGCGCACCAAAGTAACGCTCAGGTAACGATCCATTCCAAGCCTATAAATGTAACGGGAAGGTGTTTCTTTCGAGCCCCAGGAACCTGTAACGGGAATTCTTCCCAACGTTGAAAAAGAACGAGAAACGAACTTTCGTTCCTGTTTTGAAGGAACGCACTGCTTCGGTGGAACTTCACCACAACAGGATGGTGCCGAGTCGGCAATTAGGCCCGAGTCTTACACCTGGCGGCGTCCTTCGAAACACTGATTAGACACCATCCCAGGCTTACACACCACTAATAGCGTCCAATTTCTGCTTGCGCGCGTTCTTGCTGTGATGACGTCAAATTTTTTAGTGCACGCGTGCTTTGATTAGGTTCGAAATTTCTGCAGGCTACTACTGCCTACAGGCAGTGACTCGGCAGTTTTCGTTTGGGTGATGAGAGCTTTCCAGCGCTTACCACCCAAGCGACAAAAGCCAAAAGAAATGCCTTTAGAGGGGCCGCCTCCACGTGGCTTGGTCGTTCCGCGTTAACCTGCATTTGGAGCGCGAAGTGAAGGGTTCAAACCCTGAGTGGTCTTTTCTCCCAAGAAGTTTTTGGGAGTAGTCGCTCATCACCTCCGTCGCTCTGCGACGTAAAGCCGCAATATGTGAAGGTTTAGGCAGAGAGAGAGAGAAGTGGTCTGCCTTCGAGTGACGTCTAATACATGTTTTTCAACTGGCCTACACCCTAAGAATTCCAATTCTTCGAACTTCCTGCCGTGCATTGGGGAGACCCAATCGCTGAAAATTACGGATGGAGCTTGGCAAACGATTATTAGTGACGTGCGCTACCAATAGCGTCGCTATGGTCGATGTTCGCGATGGGCCAAACGTATATATCTTCCTCTATACCGATAATGCCTGCCCGATTTCCGGTTTTCACCGAGGTAAATACTGCCAATCGTGGCGAGCCAAAGACAAATCTTGCCAATTACGTCGACGCAAATTCTGGTTGTGATGTCACGAACGGAAGCCATTAAAAGGCACCACCGAAACATTTCAGCGCTAATAGCCACTGACAGCTCTAGAGACGCAGTGCCTATACCTTATTAATTCACGCTTTTTGTTTTGTGGTTTGGTATTCAGTGTTTTCATTGGTTAATTTCGTAATCTCATTAGCTATGGGGCGCTAATATGGTGCTTCACCCTTGAAAAAAATAATATTGTAGCGAAGGTTATGGCACAGGAAAGAAGAGAACAAGGACAAGAACACGGAGTGCTCGCGACAGCAGTTGGAAGACTTACCGCCGAATTCAGAAACCTCACTCAAACTACACTCAAACTCAAGGGCCCCTCCACTTCCTCGAGGAAGGCGCGAGGGCCGGCGCTGGCCAATCGCGAGGACGGATCCGTCCTCGCGATTGGCCAGCGCCGGCCCTCGCGCCTTCCTCGAGGAAGTGGAGGGGCCCTTGAGTTTGAGTGTAGTTTGAGTGAGGTTTCTGAATTCGGTGGTTAAGGCCTGTTCCCACATGCAGCGGAGCGCTACAAGCATAGCGCTTACCTCGCGCTAAGCGCGTGCTGATGGGAGCGTTCACCAGCTTTGTATCGCACCGTCAAAACTGTTGCTCATGGCAGACGATAAGTAGCTGACGGCACGTGAGGAGCGCTACATCAGCGCTTCGCTGCATGTGAGAACCGGCCTTTATGAGCAAAGCAAGCGGACGTCCAGTAAATGAACGGCTTGTAAGCATGAAGCGCTACATTAGTGTCGGAAGTGGGGCTCCGTTCCGTAATTCCATGATTTGTCAAATAATTCTTTTCGCCGCCCTTATACAGAACTGACACTTTGGCACGTTTCATTTTCCTATGGAATGTTCCGCACGACAAACACAGGTTGAAGACATGTACAAGTCATGGCGCAATGAATATGTCGAGAGTATATTTAAATGTCCGATATTGGTATAAGAAAAAAAATTAAATCGTCCCTCGTATTTAAAGGGACACTGACAGGGTATTTATGCTCGCCGAGGTTTTTAGTTGTACGTGACATATGAGAGCTCAACTACCCAGAACAGAATTTGCGGCTCGACATTCGGTTTCTTTCCGCCCGAAAACCGCCGATCAAGAACTGGCCGGTTCGAGTCTCGCTCACTCTCTTTTCCGCGGTCACGGGCCGTTTTCTAAGGTATCGATGCGAACACCAAATTTAATCAAAGTCGTGGGTCACTGAAGGCACACACTCAATATTAAAAATAGAAAAAAACATGAAACCCATTTTTTGTGGCTTCTAAAAAGCTGCAAATACGTTGATTGAAAAAAAAAAAAAGTTGCACAGAGAACCGGAAGCATTCTGTGCGTTCGTCGTTTCGCGTATCGTGGGACTCGCGGGGACGGCAATGGCAGCGGACGACGGGCGTGGGGCCTCTATTTCAGAACTGTCGTTCGCGGTACCGGCGAATTCTGTCTACTTTTAAAAGAGAAATTTGGGATTGATCAAAAGAATTGGTATTCATCCCCTACGACACTCCCGACCACCAAGCCGATTTGCACGAAGACGTCGCCGAGCCGTCGCTCCCTTCTCGTGGCTGAAGACATCGCTCGCGCAAACGTCAAGCACGACGTGTCTACTTCGAGTTGAATATGCACGCGTACGATTTCTTTACTAGGTGCGAATGTCGCCAATGCGCGGTGCTTCCAGACTTCGACCCGGGAGTGCTTTTGCTGGAGGAAAATCGATCGGCAGCAAACTTTCCAACTTAGTTACCGGCTGAATTATTACTAAGGAAAGAGATCCACCAGTACAGAGATGCCCCAGTAGCTCAGTGGGAAAGACGTCGCTTCACACGCGGTAGGACCGGGTTCGATCCCCCGTGAAACCATTTTATTTATTTGTTTTTTCAAAAAGTTTTTGATGTTTACATATCTTTTTTTTTTACAATTATCACTGAAGAAACAAACAAACAAATGTTGTGGAATACACTTCGCTGAATTAAATGGTATGGGATTTCCTTTTTGACACCTGCGAGCTCAATGTAATCACTTTCCACAAAATGCAAGGAGCATACAAATCAGGTAGCGTCCGCTTTCCGAGGTGGCCGTATATGTTCTACAGGAATTGCAGCCAGCCATTGGTCCCGATCCCGTTGATCTTTCGGAAACTCTGTCGCACAATGCCCCCCTTTTTTTTTTTCGGACGCATGACATGTGAGCCAGCTCTTCAAGCAACATCTTGGGTGTATTCTTTTCGGAGCCGATCATGGAAATTTACCACGGGCACTCACTACTCATCTCCAACTCCTCAATGTACAAAACAACTCATCTTGGAGTACAGAACAACGAGCGGAACAAACGTAACTGCAAAAGAATCGCACGGCGAACAGTTCCCTACGCCGCATGTCGTGTCGTCTGCTACCAAAAAAAACAAACAAAAAAAAAACGCACGGTCGGGTGTAGCCACGTGACTTCCGCCACTCACTCTCTTCTCTCCACGGCTATGTTCCAAATCTTACCCGAGTAATCTGCCTCCTACGTCAGCGGGTAATACCACGTGACATCGCGAGTAAACGATCCGCGACTCGATTTTGGAACGGCCAGGATAATCACCTGGATACTACGCGGATTGGCTTCGTCTTGGGCAACGGCAAAAAGGAAACACAGCAGCGATGGCAGAAAATTGCAGACGATCCTTTTGATCATGGAGAAAGCAACCGAAGAACGGTAATGTTAATGACGACGCGGTGTTTTTTGATGTTGATCCACCAGGCTCCATTACTCACCTTCGTTTTGAGCTGTATACTGAGATCAAAATTACTTCTTACAGCTAGACATAAAAAAAAATGTGTTTTTATTAATCAGCGCGATCGCTGCAATTCTAGTCACGGTGCCCTAAACGCATATATTCCACGCATTGTAATTTGCACCGATTATGTTTTGCAGAAATATATTCCGCACGTTGTAGCGGTACAGCGCGAGGGTGCTTCCTCCAGAATGATATGAAACTCACGTTCGCTATGACGCGAATGCGATTACAGTAAAATTTTCGAAGCCTTCACTGCTTTACAAACGTTATCCTCTCATTGCACACACTCTGGAGGAAACAAAAATGCTACATTATCATATACCGAGTTCAAACATTTTCGGCCTTGAACGTGAGAATGCAGCATTCCCCCAACGCCGAGGGCGAGGATGCGGAGAAGCTCCTGTTTACGCTCGCACTCAGATAATAACAAGTACACGTTCCCGGGGAAGGTGGACGGTCTGGATGTAATGCAGTCAATTCCTGCGTTGACAACAGCAAATCGCAATAACTACACATGCTGCACCTAATTCTTTGTCATTTCGAACGTCCGCCACCAAAACCAACGGAGCAAGCGAGCTTTGACGGCTGTCTGCGCAGAAAGCAGACGACGAACAGATCACGTGACGTATTTACTCGATTTGATCCGACGTTACTCCCCGATCGAGGAGGGTAGCGCGAGTTATTACTCCGGAGTAAACAACCCGCTTCTGGAACGCGGATTCTGACGTCATCAAGTAAGCTCGAGTAAGTTTTGGAACGCCACGGTACGAAACTTTTACTCCGGAGTCGGATCGAGTAAATTTTGGAACACAGCCCTCTTCTCCGATCTCCGTCGGGTTTCGGTTTCGGTTTCGAGCAGTTGCGTCTTTTGGCTTTATTAAAAAAAAATACGCTACTCTGTTGCAAAATATTAATTGGGTAGTCCTCCGACACCATAATAAAGCGCCTGGCAAAAAAATGAAAAAAATAAATTTTGGGGGGTGTCAGTGTCCCTTTAACGTTCATTTCAGTGATTAGAAAAGCCGCGAGCCGTTACGATACTTATTTATTCATATCAAAACAAACATGCGGGCGGGAATGATTGCCGGGGACGGATCCGGCGTTTTGCGCAGGCTTCGTCTTCGTCCCAGAATGCTTCGTGGCGTCAAGGATCGGGACATGACGGTGACCGTGCTGGGAAGGCAGAGGCTGTCCATGCCTTTGGGCATCGCGCCTTCTGCCATGCAGAGGATGGCCCATCCGGACGGCGAGGAGGCCACGGCAAAGGGTCAGGGAGGGAACTGGGTTTGCCATTTGTTTATAGTCACTGAGCACTTAATAATCCCGGGGTGTGGCTGATTATGTTAAAGAGGCCGTGCAACGAGATTGGGTTTGAATGGTTTTAACCCGAGCTTACAGGCAGTATACTCGGTTAAGCCTTAAGTTCAGACTGCAGCCAGAGCTACAAGCGCGATTTAGCCCTATTGTTTTGAAGACCGGTGGCTTCGCTGCATTTCCATAGGGGTTAAGCCTTTTTCTTTTTTTACTTTTTCCTCGGACAAACTTGATCTTTGCAAATTTTACAAAACAAAAATGCACCATCTGGAGGCAACTTTGCACAAAATCGTAGCGCGATAGGTTAAGAAACCGAATTTAGTAATCGATTCAAAGAGCCTGGCCACTATTTGGGACACCCTGTATATTATGAATGTCAAGGAATAAGGCGGCATTTCCTGAATGTACAAATATTGTTTCGTCGTCCCTTGAAGCTGTCTCTGTGACTACATTCTAAACATTGTTCGTGAGTTGACGGAACACGGTTAGAATCAATCTCGTCAGCAACAAAGGAAAAAAAACACAAAGGAAAACAAGCATTTTAGAGAATGACGAAGCTCGTAATAGCGCGTGGGTCAAAAGGGTCGATGGTCGTTCGAAGAGACGGCATAAATCGGGTTTTTAACGTATCGCGCTAGGATTTAATAAGGAGTATTCACTGGGCGCCATATTTGTGGGTGATGTCTGCAGCGCATGCTCTGAACGAGCCCACAATAATTGGTTGCTAAGACCGGCAATCTTGAGGGTGCGGAATGCACGTTACAAAGGAACTGTGGAAGCTCGCCATCAGCACGCGCTTAGCAGTCGTGCACACAGCTATGGCCGCCAGTGAATACTTCCTATACAGAGCTGCCTGAAGTTGGTGGAAGTTTTCGCTAAAATTGTGGAGATATTAGCTCGCCTGAGTAAATCAAGAAAAATAAGAAATAAATATGGTTTCCCTATACTTTGCAGGTGCACTAAAAAAAAAAATAAGTGTTACTGTAGCGTTTTTCTTTTTTTTTTTTTGGGGGGGGGGGCAAATAAAGTGAAGAATAGTTAAGCCAATTTTATTTTGGTTCCATTTCACAAATTGTTGGAGCGTTGTAAACGCCAGAATAGCCCACAACGATTTTCTGATGATTTTGAGATAAAAGGCTTAGCGATAATGTTTCTTTGGACAAAACCAGTTTTAATCTGCTTTCTTTTGACTCCCCGAGGGTTTCATGTATTCATATTCTCAGTTAATGAATGCCCCAGCTTCGAGCACCTCTATAGCAAATCCCAGCGCGATAAGTTAAGGAACCGATTTATGCGGTCAGTTTAAAGTGCGTTCAATTCATTTCGCCCACAACCGGATCTGAAAAAAAAAATATGCTCTGGAGGTACATTGAGTAGGTGTAGCTGAGGAGAAGGACACAGGATAGCTAGCACCTAAAGTGGCAATAACCTGGCTTGCTGTGGCAATGATGAAATGAAGCGAGCGGAATAAGAGGAAACAAAAACTTAAGATCGGTTATGGCGGCACATATGCACAGCTCTCTGAAAGCTTCTATTGGGGGAATTCACTGGGTGCCATATTTGAGGGCGATGTTTAGAACGCATGCCCTCAACGAGCTCGGCTTCTAAGACCGGCAGTCTTGATGGTGCGGAGTGCACATTGAAATAGGATTGTGAAATTGTTCGCCACCAGCACGCGGCTAGCAGTCGCGCACACAGCTATGACCGCCAGGAAATACTCCCTATAGGTGGACTACTATAGGGAGTATTCACTGGCGGTCATAGCTTCGTATCTGACTCCTGAGCGCGTGCTGACGGCGAGCTTCCACAATTCTATTTCAATCTGCATTTCGTACCATAAAGATAACCGGGCTTAGCAGCCTATGAGTGTGAGCTAGTTCAGAGCATGCGTTGTAAACATCGCCCTCAAATATGGCGTTCAGTGAATACCCCCTATGTACACCCTATAGGGTGTACATAGGGGGTACACTGGCTCTCTCAGGTGATTTGTGGGAAAGTATAGTCGCTCCAGATTTCCTATATATAGGAAATCTGGAGCGACTATAGTCTGCCACAAATCACCTGGGAGAGCCAGTATACTACACGGCCATTGGCTCTAACAAGTGATTCCCGAAAGAGTATGTAGTCACTCCCGATTTTTGTTAGTTTATAGACCTTTCCGGCGCTTATTACCCGGGAGAAAAGTACTGAGCCACTGAGCTGCAGGATGCATGCGCAGGGTTTCATGTATTGCACAAAAAAGCTACAACGAATGCGCAGAAGGCGTTCCACAGCCCAGTTGACAAGGATGGCAGCCCGCAGAAAACAATTTTTTTTTTGTGTGTGTGGAAACGTCTACCGTATATAGTTATTGGCAGTTTAGAAGATAATCTGGGAGCTATCACCAATCCAAGTGTACAGAGAATTATTGCGCCGTCTGCGACCCAGATGTGAAACAAAAAAGTGGAAGCCGTTTACAAATCCCTGTAACGCCGAATTGGAGCGCAGCTCTTGAGGAGGAGGAGTGAAGGGTACTGAGGGGAGGGTAGACCCCTCCCCCTTCTCCTCCTCCTCCCCTCATTCTTTAATATGCTCCGGGGGGGTGTCACGTGACTTCGGGGAGGGGGTCACGTGACCTCGGGGAGGCGTGACCTGGGGGTGACCTCAAGGCCACGTGACCCCAAAGGTGACCCCCACGTGACCTTGGGGGTCACGTGACCTGGAGGGGTCACGTGACCTCGGGGGTCACGTGACCTCAGAGGGGTCACGTGACCTCAGAGGGGTCACGTGACCTGGGGGTCACGTGACCTTGAGATGACCTTGGAAGGGGTCACGTGACCTTGGGGGTCACGTGACCTCGGGGGTCACGTGACCTTGGGGAGGCGACCACGTGACCTCGGGGGTCACGTGACCTCAGAGGGGTCACGTGACTTGGGGGTCACGTGACCTTCAAAGGGTCGCGTGGGGTCATGTTGGGGTCACGTGACCTTGAGATGACCTTGGAAGGGGTCACGTGACCTCGAGGGGTCACGTGACCTTCAGGGGGTCACGTGGGGTCACGTGACCTTGAGATGACCTTGGGAGGGGTCACGTGACCTTGGGGGGTCACGTGACCTTGGGATGACCTTGGTTACGCCGACGCCGACGGCGACGGCGACGCCGCTCAAGCCGGGAACGGGCCCCTAAGAGCTGCGCTCTAAAAAAATGAAAGCCGTTTACAACACCCTGTAACGCCGAATTAGAGCGCAGCTCTTGAGGAGGAGGAGGGAAGGGTACTGGGGGGGGTGGGTCAAGTGACCTCGGGGGGCGGTGGGGTCACGTGACCTTGTGGGAGTCACGTGACCTTTGGGCGTCACGTGACGTCGGGGGGGGGGGTCACGTGACCTGGGGCCACGTGACGATGCCGATGACGTCATCAGTGACGTCACTGATGATGATGACGATACGGATGCCGGTGACGTCATCAGTGACGTCACTGATGACGTCATCAATGATGATGACGATGCGGATGCCGGTGACGTCATCAGTGACGTCACTGATGACGTCATCGGTGTCGATGACGTCAACGGGGGGTCACGTGACCTCGGGGGGTATCCCCAGGTCACGTGACCCCGGGGGTGTCACGTGACTTGGGTAACCATCGTGACCCTCGTGAGGGTAACCCTAGTAGCCCTTGTGAGGGCAACTCTCGTGACCCTCGTGAGGGTAACTCTAGTGACCCTCGTGAGGGTAACTCTCGTGACCCTCGTGAGGGTAACTCTCATAACGCTCGTGACCCTCGTGAAGGTAACCCTTTTGAGGGTAACCAACCCTCGTAACCCTCGTGAGGGTTACGAGGGTAAGTAACCCTCGTGAGGGTAACCCTCGTGAAGGTAACCCTTTTGAGGGTAACTAACCCTCGTAACCCTCGTGAGGGTTACGAGGGTAAGTAACCCTCGTGGCGCTCGTGATCCTCGTGAGGGTAACCCTCATGAGATTAACCCTCGTAACCCTCGTAACCCTCACGAGGGTTACGAAGGTTGCGGTTACGCCGACGGCGACGCCGACGCCGCTCAAGCCGGGAACGGGCGCCTAAGAGCTGCGCTCTAAAAGGGGACTCAATACATGCCGTCGGGGTTGAAAATTTTTGGGTTGTTTCTTACATAGCCGGGCCATACATTACGTATTCTACGCCAGTATCAAACGAAACGTTTGCGGGTGTGGCAATACGTCTACTAATTGCTGCACATCTCGATCATTCAGCCGCCGAGAAGGCCGGCACGGTGATGATCCTCAGCACGCTGAGCACCACGTCGATGGAAGACGTGCGGAAGGCGGCCCCGCACGCCATCCTTTGGTACCAGCTGTACGTGTTCCAAGACCGAGAGCTGACCAGGAGACTCGTCAAGAGGGCCGAGCAGGCCGGCTACAGCGCGCTCGTCCTCACCGTCGACGCGCCCGTCTTTGGGCGGAGGGTCTCCGACGTCCGGAAGCGCTTCAGCCTGCCCAGTCACCTCAAGTACGTGAGTTAATGCAGGAGCCAGCGTGTTCGCACTCCTCATACACCATACAAACGACGGTGCGGAGGCTTCGAGGCTTGCTCCTTTCCTTTATGCCGGTCCTGTGACATTGGTCGTACAAGAAATCTGTCTGCTTGGAACATGCTTGAGACGTGCCCGCAGAGGACTCCGTCATGTCTGCAGAGAACTCCGTCATCTCTACGGAGAACTCCGTGTCTTTTGTGGGGTGTTTGAGCAGCGTTACTGAGGCTTCACCGTATCCATAGACCGACACGCTTGTTTATAAACAAGTCAGCGTTTGCCCGCACCTGGTGTGGGCAATGTGCGTGCGCAGAGACCAGATTCGCGTGAGGCAAAGCTTCTGCGCATGCGCAGTGCCGACAGCAGCGACACCGCTGTGGCGTGACATCAGGGAGCCGAGTTGGCGTATTCGTGACTCGCACTGCATGATGTCACATCAGTGGCAATGAACCTTTCCGTCTGCTTTACGCGTCGTGACGTTCAGATGCACGGCACCTGAAATTATTCAAGAATTGGAAGACGAGGAGGTGGACGTTGGTTCACCAGTTCGTGATTTTAGAACGCAGAGAAGGCGGAAGAAAACGCAAAACGGAGCATGTGATGACCTTCTCTTCCGTTCGCGTAATTTTGCTTTGGATTCTGAGCTCCTAACGATAAGAAAAAAAAAAATCGTGCCGCTACCAAGATATACGAAGCCTTCGGCACCGCACGAGCGTCCGAACAGCCTCACAATTCCTTCGTTGCAAGGTCACCTGGGATTTTCCGGAAAAGGGTGGCCTTTGCTGTTGAGCGCGTACCTCCTGCTGCACAGATTTCACACCACCCAATTCGTTCGTTCTCGGCAAGAACAAGCAGGATGGACCCATAATGACCATCAGCTCGGGGCGATGATGTCACGTGCAGACCATGTATACACGTTTGCAAGTAAAGGCCTCTGAGCGCCGCCTTTTTTATGTAGGCTTGGGTAGATCCTCCGATAGTATGGTGCCATGGAAGGCGTCTCCGTCTGATGTGTGTACCGTGTCCAAAAAAGTGATCCCTCGATTCCCGCCTGGTGACGTCATAAAAGTGTCATGCTAACGCCGGCCGCGTCCTGATGGTGTCACAGGAGCGGTGGCCCCTATTAGGGACTTTTAGCAACCGTTACCGTGTTCCCCGTACCGCACTACTGGAACGCGGTAACGGTTTGCTAGAAGTCCCTAAGGATCCTGTCATCAAGCGGCAACAAACCTAATTTAAAGGGTCTCGCGGTGTGTGATACGTGGCCGCACCATTAATAAGGGATATTTCTCAGGGCCTAAAGTAGTACATGAGCATTTCTGTGAATTTAAGCGACAAAAAAAGAGAGCTCGCATAAATTGTTTGAGGTTAAAAAGGCGACTGTCGTCGTCTCTCATCGGTAGCTCGGACACTGCACTCTACCATGAGAAGTATCCTAATCTTTTTTCGTCATGATTACTTTGAATATTTTAGTTTTCTTTCCCGAAAAGGCACGACACAGGACCCTAGACATCCGTTGGGGTATGGCGCCATGCACGTTCTTAAGGCTGAACTCCATGGGACGAATATTCTGCGAAAAATCGACGATTTTTGCCCGGCGGCTTTTGCTCTGCGCGTGGAATCAGCACAGTGACTGCTACGTCGCGCGCAAAGCGAGCGTGCCGTCGGATGACGTTCGTCACTTATTCGTCACATAATTCGCTCCATGAAATTCAGCCTTTAGCACATGCTCAACACTTGCAGACCATCGCGAATTATTCCTGGAAACTACCACCTTGTTCGCTCCCATCACCGAGATCGACCCATCTAAATCTCACTCCGATCGAAATCTTACATGCACCAACTGTTTCTTTCATTACACCAATGTGATGGCGCTGCAGCTGGAAAACGGAACATGCTCAGACGCTTCTTTCACTCGGAGAAAGGTTCCTGCACATGCGCAATGGCCACATCTCCTGTAGGAAAATACACGCGTATTTAGACACTGAATCGGTTTGTCTCTTTCTTTGTGGTCGCCCCAGCAATGTAGTCAAATTTGTCGTATCAAATATTAGGCAACAGCAAGATTTTCTTAGTTAACTGATGTCCTCGCTGTATACCATACGCGAATAGATAACAACAATAGGTTGCTACTTCCTTCTTGGCTTTCATTGTGCTATTCGCTCACGGAGTCTGTTACTGACAAGAGGGAAGGAAGAAGTCAATGGTTTGCTCTGAAGCTTAAGTGTTTTTTGCCCGTAACTTGACGCAGGTTGGCCAACTTCGACGGAAAGGAGTTGTCCAGTTTGTCGTCTGCCTCCGGCTCGGGCCTGGAGGCGTACGCAAACTCTCTCTTCGACCAGTCCTTGACGTGGGACGACGTTCAATGGCTGAAGAACCTCACCTTTCTTCCGGTCATCCTCAAGGGAATCCTCACTGGTGGGTCCCCTTATTTGCGGACATTACTATAGCCCCGGTTGCATATTCGGAAGAGCGTGTGGAGTTAAGTCAACAGGCCTAGTTTCGGCACTCTGAGTGGCACGCTTTCGCAGGCGACACATCGCCTGGTTTACGTGGAAAGACAGAGGTGAAGGGAACGAAGGTTAGGTAAATACGGCTCAGTGATTCACGAGCTTGCCTTCAGTCGGCTGACATATGTGCTCACGCTTGTCGGATAGGCAAATCTGAATGCCGGCTCAAGGCTAGTGCGTACGTGAGTCACTTACTTTCCTTTCCCCCGTAAACACGGCGATGAGGCGTTCCCCTGTAGACCAGGCGTTAATCAAAATACCGAAATTAGCCTGTTGAGCTTGACCGAATACGCGTTTATGGTGTTTTTTGGTCATGCTATACTTTGGACGTTCGCCACTTTAGCGTTTGAACCGCTAGGCAATGCCAAGTTTTGCTGCACGCTTGGATAGGCGGTAGCCGTCACCGCTTTTCTCCTTTGCTTCTTTTCCTTTGGGTTACATCACCCGGTTGCGAATAATGCCTGGCACGCGCCTCTAATTGGTACCCCCTTTTTTTCTGGCTGGTGTAACGGTATTGTAGGTGTTAAGAAGAAATATGTTACTCTAACGTGCGAATGAAAGTAACGCGTTACCGTTACCGATAAAAGGGAACGCATATATCGCTTCTACGTTACTTTTTATAGATACATTAGGGAGTTTTAGTAGATCGTTTTCGTGCAGCCGCTCTGCAGAGCGGAGCGCGGAATCGCCACTGCGCCTGCGCGCCGATGGCCTTGGCTGTAGAGTTTCGGGTAGCGGAGGGGCTTAGCGGAGCGGGAAACACGGTTTACTAAAACTCACTAATAAACCGTTTTACGGTTTTGATGTTACGGGCATGCATAAACGCCATATTATGAAGAAAAAAAAATCTTGTCTTAACAAAGCCCGAGCTTGTACTAATTATACTCATCAGTCGATCACATATCGTCTACCCTCATTAGTTAAACATTTGCTTACTAATACTCTTAATCTATACTTTATATAAAACGGGAAGAAAATTATTATTGATGCACTTATAATTCCATCGGACGTTGAGTATCGACGAACATGCGTTTGTTTTTTTCGATAAAAGCGTGTTATCATATAGCATATATATCTTTTATTTAAAGGACCCGTATTTTTTTCATGCAAAATTCGGCTGAGTGGACGCGATTTTGTTTCATAGGAATATGTTACTCTACATTGAAGTGCTTTCTTGCTAACCCTATTTCCCTTTCATAAACTGGTATTTTGTAAAATATTCTGAACAAAACTGTGCGTGTATTTTTGGGTGCATGCGTTTGTGTGTCGCCATTTTTACACTATTTTTTAAATATTTTTATATAAGATTTCGGTATTTTGTTAAATTTGCTTTATCGTATTAGCGTGTTTTTCTTCGTACATTGAAAATTAGGGCTGCTGCTAAACTCCAAACAGGCCCCAAGCCCCTTCAAGCTGCCTTTGACAGCTTTTTGTGTGGAGTACCGTTGACTTCAAGGCCAAAAATAAAGAAGGGTCGATTGATCAATAGCTTATAATTTTTATTGTTCCACTTGAACGCCCTCGAGGATAAACGCCGAAAAACGAAAGAATTCATAACGGGCGCCTGAAAAACAAAACAAAAAAAACATTGATGCGTTTTTTTTTGTTTTTTTTTTACGTCTCGGGAACAAAAAGTAAAGGGTAACTATGTTACACGTTACTCGAGATAAGTAACGTAAGTGCGTTATGCGTTACTGTTCTGAAAAAGTAACGAGTGCGTTGTTTACGTTATAGAATGGCGACGCTTTAATATACACAAAGAAGGCTGGGAAAAATAACTTTCAATCTATGTGGCTATGGATTTTCTTGCTTCATTTTGTACTTAGTGAAAAATACCGGCGTCGGCCATTGCACGAAAAGATATAAAGTTGAGCACTCAAACGACTTTCAGTCGCCGCGGTAAAACGAATACGCCCAGCTTATCGTCTGCTTATTTTTCCCGCTCTTCTGTCGATCTCTTCCCCTTTCTTTCTCGCGAGACTACTTCCATGATTGCTTATGATTTGCTGCGTACCATACCGCCCTGAATTCTGCGGAATCGCCGCGAATAGGGCGCCTTGGTGTGAGCGAGTCCTTACCTGGAGAGAGCCGTGTCGTTTTCTAGTGAAGCCCCATCGTATTTTCCACGTGACGTCATGCAACCATATGTGTATATGTTCCATCGATCCAGTTATTGACTGATAAATTCTCTGTAGGAGCTCACGCCGTTCATAGCTGTGGAAACTTTCGTTGCTTACAGAAACGTTACCTTCGGTGATGTCTCCTCGACGCTATTGGAATTAGCGTTATTGTCAGGTATATGTAACTTCTCTAGGTATACACTTTGGGAACTCAACGTTCGCAGGAAGATGGCGCGTGGACGGTGATTTGAGGAAATATTAGATATGCTATAAAAAAGATGTCTCAAAAAAGCAACAAAAAAAAAATACATGGGTAAGAAAGTTAGACAGGGCAAGGTGAGGTATCGAGATGAAATATACGTGAATGGAAAACAAAATGCCCTCACTTTTCTGCTGAGCATTTGTACTATTTTCTTGAAAGCTTTTATACATCTAAGTTTATTGCAAACAGTCGCCATTTCTGTTGTTTTTTTTTTGTCTTATGGGTTGCTTTGAAAAAATGCATCTGATAAATTTTATTTCAGCCGAGGACGCTGTCCTGGCTGTCCGTAATGGCATCCCCGCTATCATTGTCTCCAATCATGGCGGCAGGCAACTTGATGGAGTAGCGTCAACGGTAAGTTAATTCAAATTCAGATCCAGTTGGTTCTTTTTAACATACAAGAAACAATGGAGACGTTGGCACTGACGTTGTAATTTTTTATTGCGGAAGAGTTGTATCAGAAGAATGTGTTTTGTAGAACTGTTGGGGTATTGGGAGTTGTACGGCCATTTTGAACAGTGCTAGGAAGCCCACATCCGGAGCGGTATCACGCAAGCAAAAGCAGGTTTTTGTAACTTTCTATTTTGCGAAAACCCCCAGTACTTTTTATGCTTTCAATCTTAGGTAACCTTTGGCAGAAATCAATACACAAGAAATGCACTAATTTGACGATAACAAACCTTGAAGAAGGCGAACAAGGAGGACAAAGGACATGCACAAATCTCCAAACACAGCTAGATGACCGATGCCCGACTAAAAAAATCCGCCTGGTCCTGGTATTGAACCTGGAAACTCTCTATTTCCAGTGGAGCGCTCTGCCAATTAGGCTAATTAGAGGTTAGACGTCAGCACAGCAAACGGGCTTTGACAGCTGCCACCAGTCTAAAACCAACAAAGGTGGACGGCCTGCATTTTATTATTATGATGTCAATGCTATTCATGCAAAGGTATACAAGCGAGCTGGACAGGAATAACGGTAATGTATTATCGTTTATTATAATTTTTCTTGCCCAGCTCGCTTGCACGTTTGCATTAATTGCATTATCGTCATAACCTTAAAACGCAGGCTGTTTACCCATGTTTGTGGTAGACTGGTGGCAGTTGTCAAAACCCGTTTGCTCTACTAGCGAGCGTCTAACCCCTGGTTAGCTCAGTTTGTAGAGCGCACCAGTCACCTAGTTGTGTTTGGAGACTTATGTTTGTCCTTTGTCCCCTTTGCTCTCCTTCTCCAGGGATTATTGTTATTCTTCTGAAGCTCGCTTGCGCCTTTGCAATCATTGCATTATCATCACGTTATTTTGCTTTGTTATTGGCCTTGAAAATTTTATTAAAGATATGATTTTTTCTATTTGATGATGAACTATATACCGTTACGATCACGGTAGAAACGAAAATCACTACAGAAAATGTTCAACCCGGCATGATAAAAATTTTATCGTGACGTATATCTGTACGAAGTCCCTGAAAAAACAAGTTACAGGAAGATTCATTTGTTGATTCTTAGGGAATGCGTTGGCATAACCCTTGGAAACGACGCACTTGTCCCCTTTTAGAAAATGCTGACCCTTCGCTTTTCTCTTTTTGCTTTCTCTTTTGATTCCACTATATTTTGCTGCCTCTTTTTGGCCTAGTTACGGGGTCAGTGTTAGCGTTTCCCAAAGGGGGACACGTGTGTGGCGTTTCCCAAGGATCATTCCAACGAATTCCCTAAAAATCCACTAAGGGATCTTCCTGTAATTTGTTTTTTCACTCGACTTCAGTACTCTGCCTGTCAGAGTACGTCGACGCCCTTGGATACGGTCACCGATGTCACTCGAGGAAAGAACCACATCCATCGTTTTAACTACACACACACACACATCACAGCCCACGCACCGCAACTACGGAAACCCAGAGCGAAGAACAACCGGCGATGGCAGAGCGGCAACTGAGCACGCCAGCATTCCACCGCGCCGTGGCGCAACACCTCCTAGATAACAAACCCCTAGTGCATAAAGTCCCTTGATACTTCTTTTACAAGTAACGACAACCAATACAAATGACAAGGCAGATTCTGCCGGAACAAAATGGCGGCATTCAGTTCAAACCTTTGCTGTGCGCCGGTATTCGTTTCCTAAAACCTGCTCAGTCACGCAGTCGGAGCTTCAAAGAATGTCGCTACTTGTAGGAAGCTCTTATCTCCGGACTTTACTAGTGCTGAATGAGATGTCGTCATCCGAGAAGGCCAACGCTGGACACAGATTGGACACGACGATTGCGTCAACGTTCGGCTCAAACTTGACTCGAAGCCGAGCGCTGACGCAGCACAATCTCTCTCTAGCGTTGGCCTTCTCTGATGAAGCCATCTCATTCAGCACTACGGGTTTGTTAACTTGGAAGTTTTGCAAGGGGCCTCCTCCTCTCTACCTCCGTGCCAGCTGTGCGCGTGACTTGAAAGAAAACGAAAGTGCTTGTTTTGACGAAAACCCGGTGGCGTCTGTCAGTTTGTCAGCGCCGGGGAGAGACGGAGAGGTTTACGCATGCTGAAGTCAGCACTTCGGGTCACCCTCTCCCCCTCCTTCTCCCCGGCGCTGAAGAACAAAAAGACACCGCCGGGTTTTCGTCAAAACAAGCATTGAAATGCTAACGTATTAAAAAAAAATAATTGTACACGGTTTGTTTTTAAATTTTGGAATCCCTAAAGTATCATTCGCCTTAAAGACGGGCGGTTCATCTTATCCAGTCATACGCTGGGCGTCTCACATGATCGGTCAGTACCTTGAACACAAAGTTATATTTCCTCGCAGATGAAAGTAATTTTGTTGCGTGAATGTTTAGACAGATGGAAGTTAGCCCTGACGGGCGTCTGTAATGTCTCCGCTGTAGATGATAAATTTAGCCATTGCAGTACCATTGCTAGCCTGAGGCCTTTAACGTGCAGCACGCAGTAGTGATTACACGTACACATGCCGGTACAATGTTTATCCAAGTCGAAATGGCCACGGGTGGGGATTGACCAACCATCCCTAATCAGGAGCGTTAACTTTCCCGGCAAATGATTTACTTACGATTGGCAATGAATATTGTTTTGTAATGATAAAGTGATCGTGGATTCATTTTTCTGCAGATAGAGGTCTTGCCGAAGATTATGCGCGCCGTCTATGGGCGCATCGAGGTGTATTTAGACGGCGGCGTCCGTCAGGGTACAGACGTCGTCAAGGCACTAGCTCTAGGAGCAAAGATGGTCTTCGTGGGTCGTCCTGCCCTCTGGGGACTGGCATACAAGGTAGGCGTACATATCTTCTTGACGTGGGCTGCACCAAAGATGCATGTACTTCAGGCAGTAGTACCTTTGGAGGTGCACCTACTGAACGAATACTCCAAGAACAAGAAGCTCGCGCTTGTAGACCTCGTCTATAGTTAGCAATGCATGTCCTTGCTTTAATGTCGGGTTGGAGCCCAGTGTAAGTGAAGCTTATAGACAACTGCGAACATGGCGCCTCGACTTCTGTGCGAGCTCGATTGCAGCGTGTGCGTGAGCTTGGCTTTGGCTGGCTTGCCGGTTGCACCTGCTTGCCCATTGTAATAGCAGAAACATGGTGGCGTCATGCCCCGCTTGCAGTAATGTAGGAGAGAGCTGCTTCAGCATAGGATGATACTGGCCTCCTGTCAAAGCCAGCATACCCCACGATTAGGAAAATGCGATAAATTAGGCTTTCTCGATTTTCGAATTTAGGTTTCGAATGTTTGTTTGTGTTAGCAGTTAATGTGCATGCATTTGTCTGTTTACTGTGCCCTTAAACAGCTCTTAGCATTCGTGTTAGGTAAGGCAGTCTAGGAACCCTGGGGCGATAGTACCCTTCGTCAAAGCAGTTGGAAGAACCAATCGTTGTAATCTACGGAGGCTGCTGGGCGAATAACGAGGATGATAATATGTTAGATTCAACATGTTTATACTTCGTTTCACCTTAATTCCACATGCTAGCCGACGCTATGAGCTCATGGGACCAATCAGACATCGTCAAAAGCGTACTGTCATGATGTTGGTCGTGTTTTTGTACGTGTTCTGTCATCGCTAAACCAACCATCAACAGAAACGATCCGGTGACTTTCACTTTTGACGTAGCTTGATTGGTTCCATCAGGTCGTAGCGTCGGCTGCTTCTGTACTTGGGCTGAAACGAAGTACACACTCTAAAAGTAGGCTGTGCGTCTGCTTTTTCGCACACACTCGGAGAGCCAATTACCGCAACTTACTGAGGCAGCTCAGCGAATGACGATGCCGAAACATATATTTAGACCAAAAAAAAAAAACGCAGTCTGAGTTGTGACATTGAGCAATGCAAGCTTGACGTTTTGCATTGCTTAATGTCACAACTCAGACTGCGTTTTTTGGTCTAAAAATATGTTTTGGCATCGTCATTCGCTGAGCTGCCTTTGTAAGTTGCGGTGATTGGCTCTCCGAGTGTTGTGCGGGAAAGCGGACGCACGGCCTGTTTCTAGAGTGTAGACATACTCTCCTGCAACGTACTTGGCTCTCCCAAGTAAGTTCCGAAAATATAGCTTCTCCATATTCTTTTTTTTTCTTTTAGAGTGTAGATGAGTACTACATTAACTTCCTGTTCCTCATGTGGTAGGCTTATGACTAATCAGGTGTGATGCTGTGTGAATGGTCTTTTCTTTATGTGTATGTTTTTTCTGGTTCAGCTGACCTTACCTATAGTGTAAACCAACTAGCTCACCTCAAGCCTGTTACAGTGCTTGTGATTTTCGCTATTAGCTAGAAGGCGTTAATACGTCAATAACGAATATTATTTGACTCAATTGATGAAGAAAAATAAGCACGAAATCGATCGAGCATTCGGCCATTATTGTTACTATTGATGCTCAAATTTTGCATGAAACCAGTGCCGCCTTGATTGGAATGTAGACGCAGGGTGCATGGCGTTGCTGCCTTTTTAAGGACGTGTGGCACATGCTATGTAAGGGCTTATGCAAGAAAGTAAACATTTCATGTAATTCATACCGCTTCACTTGTACTGTTGTGCGGTGCTGTTTGCGTGTCCGAGTCCTGTTTTCAGAAAATGTGATGTACTGAAGTAGTGCCTGTATAACATAGAGATAAACCCCGGAAACTAAATGCTCCATTAAGACGTCTATTTTTTTTTTTTTAGAAGTATAGGAAATCTCTTTTGAGTGTTTAGCAATAAAAAAAAAGCGCTATTTTGACGATTTCAAAATTAATAAACGTCCCTTCATGACGTGTTTTTTTCATCTTTTTTTTTTTTTGCAGGGTCAGCAGGGCGTTGAGAAAATGCTGGAGATATTCAGGGAAGAGATCGACAGAGCAATGGCGCTTCTGGGTGAGCGATTCCGTAGCACTGTACTCGTAGCCTGCTCGGCCTTTCCGGAAAACGAATGAAGAGAGCGAACGTCGAATGGCCTGCGATGTGGGTTATTCGGCGTTCCTCGAGGATTAACGCCGCTGAGATAATCTCCGGAAAGCCTTCGCGAAAATAGCTTACTTTGGTGCAATGCCAAAAATAAGCTTCCTCAAAGCGTACCTTAAAACAAGTTCGGGTTCCGTCCGATCGTCGTGAACTGTCGTCGACACTGTAGAATGGATATGTTGTGTTATTTGAGACTCATGTAAATCGTGTTCGGGTAGCGCTGCACCGTGGGGTACGTTCAATATGTTGTTCGATTGACTAGACTTGTTAAAGTTAGAGCGGGAAACACCCATGCCTTTCAGCTATCTTGTGTGGTCAAGTAGTTTCGACAGTTGAATGCCTTTGGAGATTGACGCGGCTGAGTGTAAGGCGCGGTAAAAAAATCTACATAAAAGAAAACAAACATTCCAGTTACATTTGTTCCGTCCCTCGTGCACCCACCAAGAACAGCTTTCATGTGTTTGTTTCTGTCCTCGAAAAATGGTAGAATGCTTTCTTAGAAAGGCATCGAGAGACTCTAATCGCCATGAAACGCAAAAGAGACAATAAAACGCAGCAATTTAGCCGCCACCGGTGTCCGGAATCATGCATATGCAGGGCTACCACAGCACATTGACGGGGAAATTCACAGCTTAGCGCAGTCGGGCAACACTGACGTGCACACTGAAAAAAACATTACGCCGCCGATAGTCGGCAACCAGTGGAGGTAACGAAGAGGAGATTGGAGTGCTGGTGGAGGAGGACAAGAGAACACGACTACGAGATTGGCTAGTGTAGCTACTAGTATGGCTAGATCTAGCGCTGCTGAGATCCCCCGATACAAAGGGGTTGAGCTCAAAATCCAAATCCAAAATTCAAAACAGGGAGGCGCGCGCGCTGCAAATCGCTTCGCTCGAGACTGCAGCTACAAAGGTCTATACAGTCACCGTAATCACCGTAATGTTTTTCCACTTGCATCCCGCACCATGAAGATTGTCGTTTTTAGCACCCTATTAATGTGACCTCGTTCTGAGCACGCACTCTAAACATCGCCCTCAAATATGGCGTCCAGTAAATACCCCCTATATATTAGTGCGGAATGTTAAAGATCTGAGAAAAAAACGTTGTGAAATGCATTTGATACTGCCCATGTGCTCAAGAAAAGCGAAATGTCGAACTCAGCATATAGGGGGCTGGTGTGCTCAGTATAGAAATGCGGTATTTCGTTTTCAATCGCAACAGAAATACACGGCTAACCTCGAAAAAGTTATTCTTCGTGCCCTCTCTACGTGTGCGTGGGTATCTAGGAGGAAGTTAATTCTCCCTCCAGAGGAAGTTCTCCCTCCTTCACAGTTCTCCCTCCAGCTCTATAGAGCTGGAGGGAGAACTGTGATATGGATTCACGTATTTGCAACATGCCGTGGAGGATTATGTCTCTCTGTTCCCAAGTTTCGTAGTAAAGTCAACGCTTGGAGAAATAACTTCAAGGACAGATTTCATAATCCTCAAAGTGGCTGTTTCTATTACACTTCCGAAGGTTATTTTCAAGTATGTATGGTGACGTTTTCAAGGAGTGCACCCCCACTTTCTGGGGATTTACGAAGTCAGATGACCCCTCCAACGCTTTATTTTGAACAATTAGGCCGGGCACACTGGTGCGCGAAGCACTGTGCATCATGAAATCGGCGTGAAGGTCTATTGGAACACACAGTGTTTGTTTTAGAGCGCAGCTCATAGGCGCCCGTTTCCGGCTTGAGCGGCGTCGCCGTCGGCTTCGACGTCGCCGTCGGCGTAAACGCGCGGCGCATTATGGGTAAATTTCCCCGCTAAATTTAGCGGAAAAATTTCCCCGCTAAATCTACTGGAAAAATTTTCCCGCTAAATCTAGCGGAAAAATTTCCCCGCTAAATCTAGCTGAAACATTTCCCCGCTAAATCTAAAGAAGAAATTTCCCCGCTAGATCTAGCGGAGAAACTTCCCCGCTAAATCTAGCGGGAAAGTTTCTACGCTAAATCTAGCGAAAAATTTCCCCGCTAGATCTAGCGGAAAAATTTCTCCGCTAAATCTAGCGGAAAAATTTCCCCGCTAAATCTAGCTGAAAAATTTCCCCGCTAAATCTAAAGGAGAAATTTTCCCGCTAAATCTAGCGGAAAATTTTACCCCGCTAAACTTAGCAAGAAAATTTCCTTGCTAAATCTAGCGGCAAATTTTCCCCGCTAAATCTAGTAAAAAAATTTCTCGGGGGGTCACGTGACCCCCCCCCCCCCCCCCCCCCCGAGGTCACGCGATACTCCTCAGGTCACGTGACCCCACCAAGGCCACGTTAACCCCCCCCCCCCCTCTTCTGAGAACACGTGACCCTCAGTACCCTTCCCTCCTCCTCCTCAAGAGCTGCGCTCTCATTCGGCGTTACAGGGAGTTGTTAACGGCTTTCATTTTTTGCATGTGTTTCTAGCCCACGAATGAGTGTGTGCAGCAGCTTTGCCGCTTTGCCCAGTACCCGTACTCGTGCAGCGTATGCTGCTTGGGTCTACAGAAATTCGATTGCATAATTGATTGATTGATTGATGTATTGATTAACTTTACAGGGAGCCGCACCTTGGGTGATCTTCGGCCGCAGTTGGTTGCTCGTCAAGAATACTACGCCTCCCTTTGAACGGTCGTCCGTCTTGCGTTGACCAACAAAACAGATCGAAGCGTTTCGATCTCTAACAGGATATTGATCGCATGGTTCATCCATCAGTTTCACTTTCTCTCACTGCCATTAGCGCTCATATTTGTCTCAACCAGGGGTTTTCCAAACGTTTTGACCCAGGAACAGGATTTGAGATCCTCGCGCTCTGGAGGGTCGAAGCATAAATAAGTAAATCAAAATAAAAAGGAACTACATCAATAAATCTAGAGAGGCAACAAAATGGTGAGTTGGGCCAGTTGGTTCATTATGGGAAAAGACCAGATTGATTTTCCTGCATAACGCAGAGAGCTTTTTAGGGGCTGAAAAGACGACAGGAACGTCGTAACGTTCCGCTACTTAAAAAGGTAGCGGAACGTAACGACGTTCCTGTCGTCTTTTCAGCCCCTAAAAAGCTCTCTCCGTTATGCAGGAAAATCAATGATCCTGAAGGGAAGAGTGACGGGTGTAAGAAAAAATAAGTTCGTGGAATGTGAGACCGGTGTTGTGTATGACATTCCGCTTTCCTGCGGTGGGTCTTACGTAGGCCAAACTGGGCGTTGTGTAAATGATCGCGCAAGAGAGCACTCTGCTTCCTTAAAACAGTCACCATATGGGCACCTGGCTGTGCATTGCAACCGATGGGAGTGCACACCAGTTTTCAATGACATGGCAATCCTGGTGCGATACAGCAAAAAGATTACAAGGGAAATTCATGAGGCGTATGCAATAAAGGAGAAAGGTGCAGATAAGTGCATAAGCGAACCTTCCATGACTCCGTCAGATAAAGAGTATTTATTCTTAGATAAAGAGTGGGCACGTGGAAAGTGACGTGGGGTGTTTTAAAGTGTATATGAGACTGTTTTTTTTTTTTTTTCAGAAATGAAACTTAAGTTGCGAGTGCGCCTTGTGTCGTCGTTTCCTTACTTTGTCCTAGTCTTTCGGCGCTTGTCTTTTCCCATCTAGAAAGGGGTTTAATTACAAAAAAAAAAAATAATAAAGTTAGAGTTTAAAAATTATCAAGTGGTTTAATAAATACATTTTGAATTTTAATTTCAATGTTGAGTTAATTATGGCATTATGAAAAAATACACGAGTACACTTAAGAGTGCTTCCATGTATGAAAGCGAAAGCCAGTCAAGTACGACGCCTATGACGACGTCGAGGACGACGGCTAGGACGACTTGTACGACGACCTTAAGGACTACTTGAAGAACGACGCCTAAAGGACAACGTCTAGGACGACATCGAGAACGAAGCCTAGAGGACGATGTCTAGGAATTCATATTGATTCCTATCATTTCGCTATGTCATCCTTCTTAATTATATTGCCTATAATTCGCCTTAGTTATAACGTAAACGTTTTGGTACTTTTCGTGTCGCCGACGTGTTCTTCGCCCAAGGACTTTGAAGGTCGACTGAACGATGAGACATACAAGGCTTTCGCCTTATTAACTGCGCCACCAGAAACCACACCGGGGCATATGAATAAAAATGCAGGGGAAGTTTAACTTATGAAGACTAATGGGACTCGAAAAACTTGTGTTGACACTACGCAATAGTTATGACGCGGGGCACTATATGTATGAGCATGCGAACACGACAGCTCAAAGGAATTTTAACATAGTTACACAGACATAGAACAGGTTGCTAAGAATGGTGATTCTGGTCATGTCACTCGTCGCCTCGAGGCCCTCTTTGAATTTAGAAAAAAACGCGCTCTCGTTTATCCGTGGTTCTCTATGAGGCACGTGGTGATTCCCTCTGTCCACAACACGGGAACACAAAGCATCCACACTGACGGCACAGAACACGGGCAAGGGTGCAGAGCACGAGCTCTGAGCAGATGATTCCAGTGCGCGAGCGCTGCGTTGGCGCCTCCCATGGCTTCGGCCTCGCGTCCGTATAGGAAGTATTCACTGGCGGCCATAGCTGTGTGCACGACTGCTGAGCGCGTGCTGATGGCGAGCTTCCACAGTTTTTTTGTAACGTGCATTCCGCACCCTCAAGATTGCCGGTCTTAGCAGCCTAATAATGTGAGCTCGTTCAGAGCATGCGCTCTAGACATCACCCACAAATATGGCGCCCAGTGAATACTCCTTAAGAACAAAGCGTAGCCCTGCTTTTCACCACATGAGCCGTGCCGATCGAATCTCGAGGAGAAAGTGACACTGTACTATCAGCTAGGAATCAGAACGGATGCCACGTGTTTGCTGAGCGCGCTCTTATTAGGGAGTTTTAGTAGACCGTTTTCAAAGGCCCGCTATCGCTACGAGCGCGCGCTTCAGAGCATGCATCGAAGTGGCAGCCCGAGCTTCCGCTACGATTAGCGTGGCCTGAAAACACGACCTACTAAAACTCTCTATTGTAGCGTCGATAGCATCGGTTTAAACGAGCAGCGCGGGCCGTGCGGGCGTCATGTATTGTACGGCTTTGATTGGTCCACACAATGTAGCCCGCGAGAAAAAAAGAGTCCACATGTTTTTCTCTTGCCCTAAGATGAATAAGCGGTTTTGTAATATAGGACTTGGTACATGTGGAACTAACACATTTTAAATAATATAAGATCAAAAACTACCGTTTTTAAAAAGGACTTTAGTGCCCCTTTAAGGGAGCCCTGCAATCATATTTAAGTGTCTACCTTCTTTGCGGGTTCCACATCTCTTGGGGTTCGGGCAAGTCAGCGGGCACAGAGAGAGTACCTAAATTTCAGTGCGTCATATATTTTAACCGGACGACGCGGAAACCTCCACCTCCGGGGCCGACCCGTGGTGCCGAAAGCGCGCGATTTTTGGTCTTAGCCTTACTACTGGTCAAAGCCGCTAAAAGCTTTTTTTTTTCTTTTGTCGAAATACAAAATATAAGTGGCGCGAACCTTTTCAGTTATTTATAAAAGTTGATTTTGTTCAGCATTTTAAATCAGAAAAGAAACAAAGAAGTTTATAAAGCACGGACACAAGAAATGACCCGCGACGTACCCTCCACTAAGCGGTGGAAAAGGCGGCGCATACTACTGGGTGATTCAAGGAGAGGCAAGGCTCTTCAAATCGACTGCAAAATTCGGTTTCTTAACCTATCGCGCTACGACTTTGTGCAGCGCTGCCCACAGATGGTGCTCTTTTTCTTTTTGTAAAATTAGGAAAGAGCGAACTTACCTGAGGAAAAAGTGAAGAAAGAAAAAGGCTTAGCTCCTATGGAAACGCAGCGAAGCCACCGGTCTTCAAACAACACGGCGCCGTTTCGCACGGGAGACAAGAGATGGCGCAAGCGGTCGCGACGCCAACTGCCCCCAACGAACGAGCATACGACGCCGAGAGCCGGCGTCTTTAGCAGACAAGGAACTGCAGTTCCTTATTGTTCCCGCGCCTGTTTTTGTTTCTGTGACTGTCGCCGCCTGCGGAACGCGTGCCGCTTTTGAGTCGAAAAGACCGTCTGCTAAAGACGCCGGCTCTCGGCGCCGTATGCTCGTTCGTTGGCGGCGTTCGTTGCGCCATCTCTTGTCTCCCGTGCGGAACGGCGCCGTGTTGTTTGAAGACCGGTGGCGTCGCTGCGTTTCCATGGGAGCTAATCCTTTTTCTTTCTTTACTTTTTCCTCATGTAAGTTCGCTCTTTGCAAATTAAAAAAAAAAAAAAAGCACCATCTGTGGGAAATGCTGCACAAAGTCGTAGCGCGATAGGTGGGGGGGGGTCACCCTGTAGAAAGGGGTAGTGGGATCAGGCGCCGACGCGGAAAAATCCCGGATGTACGCGGCGGCGCTGCGGTCGTATGGGCTCGAATATTTACCCGTATCCCACCCGTCGTGCAGAATGTTGGGAGGTGGTCACTGCAAGAACGAACCGTGGCACACAAATGCTGAAACATACTATCCCTAAAATGCTTAACTCACTTGAAGATGAAGGATTTGAATTCAGTGCATTGTCTCTTAGAGAAATTTGACTAATTTTCTCCACAAATAAATCTGAGTATGAACCAAATTTTTGGGGTCTTATAACTTATGTCTGCAAATAGGTCACTTTTCTGTTATAGCCGATGATAGAAAATATATTCTAAAGCACGCTTTGTTTTAATTGCGGTAATCAAAATTTGAAAATTTGTGAATCTTTTTTTTTTTTTTTTTGAGTTGCTGCTATTGTGCCTTGTAGGCGGTCAAAGACTTGTCAAGCTGTGCCATACAGCTTTTTTCCTTGATCGTCACCATCAACGTTCGATGGAAATAAACTTATTATTATTATTTTTATTATCCCAGACTTGTACGCAACTTAAATACTCTACTCAAGTTACTGTATCTTAAATAATTTTGTGAGTAACTTGGTATCTTGCAAGTACTTTCGAACGTCAGTATTTAGTAGTCTAACTTGAATACTTTTTTAAAGTAACTTGTACTCATTTTAAAGTTACTTTTATATTTTCTTTAGAGGCGGGAAGCTTGGAAAATATTGAACTCCAGTTATTTTGGCTAGGCGCCCTGCCGTTGCAGATACATTTCGTGCCAGGTAATACAGTACGCTTCCGTGCTTCTGCTGATACAGGTGACAGAGAGAAGCAGGTGTCGCAGCCTCAAGCCAAGGGACGCGTGTCGTGTCTTCTAACTGGGCAAAACGTCAAAGCACATTTTCTTACAATTTGTTTGTGTCCAAGCCCAAGAGCAGCAGAGATTCCGAAGCAGAAGGGCATGCAGGTGAAAGCATAAGGTGTGTACAAGGCTACAAGCCAGAGAGAAGGCACTTGTGTCGGAGAGAGGGTGGGTTCTTCAAGTGTCTGGCAAGAGTCGACAGTAAACCGGAGTTTATGTTTCTATGTTATGGAGTGCAAGCATATAAAAGAAAGCCTTCCAGCTTCAGGAATGCCTTTGCATCCGCACGCAGTCGCACACACCGCTCGTTCGTTTCACTAGGCCCTCTTCGCAAACAAGACTCGTAAGACGCGAGCGACTACACGGCGCCGATCCGGCGGCCCATCGCTCGCGGTGTACGCAGCATTGTTTTCGGTAGCACGAATGACTGCCGGCGCCTATACTTTGGCAGTGTTTTCAGATGGCCGAAACGGAAAGTCCCCACGTCTGCGCCAAAAAGTCGCTGTTTGACCCTACCCGGGTGTGCAAATATCCCTACGGTTGTCTCCATAGGGGAAAAGATAGTTGTATTTTATTTATTTTGCTATTTGAGTGAGCCTGCCTTATACCTCTCCATGAGCGCGTTAGAGGTGATTAATTAGCTATTTCTTGTTATATAGACACGACATTGAATATTTAAAAGGAAAAATACAAGTTAATCCAGGTATTTAGTATAACAAATTAATAACTTTTGTGTTTGTTTCATAACATACAAGAGTCACTAAAACTTGAACAGCATTTTTAAGAACACCCTGGTTGTTAAAACCTTACGTTAACAAACATTTGCAACAATCACCTGCGCGCTGCCATCTTTGTCTGCTGTGCTGTGGAGCGCTTTCTGAGCATGCGCTATTGCTCTGCTGTGCGGTATATAAGACCCTGTGCACGCGTCCACAGCTCAGTGACCCTGCATTTTTCACCCTGGTGATAAGCGATGGAAAGGTCTATAGACCCACTTTTTTCAGGGACGGTCCGCTCCACAATTGGTAGGTTGGCGCAATCTGATGGCACAGGTATTCCCCAAGCCGAGCTCAATAGCTCATCACACGAGGCAGATATAATCAAGACGATAGGCTCGAACGAAGACGATAATCAAGGCGATAGGTGACCTCGCGAGCCGAGCGATGCGCCTCCAATGAACGCTTCCGCTGAGGCAAACATTTGGATTAAACTAACTCGAGTGAGCGTAGCAAGCGCAACTCGATGCTCCATGGCCAGGGCCCCCGTTCGGGCTCAAGTGCACCTGCACTCAACCCCCCCCCCCCCCCCCCCCCCCCCCCCCCCGCCAAAAAAAACGCATTGCGCGACGTTGTTAGAGCGAATGTTGCGAGCGTAGCAGCCTTTGGAGTTTTCCATTCTGAAAGTGCCTAGAAACTCCTCGAAAGTCAAAATCCGTCCTTAAGTCCCTACAGCGTAAAAAAAAAAACGCGATTTTTTTCTGACTTTGGCTGTGCTTGACAATGAATTGCAGAGAAAATGGTAACTTCAAAGTTTCTTGAAAATAACGAGTTACTTTTTTGGAGTATTTTGTACTTTACTCAATTACTTTACAAATTTGAGTGTTTAGTACTCTACTCAATGACTATTTTTCGTGGTACTCAGTAACTTAAATACTTTTAGTGAGTATCTTGTACAAGCCTGGAGGATCCGGCCGGTTCCGAGCGTTCCCAAGGCCTTCGGCGAGCAGGTTTGGCTTGCGGTTTGGCCGTTCGGCGGTTTGGCAGCGCGAAGCGGTTCCCGTTCTACCCCGTGTTTGCTGTCGTTTGTGGCCAATGAAGTGTCATGCCAAATTAGTGTTTAGTCACGCAGCAAATGCAATGCGAGCCGCCATGGCTGTCCGCTTCATACAGCGTATCCAGAACATGCTTTAGTAGCGCCCTCTCGAGCCGTCGACACGGAGTGCGGCAGCCGTGAGCGCTCGATGAGCTCACTATGCCTCCTCTAGTTCACGGTCACCGAAGCCATGACGAAGGACGTCATGAAAGACGTTATTTTGTGCCTGTTTTTGCCATTTCAATTTGACTATAACTTTTAAAATAAAGCGAAATTCAAGCAAAGAAAAGTTTCACTAAGTTACTACGTTTTGTACACTCAGGTTCGGTGCAAATTAAAAACCAGTCAAAAAGTCGTTGCAGGGCCCCTTTAAGCCGATAAAATTTAAGAGTTGTGAGAAAAACTAAGACCGAGTGAACGCCTCGCAAAATGAAGGTGAAAGATGAGCGGGGAGAGGACCAAACGGTAGGAGTAATTTAAAATTATTAAGGGAAGTTTAAGATGAATAGTCTCTTTTATATATACAATATACTCATGTATATACATATAATATACTATATACAATTTACAGATACAATGGCGAAAGGATATCGCGGATCTTGGGGCTCAGATTTATAATTCGCATATGTTTACTCGTCCAGCAGGTCAGCACGCCTCTTTAAGCGGATTAACTGTCGCCTGCTCTCATCGACTCGGTACCCCCGTCACACAGGAATCGTCCGTCTTCCTTCTTCAAGGTTCCTTCGTTACAGGCATGAACGGCTTTTAAATTCCTGTGGCGTCCCTTTTTCTCAAAGTGCGTTCTGATTTTCGAAACATAGCCCCAGGCGGTCTAGGTAGTATCGGCGGCAAAAAAAAAAAAAAAAAAAAAAAATAGAGTATTTTTTTTAAAGCAGAGCTTAGCATCCTTAACGTTCACCTATTATCGACAAGATCAGGAGCAGTATCTCAAGACTGAAAGGTTCCTGAGCTAGAGTGGGCTCCCGTTCAAGTTATCTCGATCCACGAGACTATTCCAATGCACTTTCCCTGTTGACAGGAATTTAAATAGCATTCGTTGTAGAACCGCTTCCGAGTTATCATTTAAGTAGCCCGAGCCTCGGTGATATTATCCGGATACCAGGTCACTTAGCAACCACCTAAAAGGCTGGTTCAGGCATCTGTGTTTTCAGCGCGACCTCCTGCTCCTGCGTTACTCTCGTTCAGGACGGCTTACGGCGAGATACTAGTACGCGTTACCATCGCAACGCTCGTCTGTAGTAATCCGTCGTAACCCAGCCGGAAGCACTCAAATCGCAGATGTCTGAACTAGCATTACCTTGTAACCTTGACACTTCAAATCGGTTGTGCGCAGTGTCCAACTCATATTAACTAGAACGAACCATGGAATAAAAAAATTAAAGAAAAACAAGTGGAATAAACCGGCAGTGTCGTGATGAGCTAGTCTATGAAAACCGTTTATGACTTTAGAAGTTCATGTCGTGTCCGCAGGCCGTGAATGAGTCCCGTAAGCTTGCCGTAATGTGAGTTCAAGAACAGACACGAAGCGAAATTGTTGCGAAACAAGCAAAAGCATTTCTTTTTTGTTTTTATTTTGCCGAGTTGGTAGGTTTTTTTTGTGCCCGAAGCTTTTAACAAGTTGAGCACGCATTATGCGATAGGGTATCATGGGGATCGATGTGGTCGGCACTCCGGAGCTCGCTTGGGCGCCAACCCGCTCGAACTGTGACGAGCGCTGGCTCACACCTTGGCTACCATGGACACCGGCTGGTTTGGCTGTCTACTCAAGAACACCCTTGCAGTGCAGTAATTACTTCATGACGTTCACAATAGTCACCGACAACCTAAGAAACGTGGGACGGTGCGAGTGCCGAGACATTCATGATCGCTCCGCAGTCGGTCGGAACGCTGCATTAGCCGATGAGAACACGCGTGAACGATTCACGCCTAAGCAAGAAGCGTGAGCGTACGCTGTCAGTGATCCCAAAAAAAAACTCGGCCGTAAAATGTGCGCTCGTGCATTCCAGTCATTTCTTCCGCTCAACCTCTGTAATTACGCGAAGCGCCACGACGTCATCAAAGCCCCAGAACCCGTAACAAACAATCCCAGGAAACGCGCCACATGTGATGGAGAGGAAACTCTGACGTCATAATCCGACTACGCGTCACGTGTCCTTTCCGGGGGGACACCGTGGCGCAAGTCACCGCAGGCCACGAATTCGGTACACGGATCACGAGCGAATGTTTTGATTTGGTAACCGATCCGGTGCGTGTGCTACGTGCACGGCTGCGTGTTGGTGAGCCAGCGCTCGCGCGACATGTCTCGTGGTAGTGTCTTCGCGCGTGAGTCATAGTCGCGTATAGCTTGCCCAAGCTACAGCTACTTCGTCTCACCGTAACTTACGAGGCAAGCGGCGAAAAGTTACGGTCCCGGTGAGCCAATCAGCGCATTGAAGAGAGACACGTGACTGTATACTACCGGGTGTCTCAAATAGCGTCCAGGCTTTTTAAATCGTCTGCAAAATTCGGTTTCTTAACCTATCGCGCTACGATTTTGTGCAGCGTTGCCCACAGGTGGTGCATTTATTTTATAAAATTTGCAACGAACGAAGTTACCTGAGGAAAAAGTAAAAAAAGAAAAAAAGGCTTAGCTCCTATGGAAACGCAGCAAAGAGAGGAAAGTCCCTTTTGTACAAAGTTTGAGTGACAGCTAATCTACGAGGGGGACAAAAGCGACGTCTGGGACAAACAAAAGAGGGCTCGGGAAAGAGGGGAGTTTCTCCTTCCCCACTTCTCTAGCTGCTTGGGTTACGCTCTCGCCCTTGTACCATGGTAAGCGCTGTCACGTGCTTGGCCTCCCTCGCTCTGATTGGCTCACTAAGACCGTGGCCTTCGCCGTTTGCCAAGTCGCGGTGGGACGGAGTATAACCGCGACGTGGCGTAAGGGGAGGGCAGTGATTCAGTGTAGGAAGCACGAGGTAATGTTTTTGTTTTGAGACCTGATAGTGTACACGCACAGCCTTTGGAGCATACTTGTTTGCGTCGATTTCGTACTACCAGTGTTTGCGTCTTGGTTCGTGTAAGCCATCTTTCCAGGCTTCCGCAGTCGCAGTTCGCCGAGGGGAGTGATAAAACGGGGACCATACAGGCTGGGAGTATAAACCTTTTGATTGGGGAATTTATAGGTGCACGTTTTTTAAAGGTTGTGTGTTTGTTGATGCAGATCTTTGTTTGTCTGTGTAGGTCATGATACTCTTTTGCATGAGGCAGCTCACTGTGGCAATAGCCCTGAGTTTGGGTGTCTGTACAAGTGTGTCTTCTTTTTTTTAATCTAGGACACGTTAAGCGTGCCCACTTGCAACGAAAAAAATCCAAATCCTCTCTTTTTCTTTTTATTTGTATTTTTGTCGGTGTGTCCGTCTATTCCTTCATTTGTCTATATGTCTGTTTGTTTATCTGTCATTGTGCATGTACCTACGTCTATAGGTATGTCTGTGCTGTCTGTCAGCCTATCTGTTTTTTTTTGTATGTCCTGCGACTGTTCGTCTCGCCATCCGTGCGTCTATTGTCCTTTGTGTGTGTGTGTGTGTGTGTGTGTGTGTGTGTGTGTGTGCCTGTCTGTCTGTATGTCTGTCTCTCTGTCCGCCCGTCTATATGTTTTCCCCTCTGTCCGTCTGTTCACCTGTCTGAGTGTCCGTCCATCTGGCTGTCTGTCAATCAATCAATTAGTCACACTTCGGTATTGATAATGCGAGCGCCCAGTACTATCAAACAGTAGGCCCTCTTAATGATGGGGTGAGAGAGAGAGAGAGAAGTTCACAAAATCTGAACGTTAGTTCTGGTCGGCTTTTCTGCGAAGAAAGACATAGTGACAAGAAAGACTCTCATTCGACCCTGTGACGTGTTAAGTACGACACTGAGGCAGAGAGTTTTCTTCGGCGTGCTCCTGAGTACCTTTTTCTCAATAGGGCGACAGGCGACAAACATAGCTTGCGGATTCGACAAATGCGTCGTACACTTTTCTTCAGCTCCCCCCCCCCCCCCCCCCACACACACACACACGCACACACTACAAGATACCACAAAGGAATGTGCACGATACCGCTGAAAGTATCGGTCACCAGAAAGGCCGAGTTTGTTTCCTTGTTGACGAGCAATGTACACCCTTCAGTCTGTTCACAAAACAAACCCGCGTTTGCCCGGACCTGGTGTGGGCATTGCACAGCGCAGGTACCAGATTCGCGTGAGATGTAGCGTCCGGACATGATGTCACATGGAGGGGAGTGACGTCAGAGAGGTTGGTGTATACTCTGTCTGATGGAACAAGGCGTTCTCAAACGAGATCGGAACCACCGGGACATACTACGAGCCGGTTGCCCAACAATGTCACTCTGACGACACGGGCGTCAGACACGGGACTGCATACCTTACTTTTCAAACTCGTCAATAATAGAGATCACACGAGAAGACGTTTATATATCTGTTTTCTTTTTTATTCGGAAATTTATCACCCGTACGTGCGTGCAACTACAGCCACGATTGTGTTTGTGCAAGTGTATGTGCGTGCGCATTAGATAAGTATCTTTTTCATGCGCCAACTGTTTTTTTTCGTTGTCTTGTCTAGTTGGGCTCGTGTGAGGCGTAGCTGCCCGGCTTCCGCGGTTGAGTAGCCTCTGCGGAGCCCAAGGTCAGGTGGCTCAATGGCTGTCGGGCGGCAAACAAGCGTATTAATCCCGAGGTGCACAAGCACCCACGAGATCGGGAAGGGATTGTGTAAGATCACACCTCACGCGTGTCGAATGCTCTCGTAATCTGAACTTTCAAATCCTCAAAGGGGGACGATGAAAAAAAAAGCATTTTGATTCCGATCTGCCGTGCCGGCGCAAGAACGGAGAACAGGGGTGGGGGGTAAAAAGGTCTGGAAACAAATGGCGGATGGGAGGCGTTAAATGATTATTCCGCTGTACGCTAATTTATCACCTGGTGTTTGTTTAGCCTGGACGTGCGCTACAACTCCTTTTTTTTTTTCTTTTAGTTTTTGTGATTGCGATCTGATATACTTTATATTAATGGTATGGTATGGATTTCTTTCAAGCTGTATATCCGGAAAGCTGGCTGTGGCAAAAGGCCTTCGAGTGATTAATTGGAATATTATTTTAATGTAATATAGTGTTTTGTAGTGTATAGCGAACATCTGTTATTCTGTCGTGCCAGTTCGGCGGTCTTTTTTTCGATTCATTCAACGTGTACACGATGTAATTTTGTAAAGGGTGAAAGGAAAACAAAACAAGATACCCACATACTTTCGAGGAGTATGTTCAAAGTATGATTTCCTAGGATATTTGTTTTAGTGGTATATGATATACGCGTATAGTTCTTATTCAACTGCGGTTTTATTAATGCTTTATAATGTTTATGCAGTTTGAACTTATATCTATTGTCAAAAATAAGTCAACTACGTGTTTTTGTTGTTGTTTTCGCTTCTACTGCAGGTTGAAATTTTATAAGGAAGTTTGAAAGCGTACGATGAATAAGTATAAAAAAACAAACATGAAAGACAAAGTATTTCAACTCACTATGACCTAACACAACAGAGCAAGTGACGCGATGCTTTTTCGTAGTATAGTGGCATTATACTGTGCATCTGAATGCAGAAATATAACAGACATCTTAGGTACGATAGGAGAGCATACATTTCGCTCTAAGTTGTGAACGCAACATTGTCTTAAAGGGCTGGTAGTATAAAATTTAAAACCAATTTTAGGGGAAAGGGAACCTAGAGCTGGCTAAACGTTTATTAGTCTGATTTAAAACAAAATGATGCAACATGCTTTCGCAGATCTGAAATTACCGGTTATAAAAAGTCCATCAAATGAAGTTTAAAAAAATCGACGAAGATTACTTTTTTTTAATTGCCGCACACATGTTTGCAAATTTTTTTTTTATTTACAGACAAAATCCAGGCGCAATGTAAACAAAAACAAATCTTACAACAGTGGAACGCTATATATTTTATTAGAAGTGCTCAAAGCATGAAATACTTTGCACAAAGAGATTTAGCTCAAAAACACAATTTTAAATCACCTTAAAAATTAACAAACAAAATGCCTCACATTAGAGAAGTCAAGTTTGTCTTTTATTTTTTTTCTAGATAAATGATTTCAAATCAATTTAGTTAATTACCTCTTGTAGACCAGTTTGCGTGCATTACACATAAATTATTAATGCTGTAGAAAGTTATATTTCTTATTCTTGGGGCCCTCAAAGTTACGTTAAATCGCAATCGGGAAAATTGTTGTTTGCACCTCCTCTCATACGCGATTTTTTTCTCAAGAAAACAAGGAAGTATATATTTCACAAAAACAAAGTGTGACAAGACAAGTTTTGCTCTACCGCATATACATGCATTATTGAAAACAACAAAAAAAAAGTCATGACACCCACCCCTGTGACTGTCCTTATCTGAACAACACACCCAATTTTATTTTTGATGAATATTTGCGGTGTTTCTGCAATAAATCCCAGCCAGGGGTTCGCTTCTGAAGAAATAAAAAAAAATACTGGATGTTTTAATTTTTTTTTTAAATTTACCGATTTCCGGGCAGCTCTTTCGCACGGATTTGCGCCTTAAGCCTGGAGCCTAATTCGCATGGTGCGATTTTGTTGCAATTTTGCAGTTGCGACGTCACTCGTGCGGCTAGCGTGGTAGAAGCTGCGGTGCTCACGCTCGAACTTGCAAAATCGCGAGTGAAGTCTGACTAACATGGTGCGATCTTACTTGCGATTTTTGCAGTTGCTGCGTCTCTCGTAAGGCAAAGATAACATGGTAGAGGCTGCAGTGTCCGACGTCGCAGCTGCGAAATCCCAAGCAAAATCGCATCACGTGAATCAGGCTCTAAAGCCGGGAACACATTTGCGAAAAAAAGCCGAATTTTGTGCGAAAACCGCACACGAAAATCGCGCGGCAGCTAGGCTCCTCCCATTTTCCGAAAATCGGGGGCGGTTCGAAAGATCTGCAGCGCCAGATATTTTCGCACGGCGCCTCCGAATTCGGGGCGGAAGAGCTCGGTGAGCGAAAGCCCAGAACAGGACGGAACGAAAAGATACGATCGGCTCTCAACATGGCGGCTCACGCAGTTTCGGAAGCAGCGCAGGCAACATCGTATGCCATCCCTACGTTCTCGTCTCAACTTTCGTAGAAAACCCCTTCTGTCTCTATCAAAGGGTGGTGGTACAAAGGCTCGCGTGGCATTCAACGAGGTTTTAATAGCTGAAGTTTTTAAGAGGCGCGAAATATGGGACGCCAGTTCGCCAGACTACCGCACAGCCTCCTGAAGTCGGAGCACGAAAACCGCAGTGCATTGCGATTTCCGCGCCGCGCATTCCACCTCATGTGGCTCGTCTTCCGAAAATCGCAAGCTACGATTTTCGCAGCCTCCGATTTCTCTCCGATTTTCGGTTTGTTTTTTCGCAAATGTGTTCCCGCCTTAACGCCGAGCTAGTCGGGCTTTAAGGCCTAAATCACGTGCCGCGATTTCGCTTGCGATTTCGCTGTTTCGACACCAATCATCCTCTATGTGTTTCTTAAATTTTCTCACTTTTTACAACGAAACTGTTCTGCGCTAGGATCTGGGAAAAACCGCGTCCGCGGATGTTGACAGAATGCTCCCCATTGGTCGTTGCAAGTATGAATCAATAAAAATAAAAAGAGGGGGCAATCAGCGTGAGTCAGCTAAAGCCACTTCATGATTAAAAGTAGCGCAATGTGCGTCGATATACAAGACACGTGCAACGTGCAGCCCTTGGGAAGATCATGGCAGCACAGCGCAGCACTGAGCAAGATTTCAGACACCACGTTCTTCCCAGAAGTGGCGCGCGGCGCGTGTCTCGAGCATCCCGGGGCAGAGGGGCTTTACCGCCGAGGAAGGCGCGAGGGCCGGCGCTGGCAATCGCGACGACGGATAGGCAGCTTAGGCCGCTTATCCGTCCTCTTGATTGGCCAGCACCGGCCTTCGCGCCTTCCCTGAGGAAGTGGAGGGGCGCCTCAATTGGAGTGAAGTTTGTGAATTCGGCGGTTAGAGTCAGCCGTCCTTGGCAATATTGGATAGTGAGGTCATGATCCCTTGTTATCATCTCTAGGCATCGTCCTCGAGGTCATCATACAAGTCGTCCTTGAGGTCGTCCTCTAGGCGTGGTACTCGAGGTCGTTCTAGAAGTCGTTCTTGAGGTCGTCCGAGAGGTCGTTCCAGCCGTCCTTCGAGGTCGTCCTAGAAGTCGTCGTTGAGGTCGTTCCTGAGATCGTCCTAGACGTCGTCCTCGAGGTCATTCTAGAAGTCGTCCTATAAGTAATCCTTTAGGCGTGGTCCTCGAGGTCGTCCTCGAAGTCGTCCTTGAGGTTGTCCTCCAGGCGTCGTCCTCGAGGTCGTCCTAAAAATCGTCCCTGAGGTCGTCCTAGAGAACGTCTTAAGGTCGTCGAGAGTCGTCCTCGAGGTCGTCCTCCAGTCGCCGTCATCGAGGTCGTCCTAGAAGTAATCCTTGAGGTCGTCCAAGACGTCGTCTTCCAGGCGTCGTAAAAATACCAGCTTCGCTGGTCCTCCATCTTCACGTAAAGTGAAAAAACTCTACAATGTTCTTTTCTTTCTTTTTGCCACACGAGCGACGTTGCAACTGCGAAATTGCAAGCAAAATCGCACCATGTGAATCAGGGATTGGGTCTGACAAATGAAGCCTTACGAAATCAAGCCACGAATGCGCAGGTGTGCCTCACGGCTAACTTTTACCGTCTTGTTTACATTCTACATCACGCGTACTCCCGACGACAGTTTTCCGTAACGAGATTGCCGATGCCTGTCGCAAAGAAATTCCTCCGATCACCTGACGGCCTGAAAAAAAACTGCGACTCTTCGCGCCCCTTCTTTCGTCCATACCGGAGGCAATAGCGGCTAGAGGACAAGGCCGGCACATTACGTCATTGCTGGTGGCTCCCGATCGACACGCCCCAAGCGGCAAACACGCCCAAGCATGACTGGCGTACGCCGCAAAGTGGCAGACCCGTGGGAGTGCCCGTTGCCACTTGCTATGCGGGGAGCAAGTCACCCGCCTCTTGCGCAGGGGTTGCGGTGACGTAAGTACGACGCCGTGTTCTGATTGTCTTTGATTGTAGGATAGTGGATAGACCTCCAAAGCAAGTTGCCTTTAGGTCTATCCACTATCCTTCAATCAGAGCCAATCAGAGCTCGGCATTCTGACGTCCCCACAACCCCTGCAAAAGAAGCAGACGAACGCGAGCTAAGTGGCTGCGTGGCTCCACCGGTGACGACGTTCAAATAGGAATGCGCGGAGGCCTTGTCTTCCAGTTTTCTACGGTGTTGGCCGGGGCGCGTGTCGAAATGCGTCGTCCGAAGGAACATGTGGAAGCTCGAGGGACGCAGTCTCTTTCCTTGGTCATGACCTGTTTGTTACAAACGATGGACACGTCATCTTCAAGGTCGGGGGTCAAGCAAAGTTCACGGCGTGCATTTGTTTTGACATTAATCTGATTTTCAGTGTTGACGAGGTTAGACTTGGCGAGTCGCCGGCGGCTATTCTGCGACTAAACAAAACAAAACAAAGTTTTAGAGTTCCTATCAGCCACTTGTACGACCTTGGCGCTTTTTATTCATCTTGAGAAATACGTATAAGATGTCCACGGTTTTTTTTTTTCTTTTTGTTTGACGCTATGAAATGAATCGTACGAATTGGCGCCTGCACACAGGAAGCTCAAACTTTCACTAAATATGCACTTAAGGTGATTGGTTTTCCCTTCTGAAATTTTAAGGCGTAGTTCTCTTTCTGAAAAAAGTGAGACCCACAAACTTATCCAAGTCAATTGTGAACGTGTTCGCAGACGACCGAGGGAGCGATTAATGTAACTTGGGGAGCCATCTCCCGGTGGGCGCAGCGAGCAGACGACGCACTTTGTTGGCTGATGGAACATGGTTCCATATGAAAGCGCGGTTCGGGAAATGAATGAACTGGGAGAAGTTGTAGTCTTGCACGGAGGTATGCCCGCCTTGTGTTGGTGTCTACAGTTTGTTCCGAAACTTTGGCATTCGGTTCGGACCGATAGCCCTACATTTAAGCGCTAAGTGAGTGTTCGGCGGTGCATAGTTTATTTTCGCAATTAGGACAACAAGAAGGTAATAACGTGAATGAGGTGGCGTCCGTATTCTCCGTATATGGAGCGAAGTGTAACGGAAATAGGCGGGCAGGCGAAGCAGATCTCAGACACGGAGGAGGCATTTTACCGGATGTCTCAAATAGCGGCCAGGCTCTTTAAATCGACAGGAAAATTCGGTTTCTTAACCTATCGTGCTACAATTTTGTGCAGCATTGCCCACAGATGGTGCATTTTGTTTTGTGTAAAATTTGCAAAGAGTGAACTTACCTGAGGAAAAAGTAAAAAAAGAAAAAGGGTTAACTCCTATGGAAACGCAGCGAAGCCACCGGTCTTCAAACCGTAGGGCGCCCTATTGTTTTGAAGACTGGTGGCGTCGCTCCGTTTTAATATGAGTAAAGCCTTTTTTTTTTTTTTTACTTTTTCCTCAGGCAAATTTGATCTTTGCAAATTCTATAGAAAAAGTGCACCACCTGTGGGCAACGCTGCATAAAATCGTAGCGCGATAGGTTAAGAAACCGATCTTTGCGGTTGATTTAAAGAGCCTGACCGCTATTTGAGACATCGGATATATAACTTAAAGCGCCGTTCACACTGTTGCGACCGAGTAAGACCGAGAGAGACCAGACCGGTTTTTAAGCCTCTTGCAATCCCTTCGCAACAGCTCCGCTGCTGGGCATCCGGTCCTAAGAAGTCGCAAAAAGCTTAAAAACCGGTCTGGTCTCTCTCGGTCTTACTCGGTTGCAAGAGTGTGAACGGGCCTTAACGTTCACACTCTTGCGACCGAGTAAGACCAAGAGAGACAGAACCGGTTTTTAAGCCTTTTTCTTGCGACACCTTAGGACCGGATGCGCTGCAGCGGAGCTGGTCCTAAGACATCCAAGAGGCTTAAAAACCGGTCTGGTCTCTCTCGGTCTTACTCGGTCGCAAGAGTGTGAACGGGCCTTAAGCCTAACGTAGCCGACCGAGACGACCAAGTGGTGAGCAGAAGATGAGAGCAGCGTCGGCACGTGCGCAAGGCAGTTCTTTTTCCGGCGTTGCTGAGCATTGTCTTGCCGGCCGGGCACTGAAGTATCTAAACGTTCTTGTTTCTCGGGGGCGCCCTGTACGATCTGCTTCTGGTCCGCCGACTTGCAGCCGTGTTCTCGGCTCTGTACGATTCGCTGGGAGAGCTATGTACCAAATGCCCGCGTCCGGAGCGGCGCCGCCAAAAACACCGTTCTGGGGCCCTGGTCTGGACACTTGGCGAAAAGGTCGGCGACAAGTCCGGCGGCCGTGATTGGCGGACGCCGCACTTGACCTTGGCGACGGCCAATCACCGTCGCCCAATTTCTCGCCGACTTTTTCGTTAAGTGTCAAGATTAGGGCCCCTGGAGTTCACAACCGACAAAGGCGGCGCCACTGGAGGCATACATAAACCGTGGTGTATTCATTTGTTTATTTCTTTCAATTAACCTTCAAGACCCCCTCAGGGAGGGTATTACAGACCGTTTTAACACTCGCGTTTGTACAATTAGTAAAGAAAACAAGAACAATAGGAATAAAATGACACAAGAAAGTGTACATGGTTAAACTGAAATCATTCAATAATAATAATAATTGAGGTTAATTGTGTGGATATCTGGACAGCGTGTAGTTGGTCAGCCATTTCAAAGTTGCGACGAGTCACTCGCTGTAGATGAGAAATTTAGCCAGTGCAGTAGAACCGCTAGCCTAGAGTCTTTAACGTGCACCATGCAGTGGTGATACATGACTGCGCGCGGGTACGATGCTCATTCAGCACGAAACGGACTGGGGTGGGGGAAAATCAATCAAAAACAAAACATTGTAAAGGCACTTTCGTCGTTTTGCCTCCGCTTTTTTCAACTCTGAGGCGGCTGTGAGCATGGCTCCCCTCAATCTTTCTTTGAAATTAAGAGGATCAGATATGGAAACGATGCGGTGGAAAGGCCATTCCATTATTTCGCTGCCGTGGGAAAAATGAAGCAGACGAGGTCACTGTTTTAGTTTTGGTGCGGATAATTTTAAGTGTATGACCGGTACAATACGGAGTTCGTGCAGATGGCATGATGTACGTTGAATTTGGTTAGAAATTGTAATAGAATTTGTGGAAGAGTGTTAGTGTAATATACTTTCGCCGAAGTGACAGGTTACCTAGTTGAGCATGTTCCTTTAGGCTGGTGACACTTATTTCATATGAATAGCTACACAAAAAATGAGCCTGACTCCACGATTTTTAATTGCCTCTAATTGATGACTGGGGTAATTTCGGAATGGGTACCATATAGCGGCAGTGTACTCTAGCTTGAAGAGAATTAGTGTTTAATAGACGGCAGGTCTTAAGTTTAATGGTGGAAATTTGAAGTGACGTTTTAGTTGTCTGGGGGATCGGTTAGACTCAGAGATGACATGGTTAACATGTAGAACCCAAGATAGGTTACTTGAAAAGTGCACACCTAAATATTTATAACTTAGTGATGATAGAATTAAGGTCTCATTGATAGAATAGTTGTAGGTTAGTGGGTTAGAGCGCCGATGAAAGGAAACTATTGTACACTTACTAATGTTTAATGGCATTCGCCACAAATCGCACCAGGTTCGAACACCATTGAGATCATTTTGAAGTGATTCCTGGTCACTTAGATTAGTGGCATTACGATACGCGACGCAATCGTCAGCAAATAGGCGGATGTTGCAGGAAACAGAAGGAGGAAGGTCATTAATGCAAATACAGAAAAGTTTGGCACCAAAAATGGTGCCCTAGGGACGCCGGAGGTTGCGGATGCGTAGTTAGATGAACGGTTAGTGACGTTTACGAATTGTTTGCGATCCAGCAGGAAATTACCAAATCATGTTAATATCTGCGGATCTAAGTTAAGTTGGGGAAGTTTGAGCATTTGGCGTTGGTGAGGAACCTTGTCAAATGCTTTACCAAAATCTAAGAAAATGACGTCGGTTTGGATGTTGTTATCGAGGTTCATATGCGGGTCATGAGTAAGTGTAGGAAGTGGAGATTCGCGTGAGAATTCCTTTCGGAATCCATGTTGTGACGGATGAATAAAATCATTAGTTCCAAGGGAACGCGCAACAAAAGAGTAAATATATGTTCCATAATTTTGGATGATAGGCAAGTTAGTGAAATGGGTTTCCAATCCTGTGGAACAAGGCCTACAGTGAGGGACTCAACACATATTATTGACAGCAAAGCACTGCAGATATTTTAGAGCCTTTCAGAGCCTTAGAATTAATGTGGTCATTACCCATCGAGAAGGAAAGTTTTATGGGGTCGATTACGTTAACAATACCAGGGGGAGCAAAAATAATCGAATCCATTATTGGATAGTGCCAGCTGATTATGGAGGGTAGTGTGTCAAGATTTTCTTTAGTAAATATGGAACAGAATGGCTTCGTTACGAATGGTGGCGCACTGGTTGTTATCGACACAAGCACCTGACTCATCCATTATGTCTACCGCTGCATCAGGCTTCTGGGCGTTTAGCACTTTCCAAAATTTTCTTGGGTTTTCTTTGAGCCCTAACGGAAGTGTATTCAATAAAAACTTAGTTTCGCTGATAGCATGTTTATAGTTATGACCTATTTGATAATTTGTGTTCCATATTTGCGCTGATCACGACAACCGAGCCTTTCTAAATGCACGGTTCTTTTTATTACTGTTGCGCTTTGGCTTGGCATTGTACCATGGTGAAGATAAATTACTTTTTATATTTATTGATGGTATGTATTGTTCAATGAATTGGCGCATTTAATTTGCGAATAATTCCCGGTTCTCGTCAACAGAGCGCCCATCAAATTCCTGTTCAAACAATGTAAGGAAATTACTTTATTCTGTATTAATTGCGTCGTAGCTACCTTTGTCATAGAGTTTAATTATTTTTGGCTGTCAATTGGGATTTGAAGAGGAAAGGCGAAGGTGGCGTGGATTACATTGTGATCGATGATTTTACGAAGGAATATGATAGATAGCAGGGATGGGCAGTATTTCAAATACAAGTAATTGAAATACGTATTTCAAATACTTTGTGTATTCTGCATTTGTATTTAATTGCGAATTGGGTAATGTATTTGACGTGTGTATTTAAATACTAAAACATGGGTATTTCAAATACAATTCTAATTAAATACAATTTTGTGGGCGAAAATACATCCCTCAAATTTATTGTCACTGTCCAGAGCAAGAAGAAAACTACGTTCTGCACCGAATGCAGTGTCTCTCAATCAAGCACAAGCGTTTAGTGACTGTGATTACGGTGCTAGTCCAGGGCAAGAATAGTGACGAAATCGACGTTCACAGGCAAACTGGCTAAATAAGTGCCTGTGACAACTTGTGATGCTTTCCAGCCTGATTTCCCTCCATATTTTTGCCTGGAACATTCTAAATGCGCGGGTCGTCCAGATTTTTGTAACTGGTGCGAGTTGCAACAATAAAAACTTCTCTAGCTAGTGCTGCGCGTCTTGGTCATCTCGGTTCTTTGTTGGTCTCTATACCAAAATGTAATTGACAAAAAAAGCTGCTTGAAGCTCTGCACTTCTTTCACCTATTACGTCCAAGCTGACTACATTTTTTTGTGGTTACATTTCTATTACGTTACTAGAGACTCGCACACTAACTCCCGAGTGTACAATGCAAAATTAAATGAGATACCCGGAAACCCGTTGCAGGTGCCCTGAAGTCGCTGACGCAAATTTTGAGGAATGTATTTGGAAAAGTATTTGGGAGGAGACCAAATACATTTGGTTGTATTTGTATCTTGTATTTAAATGCTTTTTTGGAAATGTAATTAGATTTGTAATTAAATACATTTTTGACGAAGTATTTTGTATTTGTATTTCGATACATATTTGCATGTATTTTGCCCATCCCTGATAGATAGCTATCAGGTGGAGGTGTCAGGATGAGGTCAAAAATGTGAGATGAATGTGTTGTGGTTCTTGTGGGCTCCTTCACGACCTGTGCGAGATGAGAAGTATGGTAAACGTCAATGAATTCAGAGAATTCGGTTCGGTTAGAGGCTGATTGTACTGATAGGTGTGACCACTGAATTCCCGGGTAGCTGTAGTCGCCGAGGAGCAGAAGCTTCGATCGAGGGTATTCATTAGTCAGAAATGAGAGACCTTCATTGACATAAGATGGAAATAAAACGTTGCTGCGAGGAGGATGGAGAGCACACCCCGACGAGGATTGTAGAGGTAGCAGAGCTGCAGCGTGCCCAAAGCATCTCCAAGGGTGATGGTACATTGATAAGATTTTAGGTAAAATGCTCCTTGACTGCTATTAACCCCCCCCCCCCCCCCCCCCCCCCGCCCCCACCTCGACCGGTTGTCTTGGAATTCCTCCGAATCGTCTACACTGGGGGAAAGCCATGTTTTAGTGAGGACGACAAGACCACAGTCGGAGGAAGAATTCAAACTGCATACTTCTTCACGTCTCGGTAGAATGCTTTGGATGTTAGTAAAAAGAACAAATAGACTAAGTGGGTTTTGTTTCGTAGTCGCTTTCGGACTAAAGGGTAGTTGATGCGCTGATATACTTTGCTATGAGTTTCAGCTTTAACTAGTGCTTCAGTAGGGACAAAAATATAGCGCGCATTGCAAATGATGAGGTGATTGTGGCGGAGTTTAAAAGACAACGATTGTGGGCGAGCAAATTATAAGAGGTGATTGCGCGCCAAACGGGTTTAAGGTGAAAATCCTCACTTACACTGTAAGCAGTGCCCCTAAATCTAGATCCTCAACCCATACCTAGCTCTCTTGTCTTAAAAGACTAAAGTTGTACAATTATTGGCCAGTTTTTTTTTTTGTTTTTTTTTCTGTGCTACATTTGCCAGTTCGATGATAACGGTCAATATAATTCAGATCGATCTGTATATCCAAATCCCGTGCGCAATGTTCGACTATCAGTTGCTCCGATTCCTTCCAGGACTCCGTTAGATGGTCTTGTAAGCCAGAAAAAATTGTAGTGCTCGTTTACTTTACGTGAAGATGGGGGACCAGAGAAACTGTTATCTTTATGACAACTTTACGACAACTATACGACATCTATTCGATTTACATATGATTGCAATAAAGACTGTACACGACTTCGTTGTTTAATTGTCTTTGTTTCATTCTTAGTGACTGAAGTGATCATTGCCTTATGGTCACTTATTTGCAAGTTCTAAATCTAATTTTTCGAGGCACACCTCGAGTACAATTTTTTTTTTTTTTCGATTGAGCCCGTCTTTTTATCAGCATCGCGGAAGCGAAAGAAAAGAAGGTAAGATCGGTGACGTTCTGCCCTCAGCCTCGTCCCAGCGCACGCTTAGCTGAGATAAGTCGGTGACCTTAGATGATAACAAGGTATGAGTACCTCACTACCAAATAATGCCAAGAAAGGTTGACTCACGCGGGTTGCCCCCTTTTTTATTTATACTTGCCACGACAAATCGGAACGAAGGAGTGTTGTTTAAACGCGAGTTTTGTTTGTTAACATCCATAGACGCATTTTTCTCCAAAAGCCTAGCACATAACAGCTTCGGTGTAAAAACGAGATTGTTTCGACGATATACGACGGCACATGTTGACGTTGCTGAAAATCGCTCTTGTCAAAACAATCTCGTTTTTACACCGAAGCTGTTATGTGCTAGGTCATATCAGCAAGTTTTTTTGCAGTCTCGGCGGTTATCGAGTTGATACTACTGACTTTGTCATAGACGGCAGGAAGGAAGGAAATTTCTTTTTCGATCCGAACCGTCCGATTAGACAGGTCGCCGACTTTCGCGACTGTTACCGATATGCTAGTTTTGACTGATTTTAGCTCCTCCATCATGGCGTCTTGTCCAGCATTAATCTTAGCCAAAACTGTACGGATTTCTTGCGAGGGTAATGCGGGGAACTGAGCAGTTGAATTGCTACGAGTCGCGCGAGTTTCCTTGTCGGGTCCCGGATCCTCCTCAAAGTCCCCGGAAAACACCAAAAGCTGATTAATAACATTAAAACATCGACTAATCATTGAAACACAGCAGCGTGGGCTTGGCAGCTGCACTAGACGGACGTTGCAATTCTTTTTGGCAAACAAGGTAGTAGTACTACGCACCTGCAGAGCAAAGACGAGGAGGTTGTGAGCGTACCGCATCAGAGCGCAGCCACCAAGCCGCTTTGGGGCACCGCCCTCCGGAAGATGTCAGGGGCCTGGCTCTCCACTGGAGCCAGATGACTTCACTGGCCCAACCTGGCCCACCAACTGGTGCACGTGACGGACTGGCTGCCCACGCTCCATTCGGTCGTGTGTGTGTGTGTGTGTGTGTGTGTTTTTGTGTGTGCACGTGTGCGTGGGTGCGTGCGTGCGTTTGTGTGCGTGCGTGCGTCCGTGCGTGCGTGCGTGCGTGCGTGCGTGCGTGCGTGCGTGCGTGCGTGAGTGCGCGCGTCTTGACTTGTCTTGTCGAGTGAAGGCGCTCATCTCTATGAAGAAGTTTAGGGAATGTGCATTCCCGTTTGCAACCTGCTCCGCGAATGGGGTTAGCGGAAGTCCTCCCTATACTTCGTTTCAACTTCCGTCCGAGCGCAGCCAAAGGCTGCAGGACGGTTCGCAACTTCGGGAAGACCATTCCTACACACCACAAAGTAGTCCGCAAAAGTTTCTTTTTAAAAATAGCTGCTGTGTTCGTAAACATTGCACAATATTCCAGCTGTGTACTGTTGAGAATGATTTGCAACTAAAGGATTTAAGTATCTGAAGTTTATGTTTTTATTAATATATGTAAATGCACGTGGTTTGGTGAAAACGCGTACATCCGCTGGAAACGCAGCGCTCGGTTTTTCTGCGTGATTTCGTTCCCGTAATGGCCGAATCATGTGCTTCGCTGCTTTCCTCGCCGAGTCGTTTCAAAACGTCCTTTAGCAAAGTCACGTTTGGGCGTCAGGCGCGAGAGGTCGTGATGAATGTCTACTTTCAAATTCGGCAGGAGACTCCGGCCACGTCGTACCGCGAATGCGTTGTAAACAAGAAAAGCGTCCGGGCCACCACAATTCACTGATACGCGGCAAAATCAGGGCCCCCTTTTACCTGCCGATCACACTGAACGCCGAGAGGCTGGTGGAAAGAACTGCGCCTCGAGCCCTGGTATATCCAGACAATACAAGGAAACATCAACGGCCGGGTCATCGAGCACCTTGCAATGTGTACTCACACCTCGAAACTATGCCGAAATGCCGAACAAGTGGAAAGCTCGGACACAGACGCCAGCTGCCAGCCTACGTACTGACATTCCCTGTGACTAAATTTCAGAATGTGAAAGGGGCACTTTTTAAACCTTGTAGGGTTCGGTGCTACTGCTCACCCGCGAGAAGGACCAGCGAGGCGGATCTCCGAAAAAACACACCTTTACTTTCTGGTGGCAGACAACCGACTGCCGAGCCCCGCGCCTCCAACGTGGCTCGCGCGCACGTTGCGCGCCGGGCGCGGAGCACACGTTCTTTTGGCCCATGATGGGCCGCAGAGCCCACAAACTCCCCCCCCCCCCCCCCCCCCCCCCCCCCCCCCCCGAGTTCGTTGGAGTTGACGGGGTGGTTAGAAGGGTTCTTCGTTTTCGTCAATGTTAATTGCGATGTCGGCCGGCGAGGGGGGGGGGGGGGGGGGGGGGGTTGGCGGAGGAGGGCGGGTCTTAGGCGCCGGACGACCGCCAGGGCCCGCTGGAGGTTGTGTTCGTCTATGGCCGCGAGGCGCAAGACGGCTGCCCTGGCGGCGGCGGCCGACTCCCGGGCCCGGTGGAGAGCGCCGGCCTGGTGGGTGCCCCTGTGGATCTCGGGCACCCCACAGAGGGGGCACAGGAGCCGGCGCTCCTCCTCATCGTAGAACTGCACCGGGTCGTTGGGATGGCGGTCAATAAGAGTGTTTCCCCGAAACGGCTCTGGGACTTCGGCCGGGGGGTCCGTGGTCAGGGGCCGGGGCTGGACCTCCCAGGGCAGGTTCGAGGTCCATGAGATGGCTAGGCCCTGGGGGCCCAGCACGGTCCAAGTTGCGGAGTTGCCCCGGCGTCGGTAGAAGGGCCGGCGGCGATGTTGTCCCGGAGCCGGAGGGCGACGGCCGTGGTGTCCCCAGGGTGGTGGTGGCGGTGGGGGGGAAGCTGAGCGTCTCCGTCGGTGGTACCGAGGCATCTTGGAGAGCAGAGAGAAACAAAAAAAAAGGGGCCCGTGAGTGGTCTTCTACCGGGGTTTCTTCTACGAGAAAGCGTTCATAACGTTGGGCGCGGCAATAGACAAGTTAAATTTGCGAGGACACTATTCGCGTCTGCGCGTCCATCACACAAAACCCCGCGGAAATTCAGTCGGGAGAGCACTAGTTCTCGCTCAAGTCTATTGCAACGCGCATCTTCTTAGATCTTCGTCTTCGTCACCAACATCAGGTATAGTCTTCGCAGAATTAGGTATAACCCGGATCGGCATCACTCTCCACCTGCGAGAGAAGTTCGTCATCCAATTCATAATACCGTTTGAGGTTGGTGACATGAACAGGTTTGGCGTGTCGACCAGACTCACAATGAACAAGCGTGTACGTAAGGCGTGAGGCCTTGTTTCGCACTCGATACGGACCATCCCACCGGTTCGCCAGGGAAGCTGTGAAACCTCTGGAGGCGTCACTAAGTGGGTGTGTCCGCCGGAGTACAAGATCTCCAACTTCTAATTGCACGTCCCGGTGGCCACGATTGTACTGCTCAGCCTGCTGAAGCCGTGCGGCGTCCAAGCTCTCCCGGGCATCACGAACGATGTCCCTGAGTCTGCGTCGTAGGCTTCCTGCAAACTGACCGTATGAGCGAGCAGCGCCACGGTTGTTGGTCGTGCAAGTGTTTTCCAGCGACAAAGTCAGCTCTCTTCCGAAATTAAGGCAAGCTGGCGTAAAACCTGTAGACCGGTTAACGGTTGTGCGTGTTGCGAACGCGAGCTCTGGGTGCTTTACGTCCCAGTCAGGGTGACGTTCGGTGTGAGCTATTAACATTGATTTCAGGTTTCGCTTCACCCGCTCTGTGATGTTTGCCTGTGGGTGATAGGGAGACGTCCGCTTGTGTTGTATGCCCAGTGCGGCACATGAGTCTCGGAACACTTTGCTGGCAAAGTAGGTAGCGTTGTCGCTAATCAATTTCGCCGGAAATCCGAAGCGTGTGAACGTCTCCATCAGACACGACCAGATTCTTTTGGACGTCAGCGACCGTAATGCAAATAGCTCCACCCACTTGCTAAAGTGATCCGTGACAACCAACGAGTACTGGTTGCCGCGCGGACTGCGTGGGAAAGGGCCCATGACTTCGACAGCAACGCATTCCCTTGGGGATCGACTCACGACTGGCTGCATGAGACCAGGGGGCTGACCACCGCGCGGTTTGGCTTTCTGACAAACCGGGCATGAACGAGCGTACCTCAGCACGTCCTGACGAATTCCTGGCCAAGTTGCAGTACGGCTTAACTTTTCAAAAGTCTTGCAGCCACTACTGTGACCAGCCAAAGCAGAGTCATGGTAGTATCTAATGAAGGACGTGCGAAGTCGGCGAGGTATCACGGCTCGAAATGGAGTATCTGTGGAGCCACCCTCCTCGTCGTCGATCTGAGGTATGTACCGGAGGAGCAGACCATCTTCGGCCAACAAGTACGAGTCAAAACCCATGTCAGCGTCTCTGTTGCCACGTTGGTCTCGTGAAGATAACCACTCAGAGACCCTGCGACAAAGTACATCGTTCTGCTGTGCAGCACGAAGCCCATCTCGGCTAATCAAAGTACCACAGCGCGAGCCAGCATCTATCGCAGCCACAACATTGGCATCCTCGAGCACGCGCTCTTCGCCGAGCGGAGCGCGCGACAAAGCGTCTGCAACTTTGTTTTGTGAGCCTGGTTTGTGCACAAAAGTGTAGTCATATTTCTGAAGCGTGAGTGCCCAGCGTGCTAATCGTCCTGCCGGATTTTGCAGCCGCTGAAGCCAAGACAAGGCGGCATTATCCGACTGGATCACAAAGCGCACGCCATCAAGATACATGTTGAATTGCTGCAGGGCGAATATGATGGCTAGGCACTCGAGCTCGCAAACATTGTAATTTCGTTGAGCTGCTGTCAACGTATGGCTAGCAAACGCTACGGGTCGTAAGACACCATCAAAGTCTTGAAGCAGCACAGCACCTAAACCGTAGCCGCTCGCATCGGTTTGCAGCACAAACGGACGGTTGAGGTCTGGGAGCTTCAAAGATGCTGTCTCAGCAATAGCTCTGGACAGTTGAAGGAAAGCATTTTGCTGTGCCGCCGTCCAACGCCATTTGACGCCTTTGCGCAGCAGTTCGTTCAGAGGCCGCGTTATCTCTGCACAGTAGGGAATAAACTGGCGGTAAAATCCAACCATGCCAAGAAATCTCTGCAAACTCTTTGCATCATGTGGGGGAGGAAACTCAGTTATGGCCCTCAGCTTGTCCTCATTAGGGCGAAGCGATCCATCGTCGATTACAAAACCGAGCAGGTTAATCTTAGATGTTGCCAGTTGCATTTTTCCCGGGTAAACTGTCAAACCAGCATTCCGCATGCGCTCGAGAATAGTCCGAAGGTGCACAAGATGTTCTTCAAACGTGCGTGAAAAGACTATACGTCATCCATATATGCCATGGCGTAGTTGTGCCGTGTGTGGGGGGGCGCGAGGCCCTGCCACGTTATTTAAAGTGAGGACATAGAACGAGACAAGCGAACGACGTCTGCCTGTGATGACGGCTTCAGAGCATTCTCTTGCACGCGCTCTCCGAGGCGCGTGCGCGTGCTGCGCCTCGAGCCATCTCTTTTATTTTCATGAGAAGAATGGATCTGTGGGTGCGTTGCACCCTACAGATATGCCCCCCCCCCCCCCCCCCCCCCCCTTAGCGAGGAGCCCCAACGAGCGATTAAAGAAAACGAAAAGAACAACGACAACACACAATTAGGGCGCTAGCTCTGGCCATGAGTTTGTCCAATGAACTTGAGCAGACTTCCTGCGAGACTTCGGACTTTCCTCGCGCGTCTCACATGTGATGAGGTTCACGGGTGCGTGCTCGAGATGGGCTGGCTTTAGACGCTCGAGAGCGATGGTGTCTCGTCGTCTATTGATCTGTACAACGAAGCCACTTGGCTTCTTTTCCAGAACCGGGAACGGTCCCATATAGTGTGGTTGGCGCACGAACACATGCGTTGCACTGTACAAGTCCTGAGAGACGTAAGGAGTCTTGTCAGACACCGCGCGCGTAGGAACTGGTCGTAGGTCTGCAAAAACCTCCTTCAGCTTTGTGGCGTAGTCTTCTGGCCTCGTGTTTGGAGACGGGTCGACCTCAAAAAAGTCCGATGGTAATCGGAGGGTCGTCCCATAGACGAGTTCAGAGGTTGCACAGCCGAGGTCCTGCTTCAACGCCGTTCGAACTCCGAGTAAGACGAGTGGAAGCTGTTGTAGCCACTCCCTGGAGTTCGCGTGGGCCATGAGCGCGGACTTGAGGTGTCGGTGGAAACGTTCCACCAGGCCGTTAGACTGCGGATGGTATGCCGTTGTCCGGGATCTTGTCATGCCTAGGATTCGGGACAACTCGGTGAACAAGTTGGATTCGAATTGACGCCCTCTGTCGGTGACGATTTCAGATGGGCATCCGAAGCGCGCCATCCAGGACGAGACGAATGCCTCGGCAACGGTGGCTGCAGTCATGTCGGGCAATGGTGTAGCTTCCGGCCACCTTGTGAAGCGGTCGATACAGGTCAGGATATATCGTTGCCCTTGAGATGTCGGAAGGGGCCCGACCAGGTCGATGTGGACCTTGTCGAAACGGGCATCTGGTGGCAGGAAGCTCGTGGATGAAGGCACGAAATGACGGTGAACCTTGGATCGTTGACATGCCAAGCAGGTCCGCACCCAGTCACGCACGTCGGACTTCAGCCGAGGCCAAACGTAGCGATTGGCCACTAGCTTCTGTGTTGCCTTCACGCCGGGATGCGACAACGAATGAATGGCATCAAAGAGCGGCCTTCGTAGCGCCATCGGAACGAATGGGCGATGCGTTCCTGTGGACGTGTCGCAGACGATGGTGATGCCTCCTGGGAACTCAACATCTTCTAGCTGGAGAGAGTTGTTTGATGTGCGGAGCTGCTGTAGCTCCTCGTCGGATGCCTGATGACGAGCCAGCAACGTGATGTCGAGTTGCGGAGCAGGCGAAGGTACGGCGTCAATTCGGCTCAGTACATCAGCGGGGACGTTTGATTTCCCTTTGATATGCCGGATGTCCGTCGTAAACTCCGACAAGAAGGCCAGCTGGCGGATCTCTCGAGGGGTATAGACAGAGCTTGAGTTGCGGATGGCGTAGGTGAGTGGTTTATGGTCCGTCCAGATGACGAAGGGGCGACCTTCGACAAAGTGTCGAAAGTGCCTGACGGCCAAGTACGCTGCGAGCAGTTCTCTTCCAAAGACGCTGTAGCGGGTCTGGGCGGGCTTTAACTTCTTGGAAAAGAAAGCTAGGGGCTGCCATTCACCGTCCACCTGTTGTTGTAGGACCGCCCCAACAGCCGTAGCTGAAGCATCTGTCATGATCGAGGTTCTGGCATCGTGTTGTGGATGTCGCAGAAGTACAGCGTCTGCAAGTACAGTCTTTACTTCGCAGAAGGCTTGCTCCGCGTCTTCACTCCAAGGCAGGTTGGTAGTGGCACGTGCAGTCTTTGCTAGTAGAAAATCAAGAGGCTGGAGTAGCCTCGCGCAGTTCGGAATGAACCGGCGGTAAAAATTTACCAGGCCGAGGAACTGGCGAAGCTTTGTGATCGAGCTAGGTCTTGGAAAGTCCCTGATCACTTGCACTTTCGACGGCAAAGGTCTGATGCCGTGTCGGTCCAGTCGATGTTTTAGAAACTCGAGTTCTGATCTCCCAAACTCACTTTTTGCGGCGTTGAGGATGATGCCGTGGTCTGAGAGTCTTTGGAAAAGAAGACGGAGGTGGTTGGTGTGCTCCTCCGTTGTCGAGCTAGCGACCAACAAGTCGTCAACGTAGGCGAATACGAAGGGAAGCCCGCGCGTGACAGCGTCGATGAATCTCTGGAATGTTTGAGCCGCATTACTGAGGCCAAAGGGCATGCGGAGAAACTCAAACAGACCAAACGGAGTTGTAATAGCTGTCTTTGGGATGTCCTCGTCAGCGACGGGGATCTGGTGGTACGCGCGGGTAAGGTCAACCTTCGAAAAAATGGTCGCGCCTTGGAGGTTGACAGTAAAGTCCTGAATGTTTGGGAGGGGGTATCTATCGGGCACTGTGCTCTTGTTCAGTGCGCGATAGTCACCACACGGTCTCCAATCTCCGTTCTTCTTGGACACCATGTGTAGGGGAGACGCCCAGCTGCTTGACGAAGGTCGGATAATTCCAAGCTCGAGAATGTGCTCAAATTCTTCGCGAGCGATGCGAAGTTTCTCTGGAGCCAGACGACGGGGTCGGAAGTGAACCGGTGCGCCCGTTGTTTCGATGTGATGGTGGACATCGTGCGAAACCGGTCTGGTCCAGTCAGGAGCTCGCGTGAGGCTTGGAAAATCCTGGAGAGGAGGTCGGAATGGCCCCTCGATGTTAGAGCAGACTGACGTAAATCCTGCGGTGTCAGTTGTTGAGACGCCTTGCACGGAGAGTCGCGTTGTGGAGTCGAGCAGACGTCTCTCCTTGACGTCTACAAGGAGGCTGTGGTGTTGTAGGAAGTCAGCGCCGATGATCGCGTTGCCTACGTCTGCGACCAGGAATACCCATCGGTAGACTCGTCTGAGGCCAAGATTTATGGTGATGGACCGTTCCTTGTAGACGGGGATCGACGAGTTGTTCACAGCCCGAAGGTAGTAGATGGGCGTCTGTGATCGATCCGCGCGTTTTGCAGGAACAGCGCTTACCTCGGCCCCAGTATCGACGAGATAACGGGTTCCCGTAGTCCTGTCGGCGATGTAAAATAGGCGACTTCCTGGGAGGTTCTGACTACTCGTAGCCTCTATCGGTTTGCTCCAGGAGCAGGGACGAAGGCAGTGCCGGGCGTCGGAGCCAAAGCGACGATGGTATACGCAGACGTCCGCTGAACTTGCGGAGCGGGAACGGTCAGCATTTCTGCAACGAGATGTTGAACGTCCACGTTGTTGTTGAGTGCGTGGACGATCTCGCCGGTGAGGTGCCGCGGTAACACTCTCTTCCAACCGCTGGCAAAGCCGCTCGAGGTTGCCGTCGAACGATGGAGTGCCTGGCGGGGCAGGCATAGCTTCACTTTCGTCTTCCGCCGCCGATGTAACGCTGGCGACGGGTGGAGTGGCAACTTCAATAACGGCGTCTGCCAGGGCTGCGAGGCCTGTGAGGTCGAGAGCCGTAGCGGTGGCCAACACCATCTGGACGTTGGTTGGGAGGCGCTGAATAAATAGCTCCCGCAGCAGAGCGTCGCCGATCGTGTTGGCGCGATCTCCAAGGAGCTGAGTCATCCGCCTTAGCAGCTGAGACGGACGTCGATCGCCGAGTTCTTCCGCCGAAAGAAGTTCTTGAAGGCGGGAGCGATCTGATGCCTCGGTTCTCTGCAGGAGAGCCGCCTTCAGCTGGTCGTAGGAAGCTGTGGCCGACGGTTGCGCAAGGATGTCGTATACTTCGTCGGCTGCTGCCAGCGACAGCGCCGAGACGACATGATGATACTTGCTCTCCTGGCTCGTCACACCGCTGAGATGAAACTGGGACTCAGCCTGCATAGTACGGCGGAAGTCGGACTGCAACCGATGAGATGGAAGCCGGGGATCCGGCCGCTGCTCTTTGGGGTTCGCCGTTGTCCATGGTCCTCGACCGGGTCACCAAATATGTGGGGGGCCGCGAGACCCTGCCACGTTATTTAAAGTGAGGACATGGACCGAGACAAGCGAACGACGTGTCAGCATGTGATGGCGGCTTCAGAGCATTCTCTTGCACGCGCTCTCCGAGGCGCGTGCGCGTGCTGCGCCTCGAGCCATCTCTTTTATTTTCATGAGAAGAATGGATCTGTGGGTGCGTTGCACCCTACACGTGCGTCTCCAAGCAACATGTCCATAAGACGCTGAAATGTGGCAGGAGAGTTGCTCAAGCCGAAAGGCATCTGCACAAACTCGTACAACCCTCTGATTGGGTTTGTGTGTGTGTTTATACAGCCTAAAACTTGGTCTGCCTCACAGGGGCGACGAGTCTCCCAGCTGTAGATGAGAAATTTAGCCAGTGCGGTACAGCCGCTAGCCTGGGGTCTTTAACGTGCATCACGCAGTAGTGATACACGACCGCACGCCGGTACGATGCTCATCCAGATCGAAACGGGCAGGGGTGGGGCTCGAACCCAGGATCCCTGGGTTCTGCAGCGCGAACTTTCGCTCCACGTGCTCCGAGCTGGTGTGCGCTAGACCACTCGGCCACCGATACCCCCCTCCAACCCTCTGTAGCATGTGAATGCTGTTTTCTCAATGTCAGCGGGTTCGACCTCTATCTAGAGGAAACCGCGACTGCAGTCAAGAGTCGTGAAAAAACTCGCGTTTCCCAAGTTGTACATGATCGACTCAATCGAGGGGTATGGGTACGCGTCACGAACGGTTACCGCATTCAGGCGTCGATAGTCGACGCAAAGCCGAGCCGTTCCATCCTTCTTGGGGGCAAGGACGATCGGGAAGGCCCAAGGGCTCTGTGACTCACGTACTGCACCCGTGTCGATCATCTCTTGGAGCGCCTTGTCCAGCCTCGCTTGTGTACGCTGATTGGTCGAGGGTTGCAGCGTAGAGGCCGTGTATTCCCGGTGTCAATTGAATGCTTTAAGACACCGGTTCTGCCGGGGTTCTCCGTGAACATCGGCGAAAACTCCTCAAAGAGTCTTTGGAGACGCCGCTTTTGCTGGTCCGTAGCAGGACACTTCTGCAAAGAATCGCTTACCGCACATGGGAGTCGCAAAGCAGGCGTTCTAACGTCAACGTTATCGACACTGACGATACAATCCTCTCGTCTAGTAAATGGGATCAGTTGCGCGTCACTACCCAACCGGTAGCCTTTGTTCGGAAAGTCCAGAACCAGGTTCTCCCCGAAAATGAAATCTCGCCCCAAAACAATCGGTACCGTGAGACCAGGTAAGCAAACGAAGCGCTGACGGCGTTTTTTCTCGTTGAACCCGATCTGTAACCTCACGGCTTGACTCGCGAGCATTTCTGGTCCTGACGCTAGCTGTAAGCGCACGTTAGTCTCGAGCTGGTTAGCTTTCTGCTCTTTGCAGCGTTCAATCAGGGAGTCCCCAATAAGCGACAGACTCGCACCGGTATCAATCAGCGCTGCCACAGCTACTCCGAGCACTGTAACTGTCATACGAGGCTCAATTAGCTCAAGGTCAGGCTGAATTCGACATACCGATGGAAGTTTTGCCGAGTTGTCCATGGTCATCGCGGCCGGCAGGCGTTCAGGGGTCAACGCCACCGGCCGTACTCGTTTCCCGAGGCTGCAGGGCTGTTGCGCAGTAGGTCGGGGCAGTCACGCCGGAAGTGGCCATGGCGACCGCAGCCGAAGCACCGCACCGAGTTGCGCCGGTCAGGGCCGTGCGTCTGGCTTGCCTGCGCTTGTCGTTGCGGCCCTTCTTGGTGTCCCTCCCCGGTTGGCATTGCGCCCCGGTTGGCCCGGGGCGCAATGCCAACCGGCGCCCCGGTTCCCCCGGTTGGCCCCGGTTCCCCGGTTCCCCGGTTCGCCCCGGTTGGCCCCGGTTCCCCCGCAATGCCAACCGGCGCCCCGGTTGGCATTGCGGGGGAAGGACCTTAAACGGCTTTCACCCTGCCGTAGTCTCGATCCAGCCGGCCGGGCACGTAGCCGGGGGTCCGAACCATCGAGTGGTCTCCCGCGCTCCCATTGCCCGAAGGCGTAGGAGTCCAGCGCACGGAGGGGACAGACCGCGCCATCCAGGGTTTGGCGCTGAGTCGGACCTCTTCTGGGCCCGGGAGCTCGCCAGGCACAGGACGGCTCAAGAGCTTCTTCAGGCGGTGGCGGGGGCCGATAGTGCAGCTCGGCCAGGAGCGTCTCTTGTATGCCGTGAGCGTCCCGGGCCAGTTGCTCCAGGGTGGAATACGTGCGGCCATGCAGGTAGGGCCGGAATCTTGGGTCGCTCTGCTGCATCACCCGAGCAACCCTGTCCGACTCCGACGTCGTTGGGCAGGCTCTTTCATAGAGCTCCTGCATCACCCGTACATATTCGACGAGGGTCTCGTCCGGGTGCTGGGTCCGGCGCTCCAGTTCTCGCTGGACTCGAGACTGGTACCCAGGTGGAAGAAACTCATCTTGAAACTTCCGCCGAAAGTCTTCCCAGGTGAGGAAGGGGGCCACGATGTGCCACCAGCGCGCGGCGCTAGCCTGGAATGCCACGGGCAGCACCCGCGCAAGGACGTACTCGTCCGAGGCTCCCGTGGCGAGCTTATAGGCCGCCAGCTCGGCCAGGAAGTCGGCCACGGACTTCCGGTCGTCGTAGCCCGTGTACAACGGGACCGGCATCTGGGGCCGTGGACCTTGCCCTTGGGGTCCGTGGTCAGCCAGGACCAGGCGTTGCGCTACCGTGTCGCAGAGGTTGGCCACCCGAGCCATCAGGGGTGCTATGTTGCGCTTTTTGCACTCCCAGGAGACTTGGAAGAGGGAAGTGACGTCAACGACACAGCAAACGCAGATTGGATGTTGACAGAAGAAAACGAAATCAACACCCAATCTGCGTTTGCTGTGTCGTTGACGTCACTTCCCTCTCCCTAGTCTCCTGGGAGTGCAAAAAGCGCAACATAGCCCCCCTGATCTCCGTCCCTCGCCTGCGTTTCCTCCGTCGTCTGCTACGGCCGGTTCAATACAGCCTCTTCCCAGCATTCCTTCTGGCACCGTAGAAGGCATCTATTTCGGCACCGCAGCCACGCACAACTTGCTTCAAGAGTGGACGAGATGCGATAGCCGATCATGTTTGACGCGTGTTGTGCGCTCGCTTGAATTGTAATCGAGAATCAACGCCGTGGATGGAGAACATTTCACAATTGTTGTAAGGCGCGGGAAAACGCGTCTCTAAAGCGGCATTTTTTTGTTTTGTTTTTACTCTGGTCGCACACACGAGCGACTAAGAAACGAGTTCGTACGTTGAAATCTACGTTGTGGTCGAAAAGTAGGTTCTCCCTGCTCCGTTTAATGTAGCGGTGGAACTGGCATGCCGTCTCGCCCTGTAGATTAAACACATTCGAAACTAGGATATCACGCTGAGAACCTTCGTTCTACTGTTACTTTCTAGTTTCTACTAAGGTGCTGGATATTTCAGAGTATAGATGGGATACAATTTTTGTGGAATTAATACATTTATAATAATAATACTTCTATTTATTCTGGCCAGTAACAGTCGAAGCCTAAGCACTGCTGCACTCGTTAGTAGTAAAACGACAATGCAAATAATTCGGAACCAACTCGCCCAAGCCTCAACTTTATACAAATATTAAAGAATAAGAAAGGTAAGAAATGCAAACAACAAAATGAAACAAAATACTCAGCAGTGACTACGTATATACATCAACCACATACATGGCGCAAGCCCTTTTTAAATCGGCACAAATCTGTATTGAAAATGTCTATATCAGATGAGCCTAGATGGTTTAAATAGTTTTGAATACGACCCTATGGTGACCTAAAGTTTATGGGGTCAACGTGGAACATGCGGTGATTTCGAACAGTTTTCCCAGGTATATGATAGTGCACAGATGAGACTAATAAAACTGTGTATACATTTAAACAAAAATACAAGGTCGCGCGAACACCGTCTTGTTGCGAGTTCGGATATCTGTAATGATCTCAGTACTTCAAGGTATACGAATGAGTCATGTGAAGATCTCAAGTGATAAATTCTAGCAAACCTTTTCGTATACGTTCTAGATTTTTTGAAGCAGTCATACTAAGGCTGTTCCAGATCACTGGAAAAAAAAATCATGTTTTTGGAGAACTATGCTCCGGTAAAGTACAAATAAAAAATATACACTCGAAAAACTTTTGCTAAATTGGAAGATTACACCGAGAAGTCTGAAACAAGAGCTCACAACATGCGACACATGCGAGTTCACAATAAGTTTAGAGTCAAGCAAAACTCCAAGGTCTTTTACATACAGTACACGGTTAATGGCCGCTCTTTCTAAGTGGTACATAAAATAAGGAGGAGTCGTCTTGCGCGTAAAAGACATGTTTTTTGTTTTTCGAAGTTAGTGTAAGACAATTGTTTAGACAGCTCTGATATATGGCGTTAACATCTTCTTGAAGTAGAATACAGTCACTTAATGCCAATATGTTTTATGTAAATTTGAGATCGTCTGCAAACTGCAAGAGACGTGAGTGATGAACGACTTCTTGGATGTCTTTGACGAATACATTAAAAACAAGAGGTCCAAGATTGGAGCCCTGGGGTACCCCAGATGGTACAGAAAAGAAGCGTGACTTTGCATGAGCATGGCTGACACTATTCGCTCTTCCAGAAAGATAACTGTCGAACCAAGAACAATAATCATCACTGAGACCGTACACAGAAAGTTTATGTAACAATAGCTTATGATTAACATGGCCGAACGCCTTACTTTCAATTAAAATATACAGCATCAGTTTGTCCTCGAGAATAGACAGTGGTGCTGACATCATTTAAAAAACACACAAGATTCGTCTTAACGTAACGACCCTTCATGAAACCGTGTTGTGTATCAGGTATTACGCGCGTGAAATGAAGTGTCAAATCCCTATGGGTTTTATTTTCGAACACCTTTGAGAAAAAAACAGTGAGCAAAGATATTTGTCTATAGTTGCGAACATTTGTTATGTTACCAGATTTGCAAAATGAATTACTAAGCCGTTTTTTCAGGCAAACGGGAAAACTGATTGCTTCAGTGACAAATTAAATATGCGTTGAAGTACCGGAGCTACAATGTCGACGCACCCCTTAACAATAAAGTTAGGTATACCATAAAGGCTCTATGACTTCTTAGATGGGAGCTCAAGAATTTCCCCTATGATGTCGTCAGGACCGATAAGAGGAGGCAGAACGTGGTCTTGAACAGCCTGTGGGACGTCCGAGCTATCAACAGTGGCCGATGAGTAGGTAGAAGAAAACAAATCAGCGAAGGGACTGCACACAGTTTTAGGATCAGTGGCATATTTTCCATCTATCTTCAGTGACGTCAGTAGCTGCCTTTTCGAAGTGCGCTTTCTAACTAAATGCCAAAAATTCTGGGGACGCTTAGAGACGTTGTTTTCAACGTTGTTTCAATGATATTTTTCTCACGGTTGTACAGAGTCTTAACAGTAGCTCCGAATACCTTGAACCTGGCATAAACTTCATCGCGAGAAAATTAAGGGGGGCGGGGGGGTATCTGCAGGATCGATGAGTTTTTTTTTTTGTTTTTTTTTTTTTTGGTATAAAGCTTTACATTTCGTTCAGCACTACCTCCGTTAAAGCAGCGGCGGCTTCGTTGACGGAATCTAAGCGAAGCACGTCATCCCAAGCGTGCGTAGCATAAAAACAGTTTATATAAGAGCCATTGGCATATATTCGAACATAGATATGTTTATGTTGCTGATAAGTGCGACTTGCACTTCAAGGTTAAGAGAAGAATGGGACATGCCACACATCAACTGGAACGACTGGACTCCTAACACCAGCAACAGTAAACGTTTCTGTGGTGGAGAAGAAACCTCGTATTTATAATTTTATTCGAACGTCCTTTACGGTGCAAGGAAGAAACAGCCTCGGGGTTAACTTAAAGCGCGTTCAATACTCGTAAACGCGTTCCCGAAGGATTAGCACATTAACGGCGTTGATTCTTGCTCGATATCCAGGCATTCGAGGGCACAGAACACGTCCAAGACGTTATGTGCGCAGTCAAAGCAAGTTTTGCTACTGGTTCAGCGTGTTCGTAAATTTTTTTCTCGCGTTGTCAAACGATTATAAAAGAAAAAAGCTGGTTGAAACACAAGGGCTTAAGTAACTCCTTCAACAAACGAAAGTGATAGAGCACAAAATTTGTCGCTTCAGAGCTGGTAGTCAGTACAGCTTCAACGACGCTATACCCGTCTGAAGAAAGCATGTAGTATAGTATGGGCCGATTGAGTGCTTCCCCTGGAAGCATTCACGGAGTGGAAAAGTGAGATGCAGAAACTTGTCATAAAGATCGACGAGCGAATTTAAGTCCCTGGAATTCCTAGGCTACCGCCACCAAAACAGGCCCGATCGTTATTTACCCTTTCATGACCAGCTGCACTTAATTGGCTGGAGGCATGAGAAAGTACGCCATTTCTTTTTTATGCAAGAAGTGACCAGCTCAGTAAACTAGCCGATTGTAGAAAACGCGAACAGTTTTGACGCTAAATTATATAAATCAAGCCGCCATTGAAAAATAAATAAATAAGAAGTAACTAATTAGACCTGGGCCGGTTTTCTCGAAGCGATGGTAAACCCATTTTGGTAAACCAAGTGCCTAGGAAGAAAAAAGTACCTAGGCACTGTAATAAACGGCTGGATATAGCAGTGGCAACCATCTTAAAAATAGCTTCCAAAATAAAATAAAAAATTAACGAAAAAAAAACGGGGGTTAGTTTTTTTTTTATTCATATAGCAGCACTGAACATCATGAACTTCGTGGTTTTGAGTGTCGGTGATGTACTTATCATAAAAAAAGTGATTTGGGAGTCTTGTTTTCTTTTAATAGGAGTAAAAGTTAAAACAAATGACAATACCAGTTCGTAAGCGAGAATATTTGCAAATACACGCTGATGGTAAGTTACCTGTACACTAAAAACAACGCGCGTGTGCAAACAGTGCTGTGTTTGAAAACCGGGCCTCAGATGGGTGCCCTTGGTATAGATGAGAAATTCAGCCAGCGCAGTACGGCCGTACAAGCATTGAGGCCACCGGGCTTTGGTTGCGCGTGGCCCAAGTGTTATCAAAGGCAAGAAGCTGGCGCTCAAGGCGAAGCGTCTGAGGGGTTCTTAACCTGTCGCCGCGACTACATCCTAGATTCTCGCTTCGCCCCTGAGCTGACAGTGCAGTGCAATGAGTTCCGCGCTCTTCCCACCAATCAACCGCTTCCCTTTCATCACGTGACCAAATACTATCTCTGTGGGAGCGTATGGGAGGGTACGTGATCACGTGGAAAAAGAAAAAATGTACGACTGGTCCAACGAGCAAGTAGCTTCTATGCCGAGCCTGTCAAGTTCGGCAGCAGCTGGAAGAAATTGATCGGATGTACTTCTCGGGCCAACCACGACAATCTCTTTTTTTTTTTATTTGACTCTCCAGGCCTAATCCTTTCAAAGATGCGAGTGGTTACGCGAGGTTGCATGTACAGGAAGGAACTGAGACTGACAATAACGTTTCTTTTAGCGTTATTACGTTTCTTTTGACGTTTCGTGGTCCTGTACCTGTTTGAGCTTGCAAGCAAGCATTCGTATGTGTGCAACGCTTTTGGCTTTCGAAGGAAGGGTTTCGGCTCTTTCGTGTGCCGTTTTTCTTCCCTGTTCAGTTCGCGCTATTTTAATCATCGTAGTTAAATGTACGGACGATTCACAAAAGAACCGGCCATGAGCGGAAAGTCGGCCAATACTGTTGCCCATTGACAGATTTGCGCCCATTTACGAGACAGGAAATAAGACGGACCTTCAAAATTATCGTGTTATATCTTTAACAACGACATGCTGCAAACTTTTAGAACGCATAATTTCTAAACATTAAAATAAATACTTAGAGGAAAATAACTTACTGTATAAACACAAGCACGGGTTTCGGCGGGGTTTATTGGCAGTCACGCAACTAATGGAGTGCGCACATGAGTTTGCATCGATTATGAAGGAACGAAGGCATGTTGACGTAATACTTATGGACTTCCCGTTTGACCGGGTAACCCATGACAAATTAGATAGAACCTTAGCCTCTTCAGGAATAAACCTGGTTTTGATATCTTGAATGCGTTCTTATTTAGAAAGATGAATGCAGTACGTTAGCTGTAATAATGTTTGTTCTCCCCCATTAGTAGTTTAGTTAGGAGTACCCAAATCGTTAGGGCAACTTTTATTCTTAATTTTTATAAACGATATCCCAACAAATTTTTCTTCGTCTGTTCATGTTAAATTGTTCGCAGACTACTGTGTGAGATTTTATAAGATGGCTACATTTCAGGACAAGAAAAGTTTCAGCCAGTCCCTGGAAGAAATCTTCTCGTGGAGTTAGAAATGGAGTATGGTAATTAATTTTGATAAAACTGTCTCTCGCACTATTCTAAATAAGAAAAAGGTATTAGACTTCCGCTATTTTATAGGCGGCGCTAAATTTAATGAAGTAGAAGTATTTAAGTGTTTAGAAGTTACCTTAGCTAACACCCTACGCTGTAATAATGATGTGAAGTACAGTTGCACAAAGGCTTATCAGACGCTAGGCGTTCTTAGAAGGCATCTTAGACATGCAATTATAGATGCTCAATTAGTTGCATATCGATGTTGTGCACGTCCAAGATTGAAACATGCAGTGCACGTATGGGACACATACAGGAAGTAGTAAATCGCGCAAATAGAAAGGATACAGAATCTAACACCTCGCTTTTTTTTTTTTTGCTGTTTTTCTGAGTACAGGTGCACATAATCGGTTACTGCAATAAGAAATGAAGTGCGGCTTATCTGCTTAAAAAAAGAAGTGTGTGGATTAAAAGAATTATAGGCTGTGGCCAACGGCTTAATTAAGATTAATCCTGAACTGTACATTTTGCCTTCATCATCCCGCTTCAAAAGGATGAGCAATACTAAAGCGATTTCACCCTACCAGTACAGAAATTATGTCTTTAAATACTCTTCTTTTTGTCTAACTATTATGGAGTGGAACGCTTTGCAAAGACAAGTTGTCAATTGTTGTAATCCTGAATTTTTTGGAGCACAGCTGAATGCATTGTTTAATTAAGTTTTGCGTGCAGAAATTTATACTTTGAGCATGAGTGAGTAGCTACAACTCACATGCGCTCGCTTCACGCGGTGAGTGCATGATTGAATGCCTTGTTTTGTGTGTGTTGTATTTTTTCTCTCCTGTGTAGACCAAAAGGTCCACAGTATTCTAAGTAAATAACTAAAAATAAAATGAAGGCGTAATATTCGGAGGACGTCACCAGCACTTAGCTAGCTCCAAGTTCCATTTTTCGGAGAAAGCAATTTCTACAATAAAAGTTGATTTTGAAAAATGTTATATTTATATCGACTAACATCTAAAATATTTTCGGTCCACCAATGCTAAAGAAAAGGTAGAGATTGGAGCACTTTCAACGCATTTTTCTCCATTTCAGTTTTTGGCATTAATTTCACTTTAGGAAAACTATCGGGTTTTTTTTATTACCTAACGTGGATTCATTTTTTACGAGTTTGTCTGGGGGGAAATTTTAAGGGGAAGATAGCTATGAGCATTTATTTTTTTGTCATTTTTTATGCTTAAGACCTAAAATTTGGACAAAGGATGGGAATCTAAAATAAAAAACAGTATCTGTGTTTATGTGTCTTTTTTGTTATGAAAGAGGGGTATAACATAGAAATGAGCTGCTGCCATGTATGAGGGGGACCCAGACCCAGTCAAGCTGCTTTTAGCAGCTTTTTGTCTGGGGACCGCTCCAGTACTTCCGGAAAAATAAAGTTTATTGTATTGTATTGTAAATATAGCCCCATACCTATCTGCTCTGAACTGTCCTAATTAAAGCAATATAACACATGAAAACTACAGATTTATAGGTAATTTTTAAACGACAGTTTTCCTACGCAGACAAGCCCACTTTCATCTTTGAACAATTTAAATCTTTTTTTGTACTTCACCCAGGTTAACAAAATCTGGCAAAAAATGTGTTTAACATCAACAGAAACAAGCCCTGTAAATGTCATTTAAATCAAACAATTACGTGGTTCATACATTCACTTTTTTTAATAATGTCACGCCTTAAAAAAGAATAAAATAAAATAAAGGAACTGACAAGGGGACATATAAAGGTGGTGACCTGGGGCTATCAGGTTGGTCTTTTGTTGGCATTCGGAGACTGTGTTTTGCTCGTGCCTTGATTCATGTCTTGTATTTGGTCGCTTGCCTGCAAGTCTGCAATCAGTTCAGCTTTGCCCTGGAGTCTGACGAGCCCTACTTCCGTAGATTGTTCCGGCGACAAACATTTTCGAAGGTTCAAAAATGTATATGAGATGTAGTGATAGATGTAATTAAATAGAATAGTAAATACTCTTGACGAAATATATTTGCAAGGTGCCGAAATACTACCAAAAATTCCGAAAATACAGTATCTTGAGTAGAGTATTTAAGATAGGCATAAGTCTGGGTAAAACCAAGTATAGAAACATGAAAAAACAATTAAGTGTGCTCTTTCCAGGTCTTGGGAAAAAAAATATGTAAAAAGTAAGGTAACTACGGCTGTGTTCCAAAATTTACTCGATCCGACTCCGGAGTAAAGTTTTCGTACCGTGGCGTTCCAAAACTTACTCGAGCTTACTCGATGACGTCACAACTCGCGTTCCGGAAGCGGGTTGTTTACTCCGGAGTAATTACTCGCGCTACCCTCCTCGATCGGGGGGTAACGTTGGATCAAATCGAGTAAATACGTCACGTGATCTGCTCGTCGTCTGCTTTCTGCGCCGACAGCCGTCAAAGCTCGCTTGCTCCGTTAATTTTGGTGGCGGACGTTCGAAATGACAAAGAATAGGTGCAGCATGTGTGGTTATTGCGATTTGCTGTTTTCAACGCCCGAATTGACTGCATTACATCCGGACCGTGCACCTTCCCCGGGAAGTTATACTTGTTATTATCAGAGTGCGAGCGTAAACAGGAGCTTCTCCGCATATCTCGTCATGGACGTTGGAGGGAATGGCGTATTCTCACGTTCAAGGCTGAAAATGTTTCACGCAGTAAATGATAAGGTAGTATTTTTGTTTCATCCAGAGTGTGTGTAATGAGAGGATAACGCTTGTAGAGCTGTGAAGACTTCGATGATTTTATTGTAATCATATTCGCGTCAAGGCGAACGTCAGTTTCATGTCATTTTTTAGAAAGCACCCTCGCGCTGTATCACTACACCGTGTGGAATCAATTTCTGCAAAACATAATCGGTGCAAATTACAATGCGTGGAATATATTCGTTTAGGGCAATCGCGCTGATTAATAAAAACACATTTTTTAACATCTAACTGTAAGGAGTAGGTAATTTTTATCTCAATATACAGCTCAAAAGGAAGGTGAGTAAAAGGAGCTGGTGGATCCACCAAAAAAGAAAACAAAACGCGTCGTCATTAATATTATCGCCTCTTCGAGTGCTTTCTTTGTGATCAAAAGGATCGTCTGCTATTTTCTGCCACCGCTGCTGTTTTCTTTTTGCCGTAGCCTAAGACGAAGCCAATCCGCGTAGTATCCAGGTTATTATCCCGGTCGTTCCAAACTCGAGTCGCGGATCGTTTACGCGCGATATCACATGGTATTTCCGTCTGACGTAGGAGGCAGGTTACTAGGGTAAAATTTGGAACACAGCCTACGTCACCCGTTACGCGAAATAAGTGACGCAAGTATGTACGTTACTCGTTACTGTTCTTAAAATGTAACGATTACGTTACTAAGTCATTGAAAAAAAGTAACACGTATGGGTAACGCCGTCACTTGTAGTGCGCTACCGCCAACACTGATGGTACCTTGAAACAAAAGTGCATTATTCAGGCTGTCCCGGCTACGATCCTATGGCACCGATCAAGCAGCCTCAAAAGCGCATCAGTACTGTAATCTGGCAATTCTTTTGTGGCAACCAGCAACACGCGATGAGAAAAGTGCAGAAAAAAAATTAAAGACGTTTACAATTCACTGTAATTTTGAATTCGAGCGCAGCTCTTGAGGAGGAGGAGGAAAGGGTACGGAGGGAGAATGGACCGGAAAAATTTCCCCGCTAAATTTCGCGGAAAAATTTCCCTGCTAAATTTAGCGGAAAAATGTATCCTCTACATGTGGCAGAAAAATTACCCCTCTAGGTTTAGCGGGAAAATTACCCCCGGTAGATTTGGCGGAAAAATTTCTCCAGTATACATTCGGCGGAAAAATTTCTCCAGTATACATTCGGCGGAAACATTTCCCCGCTAAGTTTAGCGGGAAAATTATCCCCGCTAAATTTGGCGGAAAAATGTTTCCGCCACATATGGCGGAAACATTTCACCGCTAAATATAGCGGAAAAATTTCTCCACTACATTTGGTGAAAAAATTTCCCCGCTAAGTTTAGCGGAAAAATTACCCCCGCTGAAGTTAGTGGAAAAAATTCCCCGTTCAATTTAGTGAAAAAAAAAAAAAATTCCCCGCTGGAAAAATGTTCTCGCTAAATTTTGTAAAAAACAATTTCTGTCATATTTAGGCGCCGTGTGACGTCACTCATGACCTTCATGACGTCACGTGTGACATCATTATGGGAAACGTCCCATAATGCAACGCGCGGTTACGCCAACGGCGACGGCGATGCCGCACAAGCCAAAAACGAGCGCCTACGAGTTGCGCTCTATTCTCTGTGTCACTAGTAACGTGCAGTGCAGGCGAAGGCAATGCCAGGCGAGGGAGGGGAGAAAGGTCAAGCACCAGTAAAATTGGGCAGGAGGAGAGAAACCTCCTCTCCTCTCTAACGGTTCTAGTGCTCTCCCTTTCTCCCCTCGCCCTCCATCGCCCTCCTCTCACGTCGCACCTTCCTAGTTCTCACCCTTCCTCTCTTCCACTGGCGTTGCTTGCGCCTGCACTGCACACAATTAGTGACATGAAGTATAAAACTTCGCCTTTAAGAGTGGAAGCGATATGGCGTTGTCGGGCCCCGTTCGCAGACCCTTCTCGTCTAACCCGCGCTCGTTCCCAAGCTGTGCAAGCCTGTGTGCGTGGTCTATTCGGTAGCGTCACGTGTCACGTGACATCACATGGCGTCACGTGTTTTCATTCGAATTATCCTCCAAATATGGCGAGTAGATTTCCCGCTAAATTTGGAGGGAAAAACTTCTCGCCAAATTTAGCTGGTCGATAGGGTCATGACGTCACAACCACGTGTGACGTCACGTGTGACGTCACACGTGGCTGCGCGCACTGCAATATGAGATTTGAGACACGAGCTCCCAAACGTTATCGCATTAAAAGCATGGTTTGAGATGGCCGTGGAGTACCGGTGCCAATGCCGACAAACTTGAACATGCAGGGACCCTCTTTGACGTGCTCCAGAGCAAAGAAGAGAACCGAAGCGGCGTTGTCACGGAATGGTCCGATAGCCTGTGATCCCGAGGCGCGTGTACCAGATAGACAGCCGTTACCGTGACGCAACCTATATGCCCATCACGTTTGGTGTAGCGCTAAACCCAGATCTTGATCGAAGCAATCCTCTCTGCCGCCGCTGGTTCCTATAGGATCCCGTGTCCCAATCTGCACGATTGCACCAGCACGCTCCCTCCACTTTTGTTTGCAAACAACGAGCGTATCGCGGGTGATCCGGAGAAAGTGCATAGAACAGATTCAAACTAAGTGGGCTAGGCTTTCAGGAGGGACCGACCGGGACTAAGGTGGCGATTACCTCGTGCAGATAAAATCGAAAACGAGATTAGCGGGAGTGTCGACATATTTGGCGTCTTCCGCGCCGTTTAAAGGCTCGTTTAACGTCGAGAATTTGATATCGCCCAGCTCCTGAAAAAAATTACCGCATCTCCACGTGGTGAATGATGTTGATTGAGGCGAAGCTCGGGTGGTGCTGATGATACTGATTTTGGTCATAGGTAGTGCTGATGGTGCCGTTTCGTTCATGTCAGTAGGAGAATGTGTGGTTTTCTTCTTTTTCTTTTTGTAAGAAGACAGATGGGATGACATCTCAGAGCCCCCTATTTTTTTTTCTTTTTCTTTTTTTTTCTTCTTTTTTTTTTTTTCTTGCTCTCGCTGCTAAACTTACGAGCAGGAGCTCGTCAGCTCCTGCTCGTGGTCTCACGAGCAGGGGCACGCCGGACGGCGGACGGACATACGGACATGGCTAGCCCCTAAGGAGCTTCGCCCCTAAAATTCTTCCTGCCTACATTCCCGCACATGCTCAATGCAGTAAAGGGGTTTTAGTAGATGGTGTCGATATCTCTAATAACGATTATTGATACCCCTCCTGCGCCCTTCTGCACGCACCGTATCGTTATCGGGCGTTGTTATGGAGGTTATTAGAACGGTCGACTGAAACTTCCCATGGTTAACGGGAACACGAAATCCGGAGCTTCTTCTCGCTTTACCCTCGAACGTCGAGCTTTATCACCCAAGTTTCTGCCCCTTATTATCATTCCGCTACACTAGTGTGTGTACTGTGAGGCCGTCAGCTCTGAGAGAAGAAGAAAAAGAGAACGCAAAAAAATATAGAGGATATATTGAAGTACAGACACTCTAATGACGAGACCAAAATGGTGTTATATCTCAAATATATAATTTGCGCTGGGACTTTGAATCTGGGGAAATTCACGTTCACTATCCCAGTCGAGGGGAAATTTGTGCCCCAGAATACGCCAATGATTTTTGTCAGGGGCTTGCCTTCCGCAAGGTGAACCCTGTACACAACAGCGGGTTCTTCACCAAATTCTTTGAGTAGAAGTTTCGCGCTTATGCTTCTTAATACTGTCAACACTATAGTCGATGGACAGTTCATGACGACGGAACCGATCCATTTATCATCTCGTTGTCACAGGGCAAGCTGTGAGTTGCAGTAACCCCGTTTGATGTTTGTTTGTTTGTTTTGTTTACGGTGTCGTCTTCCAGCCATAGTGAGCCAGGAAGACAGGAACTCGTCAAGTAGCAACGGCAGCTTTTTGAACAAGTTTTCTTCTTTTTGTGCAAACCAAAAAGGTATATAAAAGCATTGTTAACAAGGAACCAGAAGAAGACAGACCTTACAACAAAATGCTCAACTAAAGTGTGAATCGGTGTCGCCGTATATTAAACAACTGGCGTTTAATTTTCTTTTGCTTTGTTTCTCCGTACTCGCTTCCACCCTTCAGCTTGAAGTAGTCAACCCTGCCAGGGTTTTCCGTCCTTTACCAGCATAGCGTATGCTCCGTTGTTTCAAGCACTGTACAGATATTGACACAGTCATTACGATCAAACCAGTGCCGGTTTTTTTTGTTTTCGTCTTGAAATTTAAAGGCTACTATAAGCAGTATACTGCTGAGGAATGCACAAATTCCCTGTGTTTATTCTAAGCGGTAAGATGTAGGGCTCATCAAAACGTGACCCGAGCAAAATATGAAGAAAGAAAGCACCGAGGTTGTGTTACGGATGTCGTGACACGAACTGTTAGAAACGCCACCGCTACGAAAGTGCAAATCTGCGATAGGAATTCGAGATGGACCCATTTCTCTATCCCCGCGCATTTCTGAACTTGACATCCATGGCGGGGGCTAATCCAGCGGCTCGGTGAGCGACCTGGACGCCATCGACGGCGTCGACATGTGGGCCAGCCTCGTCAAGGACACAGTGTCACCTCGCTCCGAGGTGCTGCCCAGCATCGATCCCATCTGGAACATGTGGGCGCTCCGCTACGGCAACTACAAGTGCGTGCAGGACTCGTACGGGGGCGGTACTCCTTCGACAACTGGTACAAGGCCCCGGACGCCGGCTTGCCGCTGCCCGTCAAGAGGAGCAGGATGAGGTAGGATGGCGGATCTTACTCTACTATAGTAATGTCAATCAGTCTTTTTCGCACAGCATTCCAAGGGTCATTCGACGACTAGTGCAGGGGAAATAAAACTTGGCAGAGAATTTAGGTTTATACCGTGACACTGACACATATGACGTGAGCATGTAGAATGCCATGCTCATTGTCGCATGGAAGACTTCATTCTTCGGTAACAACGAACAACCTTCAGGATTTCCGATGCTCCGCCTTAAGTAGGAATCATGAACACTCCGAGAGTTGCACAAGGTTAGAAGAAAATACTTATTTTTTATGTTTACTTAGGCTCTTAAAGTAGGCGGGGAGATAAATCATATTTTTGTAAAGACATCAGAGCAAGAAAGCGGCAGAGCAGGTAAGAGTATCATATTTGGGTACTCAAAGTCATGAAACGAGGGACAGAAAAAAAGAACAACATGCGCTGTAGACGTCGCCATGTTTTAGGTTGAAATTATGATAAAATCAAATAGTTTTATTTGCATCATGTATATTTATATACAAATCACACTGTCGAGCCGGCCAGTCTCAAGGAAATGTGTACATGACTCGGCAGGAACACAATCCTTCATTACCCTTTTTTTATGTCGACTAGTATATGCACATATCATTCAATTCACGGGGGCAAAAATAACATCTATTTGGATTATATTTTATAACTTCAACAGTATCTTGTATCTCTGCTGGGTGTATCCGCCGTAATTATGTGTCCAATGTTCCTTTAAGACAATAGCTGATGTACAAGTCCGAGGCTACCGGGTGTGTAATGTTTTTTTGTTTTGTTTTTTCTATAGGGCTAATCGTCTTCAAGATTAAGTTCTTCAACACCAACTGCGCCGCCTCCCATGCAATCCATACCTTGGAAAGGCCCCTACCGGAACAGAACTCTGAAGGTACTGCATATCACTTGCGACAACAACAACCGAACTGCCTGCAGACCCCTGTTTGATGTCTGTCTGCTTGTTCAACATCGAGAACGACCCTTACGAGACAGACATCTCCAGACAGCATCCGGATGTAAGGTTAACATAAATAGAAAAACTGAAAACAAAAAGGGTCGTAGTTTGTGGCAGCTGTATCCTCGGTGGCTCGTTTAGACCTGTCGCGTATGAGGGTACTTGGTGAATTCGTACCAGAGCGTAAACCAAGAGTCAGCGCTATACTAGCTGACATTACAAAAGCTACTTCCTCTGCGATCCCTGCACTCTTCTAAAGCACCAATGGTTCACAGACATGTTTTCTTTTGTTTTGTTTTTTTTATAATAGGTTAGTGATGTTTCAGCCAGTACTATTTGACTTCAGTTCGAGCACCAATTTTGACAAAAGTCATCGGTGGCCTTTGTCACTAACACACTAATGATTTTTGTCATCTGTGGTACAGTTGGACCTTTGTCAGCGGTTGGAGCGTCGACCGATGACGTGCCCAAACCCGTGACGCTTTCGGAGTATAAAAATGTTGTTAGCAATATGTAGTACCTGTTTGGCATGTCCGCGAGCAATGCTTATTCTTCATTTTCTTAATAACACTAAGCCAAAACATGTATGGAACCTACAGGCCACCCCTATTGTGAAATTACGCTTTTATTACATCAATATTTCAAACTCAAACGGAGTTATTTTTTATTCAGTCCCAGGCGGAATTTACTTCTTCCTTTGTGCAAACTTTCAAAAACACTCCGGCCAACTATGCTTGATTTCGTTAAAACAGCTTTACTGGTGTACTTCTATTAAGTGCCTTGCGAAAAAACAACACCGGGAGCACCTTCTTGTGGACATTCTAATGATATAAAAATAAATAATACACATCAATATTCCTGAACTAGTTTCACCGAGCCCTTGGAGTCCACCGAGATTTTTTACGTGCAAGCCACATTTCGGTTACACGGGGCGTACCACTCAATAGCCCTTCTTCAGATCTAGCGAGCACATTGGCCGGAATTTAAACCCGCCATCTGTAGTGCAAAGGAGTCGCGAGGGACCCCCTCACCGGGTGGTCCTCATTACGGCCGCGCGGGGGTGTGGGGAAGAGGGGAAGCGGACGCACCCTGGCTGTCGTTGTTTTCTTTACTTTCGACGGGTGACCGCGGTCCTCTCGAGCAGGCACCCCGCGGCGAAGACGTTGTCTCTTCCGCGAAGGGGACGTTTTGTTTTGTGTGTGCGCGCGTTTTCTTGTGTGCTCCAGCGTCCCACAGGGTACGCTGGCGACGATCGAGTTTCGGGCCAGGAGCTCTGGTGCGGCGCCACTCTGTCTGGAACCCAAGGCTGTGCCAATGTTACGGAGCTGTCAGCCGTGGCCGTGGCCGTTGCAAACTTGATGAACGGCCGGGTCGGCCCCCAGCTGACCATTGGAGGGCTGACGCCCCGTGACTTCGAAAAAGTTTGAAACCATTGGTTAAGACTCCCCTGAGGGTGAGGGAGTGAGAGCCTTCAAAAGCCCCGGACGGGGCGAGGGAGGTCGATTTTGGACTGATTTGGAGATCTGTTAGACCTGTTCGATCCGAGTATGCCAACTTCCCCTACTTTGTACAGATGTACATAGTTTGTAAAATAAATTGGTTCGCCAAAGAACTCGCAAAGTCTCCATCGCCTCCTGAGAACTTCAAAGACCATCGGCCTGCAAAACTTGGCAGGACCAAAGTACCAACAACGAACGAACCAACATTTACTTGTAGTTTGACACTTATCCTTCGGGTTGTAGTTAAAATTGCCTAAGCAACCATTTCTTTTCTTTGAACGCGTGTTGGCAGGTTTGTTTGCTTGATCCAACTGCCTCCTTGTTCTTACCTTTCCATTTCATATATGTCACAGAGAATGAAGATACACCGACGGACAACGGTGCCGCCGCTCAGTGAACCGCCGACAAAAAAGGATGAGCCGGGTGGAGGAGGGGCATTTTAGTTGGCTAGCATTTCGGAACCCTTGCTGGACTACAAGCCTCAAAGATCACAGCTGGTTCGAGGTAAGGTCTGAGGGTATCGTCGTTCATATCGTATGATCATTTTATCGAATACAAACACGGACAATGGGCGATACGGTGAACATTCTGCTTCGATCGTAAATTTAAGTGTAACTGAGCAATCTAGAAATTTTGCTTATCTCAATAAGGACAGTAGTTCGAAGTTGCTGCTATTTGGCTTGTACCTGTATAAGAAATATGTTTAGTTTATATATAATTAAAGAGCTTATTAAAAAGAAGCTGATTACGCGACGAGCACTCTCACAAAACGTGAGGCTGAACCCGTAGCGGATACTAATGACACCTGGACCACTAAAATACGTAATGTCTGGGTACAAAAGAAGTTGAAAATACGCTCTCTAGCAGATATGTAAGCAACGCATTACTGGTAACGAGTTACTTCTACCTAATTACTTTTTTGGTAATGAGTGACGTATTTACTTACTTTTTTTAGAAAAGGAACGAGTAACGTACTTTGTTTGTTTGTTTTTCAGGCCAAGTATTGAGTAACGGTAATTCGTTACTTTTGAGGAGTAACATGTAAAACGCCTTTTAAACAACTTCGTTTCATTTCTAACCTGAGTATGTGTCTCGGCTGATTGGCAACGCGAAAAACAGCTAAACAGAATGAGAGTATAACAACGTTCATCGCTGAAGAAGACAGTCGAACTCTTCAGCTGGAAATGTCCTTCACCCAGCGAACAAAATAAGGTAGAGAGCGCGACACTGTTAACGCGAACAAGTGATCGCCGTTTTTTCCAGTTTTTCCTCTTTGAAACCAAGAGGAGAAGAAGAAGAGGTTTATTTAGAAAGACAGAGAGGTCACTCCATGCAGTTTGCATTAACCGGTTTCTCTGTGCTGGGGAAGGGGAATAGGGGATGCCAAAGAAGGGCCAAGAAGAGGAAATTAATAAAAACACATCAAAATAACGTGGAGCTCCATATCTGCTCCTTAAAGACGGCAAATAAGTTGGGTATCACGTAAGAAACGTAGTAGGTATTTGGTCGCATCAGCCAGCTTTTCTGGGCTCTCCCAAGCTCCTAAGATCTTCTGGAGAGAGAACGGTCGGGAGTCCAGCTGGGAAAGTTCTTCAGTAAGCACCTCTCTTTCCACGTCATAAATTGAGAAAGTGCATAACAGGTGGTCCAGTGACTCCACTTCTTCACATATCAAGCAGTTTGCAGAAGGTATTTTCCCAATACAGTGGAGATATTTATATGTAAATGCAACGCCCAGCCTGATTCGGTGAAGTACTGATTCAGTCTTTCTTGTAAGGTTTCTTACCAAGAGATGTCATCCAAGTTATTATTGCCACGGAAAGGGCTCATTTAGTTCTATAATGTAAGCGATAAAAGTTCGTGCTCGCTAATACTATTTTGAAGTAAAATGCGAAAATGCGGCGATGTCCTGTTCGCGCTAACAGTGTCGCGATGTGTACGTTGGTTGAACCTTTCTAAAATCGTGTACAGAGCAAATGTAAACCCGCAGGTTGCCAACATGGAAAGGTATACATCCCATTGTCAACTTGGAACTTTAGAAGCAGAGAGCACAACACTGCCATTCCTTCGAGCGCGTCGGTAGAACGACTCTTCAGCGTCGCCGGAGATGTATTTTCAATGGAAACGGGGAAAATGACTGACGATAACTTGGGAAGGCTGCTACTGCTTAAGTGCAACGACTACTGAAAAGAAAACAATAACCCACAAAAGAAAAACAGTTGTGCACTTGGCCGTCAGAGTAACAGAAAAGGACCTCATTACTTTTGAGGTAACATAACCATACTTCGTCTCACCCTATAGGATGGACTAAAGGCAAAAGCTACAGACCGCCAGATCCAATCACGAGCCACTTAGAAATTGCGCTTTGTGCTTTGATGCACGTATCAGTGCCCGCGTCTCGGATCACTGATGGGGATGGGCGGACACTGGTTCGAATCGAAATAGCACTGAGTGACTCGACGACTTTGCATTACAAAAAAGAGGCTGTTTGCAGTGTCAAAGCTATAGAAATGATGCAGTGTTTTTGGGTGCGGAGCATCATTCGTCCACCCCTAATCAATGCTAGGCATGTCATAGTGTAGCGTGGAACGTGATTGGACCTGGCTGCCCGTGGCTTTGGCCTTTAGTCCATCGTAGGATGAGACAAAGTATAGTTGTTTTTGAGAAGGGGTAACAAGTAACGTAGTTAGTTACTTTTTGAGCTAGTAGCGAGTAACGGTATTCAGTTACTTTTTTGGGTAACGCTCACATGTCTGCTTTCTAATGGCCCCACTGAAGTGGGGTCATTATATTAGTACAATTGTACTGATATAAACAGGAAAAGGCCAATTCTCACACTATAATTCACGTCTGAAGCGTGTGAGACAGTGGGAATTTCAAAACGTGTTGACGTACGTCATATCAGAAAGTGTATAGCCACCTCTTTTAGGGTTATCAGGGCAGATATTTATGAAATAAATGCGGAGCGCCAGTTCGTCTGCTTCTTTTTGCAGGGGTTGTGGAGACGTCAAAATGTCGAGCTCTGATTGGTTCTAATGAAAAAATAGTGGGTAGACGTCAAGGCAACATATTTTGAGGTCTACCCACTGTCCTTCAATCAGGGCCAATCAGAACTCGGCGTCGTTCTGACGTCACCGCAACTCCTGCGCCAGAAGCAGACGACTCGCTCCCCGCATACTCGATCATGTAATGGCGATAAAGGTCCACTCCATTCAATGCGTTGTGGCGCTGATGGGCCTCTGAGTTGCTACAGCGTTGCCTCTGAGTTGCTACAGCCATGCGCTATGCATGCCGGTCGATAGACAGGCCGTACGCATTCCAGTATTCGCGACTCCAACTAACTATAGGTTAGTTGGAGCCACTTGTTTTCCAAAATGGCGGTTATAGTGAGGGTCGGAGATGCGTGCCGCTGCTGAGCATGTCTAGTGTGCTGGCTTCGCTGAGCGACAGAAATTATTTCTGGTAATACGAGGAAACTAGGGTGTTATGAGCGCAGGTCAGCTTTTTATCCTGAAAACAGAAGAAGGCGTTTAGCATAAAACTTCATCCAGGAGGCACGTTTTAAGTCTGGAGTGAAACCGAAACTAACCTCTATTTTGGATTTAATTTCTCGATATAGGTCTTAATTTCGAAATCTTTCATAACTCAAGATATGTCTGAGATCGTAATTATTTAGTTAAAGAAGTTGTTCGCGATAAAAGGGTTGGGATAATTGGTGTTTAAATATCTAAACGCTATTAGCGCACACGTAGAGAGAGGAGAGATGCTCTTCCTGTATCTTCTCTCTTCTCTCTACGTGTGCGCTAATATTGTTTAGGAGTTTTTCGCGGATACTATATTCTGTGACATAACGTTCGGCTCAGGCAATTGAAAATATTTTGGAGATCTCAGTGTCCCTTTAAAGACCGGGTCTTTCATACACCTTAGTGGTAACAAAATATTGCAGTCCAAAAAATCAGTCCTGATATTTGTGCGTTCTTGCTGCCTTTTCTCGCTCAGATAGTTTTCATGTAAAATATTGAACTGCGGGCCTTTTAATGGGTTTTTGGGTATTTAGATGATTAATTGCTTTAACATTATTCCCAGCTCAAGAATAACAAAATAAATCCAATTTTTACAATATGTTCACAAAACGAATAAATTGAGAAAGGCCTTGTCACTACAACAACCCAAAGACATTCCGTCTTTGGGTTGTTGTAGTGACAAGGCCTTTCTCAATTTATCAGTTTATCAGTCAGACAGCTGAAATGTGTGTGTGTGTGTTTTTATAGCAACGCGGGACGCATAGGACTTTATATTGCATCCAGTGTTTGACTGTTTGTCTATCTTGATAACGATGTCAGAGTTTTTCATATGCTAAAAAGAAAAACAAAAATGATGACTTTCTGGTACTATTATGGTTAAATGGCGTATTTTTGTGATCGTGGCGTTTTTGTATTTATAATAATAATATTAAAATTCAGATGCTTTAATACGCAATTTTTCAGGCTCCAATATAATTTGCTGCTTATGATCTAATTTTGAACGCGCGAACAAGTATGACAACCAAAAGTCTGCTAATTATCATCACTGGTGCCAAATGCTGCATTTTTAATTTCCAAGTTTTAAAATAAAAATAGTCTAAATCAATCAAAACATTCTCGCTAATGTGAGAAATACATGTAAAATTACATTAATTGTGGGTAAAGCATATTTTGCTATCAAACTCTCGACTTTTGACAATCGGCAAGAGTTACGATGTAACCGCCAAAATCCTTCCAGATTAAATGCCCCAAAATAATAAAAGAGATTAAAAAAATGCCAATCTTTTCATAACATTTAGTTACTTTCATTTTAACGCACCGTCGTTTTGCCAAAATTTCAGCCTTTCCAATTCGAAGGAACGCCTACCTGCTTGCACGTCTGCCCACTGCAGCACGATGCGTTGGCGTTGGAAGCCGGTGAAACAGTTGTGAGTTTCAGTATTGCGTATAAGAGCGAACGCAAGCGCTGTGTGTTTGCGTTAGCGCGTGCGCGGAGCCCAAAATTGCGGTCTTGGATTGGCGCATGGCGATGAGGCGCATGCGCAACGTGAGGCACGCAGCTCTAACGTAAACGCACAGTGTTTTCGTTTGCAATACTAAAACGCTCTAGTAAAGTACAATCCCATACCGGCTGCAGCACTACGTTGGGACAGTGAAGGGTGTTGTTTTTGCGTTCAAAAATGACATTTCGCGAGCCAGGATCGCGAGCAGTTCCGCCGTGCCCGCTGAGCAGGAGAATCGGGGGACCCTCACTAGAGCGCTTCCCGTTTCCGCCGCGGGAGGGCGAGCGTCGAGCTGGAGACGCGGGCAAATAGGACGGCCTAATACAGGTCGTGCCGTGCCATGCGCCAGCTCAACGCATAAAGCTGGAGTATCAGCAAGCAAGCATTGGACTCAAAATGGCTTGCCCCTCTTTTTGTCCTCCACGTTTCGAACCTGCGGCGGTGTGTTGGCGTAAGCGATTTTCCAGAGGCTCGACTTACTTCAAGGAAGCGATGAAAGGTCTGTCTACTGTCCTTCTATCGGTGCTGATGAACGTTAACAAACGCGTAGCGTCTGGTTCACGCGGTTGCGTAGGTTGCCAGCAGAGCAATCTGGGAACATGCTGACAGTTACGACAGAGTCACCGGGACAATTGTTTTATCGCGCAAACCACCGACAAGATGTAATCACGGAAACCCACGAAAGACGAGGAAAAATCGCGAAAGGACCTGTTCCGGCCAGTTCAGTGTTTTTTTGTTTTTTTTTCGCTAGCTGCCGTTTGTTTTGCTAGAGCCGTGATTACGAGTTGCGTTTATAAATTTCGTACTATCGGCACAAAAAATTTTAAAAAGCGGAACAAAACAGGCATCAACATGAGCGGTCGTCCCTCTAGTTTCTGCACAGTGTACAAATCGCGTGCTACGCGGAACGCCGCTAGGGAGTCGAAACCAAAATGGCACCACCCGTCGATGCCAAACACATGCAGTGATCCGTTTTTTAATTGTTTAAAAGAAAACCAATGCCAAGGATATTCATTCCAAGCTGGGAGCATTGTTCTAAGACGACGCCCAAGTTTATGAAACTCTGGTTACATGGCGCTTACGCTTCCAGCGTGGCCAAACAAGAGGAGAGCATTACAGTGACGACGACCAGGTTATTGCTGAAGTGGAGCGATTCTGGAACACTCAGAGCGAGGAGTTTTAAAACAATGGCCTCCGGCATGTGGTCCATCGCTGTCAAAGTGGGTAACATTTGGAGGCGAACTCCTACTCGATTTTGATTGCTGAATATCTATTAATTCGTGACAACAATACAAATTTTATGAACGCCCCTCGTAGTTGCTTCGAAGCCGGCGTTCGGTGCCTACTTGGGTCCAAATCCATTCGAAACGAGTGCTGCGTTTGCGTGAGCTCGGATCCCATCGTAAGCTTCGTCCAGGAAGCGATGCCCAAGGATGGATGAATGGATAAATGGATGAATGCCAACGGCTGTGCCCTTTTAAAGGGGCGGTACCTTGCGCCACCTAGCCGAGAAACCAAAAGTATGATTTTTCCTCCCGACCAAATTATGGCAACCGCCAGTGTTGCTTCATAAACTTTTGAACATGGTCTATTGGTAGACCCTCCTGCTGCAAACCGGGGAGAATGAAGGAGCTGAAAATATCTTCAGACCTAAATGATAAGTCTGAGTTTTGGCAAAGCATGGTGAAGCGTAATGCTCAGGGCAACGACAGCGCAGACTTCAATTTTAAGTCTAAATGTTATTGTATGTTGTTTCTACATTGCGCTTTCCTTAGTTTGCGGGAAAAGTATACGGTTCAGATTTCTTATCAATTAGAGTGTTCGTTTCCCCAGATAAAAAGGGGAAAAGCCCAACCTGAAAAACTAAAAGAACCCTCTCCCCTCGCCTTTATTTCATACCTTTCTGCTGCTCAAAAAGCAATAAGATTGTCTGATCGCAAGTTAAGAACGACTTGGCGCCTATGCGACAGTCACCTGGTTTGAGAAGCTTTACGTGGCGTATTTTATAGTGCCTCCCCACGCGCATCCTTTCTCGCTCCGCGATCGCCAGTACTTACCTCCCCTATTCGAGTCCGCCTTACCTACAACCTTAACCCAACTGATAATAGGAGCTTAACGAAGCCACTCCACGCATAATTAACGGCAGAGATATACAGATTATAGCGGCCGAACACGAAGTTGGAGTGCTTTGGCGTTTTTTGACCGAACGAGCATCGACGTAATCAGCGACCAAGCTCTCTAGAAGGATAACTGTATATGATTGCGAATCGGTAGAGCGTTGGGTTGGTTTGTGGGGAGAGCTGAGATTAAAAGCAGCGAGCAGTTGACTTTTCAAAGAGCGGCTTGTGCGTGAATTACTGCTGCGTGGCTGTCTTTACTCGCTGCCTAAATGGATTCCAAGAAGAAGAAAACAAATATTTTTTTAGATTATTTATTTTTATTGGCCTTGAATGAGGAGGCATATTTCTCTATGCGCAGCGCAAGTTCGTCTGCTTCTTGGCAGGCGTCGCGGCGAAATAAAACACCGAGCTGTGATTGGCTCCAATTAGAAGTGTAGCGGGTAGACCTCAAGGCATCCATAGCATTGGGGTCTACCCACTATCTTTCCCATTAGAACCAATCAGAGCTGGGTGCGTTCTGGCGTCATTGCAACCCCTGGCAGATTAAGAAACGCGAGGCGGTGCGGGTTCCAAGCATCTCATTATTGTTCGGCAGCCAATAAGATCTCGACGTTATACGCTACGAATTCCGAAGAACCAATCGCGTAACAAGAAGGAAGCGCGAACATATTAAGCCACATCCTGCGGTTCTTAAGTTGTCGGTGACTACAAGTTTCGAGTAAGCAATCTACGGCATTCTTCATTCCGTATGCTGTGTGCGAACACTTATTTTTCTCGTGACAATAATTTGAAGTTGTAATTTTAAAGTTTCGATTTTAAAGTTTCGGTATGCCTTTGACGAAACCGCAACGCGACGAGTGATGTTTATTTCGACCGGCCCGCTCTCCTTGAAGGAGTTGCGTGGAAACCATGGTTACCAACTAATGAATCCGCCCAAACCAAACTCTTCATGTTTTCTTACGATATACTGGAAAAAAAAAATAATACGAATTTCACATTTTGGTTATTAAAACAATGTTGAAACAGATACAATAGGCCTGCTCTGAAATTCGAGCCTTTTTTTTTTTCTATTGATTGATATTTTGAATATTATGAATGATTTTGTTTTCAAGAGAATTTTCGGAGCATCTTGGAAAGAGTATTAAGGCCAAGAGATAACTAGCCACGCGCAACAAAAACTTGACCACGAGAGAAAGTGGCGACTAACGCAGCCCATCTTTGAACACAGCTGACCTTGAAAGGATAGATTAATTAATTATTGAATTAATTCATTCGTTCGTTCGTTCGTTAAATAATTAATTAATTTCTTCATTCGTTCGTTTGTTTGTTTGCTTTTTTTTACGTGCTCAATAACACCTGATGCCTTGGATGTTAAAATGCTCGGCGTACATTTTTTTTTGTCAAAAGGAGACATAAAAGTAAAAAGTAAAATGGAGTTATACGTCACGAAGCCAACGAATTTTAGTCACGTTTTTGTAAAGAAATGAACAAATCGGGATTAGCTTAATAAGCACGTGATTAGTTCATCGACGTTGGGGCCGCTAACAGCCTGCGGCTTCTTCCGTGTAACGCGAAGAGGTGAGAGCGACATTTACCACGTGATAAAACTCGCATCACGTAGTCCAGAGGTCAGGTATATATGCTATCGCACTTTGACACGCTTCATATATTCGCGTGACCAGACGCGTAGCCCGGTTCACGCACCACTTACACCGGAAACTCGGAAGACTGGAAAGGTCTTTGAGATCGAGGAAAGTGATTTTTTTGTTTTCCTTCTCCTAAGAAAACATAAAAACGGCCATCAAGTAATAAAATGAAGAAGGAAAAAAAAAAAAAAGGCGTATCAAGTCAGACAAACTAACTTTCCGGGGCGTGTTTTTTCTTCATTCTTCTATTTGTGTGTGCGCGTGTGTGTGTTTGTGTCTGTGTTTTTCAATGTGCGCGTTTGTTCTGTTACGGAGTCTGACGCTTCCGAAGAATTTCGCCGACACCGGATTACTTTAAAGATAAGGCCTCTGGCGCGGAAGGTGGAGATTCGTTTATCGCATACAAAGCGGGAAAACGGTTAGCCGAAAGGATTAAGGAGTTCGCGTGACGCCAAGTGCCGCTGGTTGCTCGAGTTCCATCGCAGTTCATGCGGGGAAATGGACTGTTGTAAAAAGTGAAGTCCTCCCACAAAGTCTGCGGTCCAAGTAATTCTGACCCTAGGAAGACCTCGTCGGTGGTCTTGGCTGACCGTTCCGTCCGTACGCGTTTATGAACAAGGCCCTTGCGTCTACTCTCCCGCAAAGCACATATACAACCAATCATCGCGTTGCGCATAAATAACATTACGAATAACTAGATTAACAACACGAGTCTCCATACAAATGCAACCTTCACAGATCTTATCTTCGCGCGAAGACGTTTTCTCTGTCCTGTAAACAGCTGGAATCACGCTGTCGATCGCGGTGATTGGCAATCGGCGTGCTTAGCGGTAAAGCGAACCCTCAGGTTTTCTTCATAAATAGTGCGGCTATTACTCGAGCAAATACGATTTACTGACCGACAGGCGGCTCTGGCGTCACGTCGACGCAGGCGCGGCGCATGCGCAAATGCTTTCACCTCACGCAAATCTGGCTTCTGCGCGCGCGCAGTGCCCACGTCGATGGTGACGTCGCGCTGATGACGTCACGGTGTTCGCGCGACGTCACGAGCATGACGGTCGTTAGCTGACGCCAAGTCGTCACGCAATACCGTGACGTCAGGTGACACTGTAATGTCACGTGACATCGTGACCTGAGGTTACACCATGACGTCATAGAGGACCTATTAAATGCTAGACATTTAAAGCGCCTTTAGGTTAAACCACAAAAAAAAAATTGGCAGTTTTTTTTGTAGGCTTACAGCTCTGTTTTTGAATACCGAATTAATATCACCGCCTTATTATTTGGAACTTTCGTGGCGTCCAACACATTCAGCATGCGTTGGTGGTGCACCGTGGCACGAACAAAGCAAATTCACATAAGAGCCCCATATCAAATCTACGTTAGCGTCGAAATGTTTCGGTGGCGCCCCCTTACGGTTGCCGTCTCTGACGTCACGACCATGATGCACCTCGCCGTGACGTCACGAGTTGTCACTCTGGCTATGCTTATCACCAGTTGCGACGACAAGTTCGACGGTGTGCTTAGAAAGCACGGGTGGAAGCTATAGGAGCACCACATTCCGAAACTAACAAACGTCGAAGTGGACGGTCTCCGACAGTGATCTTGTGCTCGTGGTTTGGCCCTATCGTTGAAAGCCACGGAAGCCGACCATGGCGACGCCGTCGGTCGCCCTCGTCGCTAATAAAGTGACTGACAGCTTAACGCAGGGCGGGGCTTATTATGATAACGAATCTTGATTCGTGGTTGGTCCTTCGACGTTCTTATCGGCTAATGCCACCGTCTCATTGGCCGCGGGGCGATATGAGATGCTCCGGGCTGACTGGCCACGTCCTCCTTTTCTTAAGTTGTCAGTGACTATGTGTAAAGAAAACCTTCAGGTAGGAAGGAGATATATGGCCTTGCGGAGGAGAGCCTTCAATGCGGTGCGACGGTGTGGCGAAACCGCGAGCAACACGAGGAAAAGACACACACGCGTGTTTAGAGTCCTTGTCATGAATTGAACACTGCCTGTTTCCTAGCTCGAGAGATTCGCGGAAACTATGAGACAACGAGAAAGTCGTACATTCGTGCAAAGCTCGCAAATCGGCGACCTTTCACGCCGCCTGTGGAAGGCAATTCATCGATCAATAATATTTAACGCGTTATGGGACAGCGACGGAGACGAGCATAGGCTTTGCCATCGGATTCGAGATTTCTTCTCTGAAAGTTGCCACTTCCGCTAAAGTCATTTCCCTTTCCCAGCGCGAGCCAACCACGTGGCTACGCGGCTAAGCTGTGTGTTACAATCGAACCCCAGTCGCCGCCATAACAAAACTGCGCAGACGAGCAGACCAATAAGATTGCCTAAGCCGCGTACATGACCAAGCCTCTACATCTGCAGAGAATCGATCCCAGCCATGGGTGGCGTTGATTCGTTTGGCTTTATTTCCGGAGTTTGTCATCGAAAACAATGATAATAAAAAAACGGGTTCTTCGATAACCATGAGCCACTCTATCCTGGTGACTGGCTACGCGAGCATTTCAAGTGAAAAATGAGTGGAAAGAATCGAAACAAATAATAAATGAAAGCTTACAACGAAACATGAGGAAATCAATGACCGATAACGTGTTTACGACGCACGACCAACGGGTTTCGAACCTGCCCCGGGGATTCACCTTCGTGGCCCCAAAGGAACTTGTGACGCAATAGCTACTGCTCGTGACGTGCTGACGTGGATACCTCACCGGGACCCTCGATGACCGAACCCTTCCACCGGAAAAGACGTAGCCCCCCCCCCCCCCCTTTTCTCAGAAAACAAAAAACAAAAGACAACAACAGAAGCATACAAAGACCGTCTATCGAAATGTTTTGGCAGCGACGACAGCCTCTCTTTCTTTTACGCAACACAACAACTACAGAAGCGAGGCATAAAAGCGCGCGCCCGATCTCGTGTGTCCAGTAGGAAACCACAAGGAGCGCGCGAACGACCACGAGGGACACCCCGATGCACCCTGTCTCCGAGAACCTGCAAGAGATCCTTCCGTTGCCGAGCGTGCTCTGAGGGCCGCAGTGGATGTCAAGAAGGGGCGGCCCCCAAGCAGCCGATTCGCATTAAGCCTGAAAACTAGGTTGGATCGTCGGCACTCGAGAGCGCGACGCGAAGAAGCGAGAAGGCCCCACGCACAGGGATTATGGGGCCTTTACTGAGGACACTCGCCGTCGCATCGTGCATGGCACTGGCAGGAACGGCACCTAACAGAGGTGAGAGTTTCACTGCATACACGCGCGGGCGCGAGTGTGCGAGGTCGTCACTACTTTATTGTGATTGTCTTTTGGGGAGATTAACCCGTCCTAACGACGAGGTGTCAATATATGTTACAGAGAGGAATTGTCAGGGATGGGTTTATCGAGCGTATTAATTGGGTGCACGTACACAAAACTCTTGTTTCGTCTAAGCGTGTTGTTGTTTGTTGTTGTAGTGATTTTGTTGTTGCTATCTGCTTCGGTGGTAACCGGTTTGTGGTTAGTTGAAAGGGTGTTGGGTAAACAAACTGTTCTGAAATAATATATTTAAGAGTCCTGATCATTGAGGCGGGTCACTGAGCTAGCTACTCTTTCAAGTAGGGCACAAATTACCGCCTTTCATGAGGAACGCTTTTTTTTTTCAATATATCGTACACGGGTAACATACTAGATCGTAAAACCTTATTTTTGCTGATTTTCTCCGGATTGGGTACGAATTTGACTTGTAGAGTTGATTGTTGAAATCAAATATGATGGCTACTGTAACTGAAAGCATGAACAGATTATAAGTTAAGACACGTTACTAAGCTCATACATGTAAATCATTATTTGCATCCCAACGTTTAAATGTTTTAAATACTCGTTTTTATTTCTGTAAATTATGAATGCAGTGTGATGCAGCAAGGTTAAAAATCAAACTAAGAACGCATGAATAATATTATCGAAACGGACCTCAGATATTTGTAAAGAGTATAAGTTATTTGGAAGTGGAAGCTGCTTGCAAATCGAAGCGTAATTTCTATTTGTTTGTTTGTTTGTTTGTTTTTTGTTTTTTTGTAATCGCTATTTGATAACCACCTGTTACGAATACCTGTTCAATTTCATGATATGGATTCTGCATTGAAGGTTTTTGTTACTCATTAGGATATTCTGTATATTTTAAAAACAATTCATCTCAACGGTTGGGAAGCTGAAATGCAATTCCCAAATTTAATTCCATGTTGCGTTGCACACAGGTATAGTGATACTACACTCCATGAATTATGAGCTCAAGAAAACGCTAGGACATTATGAACCCGACATTTACGCCCTCGGAAATTTATCTTATACTGAAGGAGTCGGAGCTGGCTGCACTTTCACACTTGCTTTTACCGTCCTTATCTTTGTGACTTGTCGAGATTTGCAATATTAAGGTTATACTCATACTTGCACTTGCGCATATATTTATATTACCTTTGTCATATTCAAATGTCTTGCCTGATCCTTATTTTATTACATAGAATTAGCTTGAGCACTTCTGTTCCGGGCAGTTTGGAAACATTGATAGATTTTACATATTTTGCTGTTTTCTGTGTGTATTTTTTTCATTGACATTTTTGTAAAGCGTGTTTGTGGTGGTTAGTGTACCAAAACAAAATAAACTAAAGAATTTTAGTTTTTATACATGGCTTGCATTGACGTCACCTCAGCCGCCATCGCTCCGGACCATGCTCTAGTGCACGTACCTTCCGCAGCATACATTTGGCGCCATCGAATTTTTTTCTTGGTAAGCCTTACCCAGAAGAACAAAATCGGTGGTGCAAAATGCATGTTGTAGAAGGTACGGGAGCAGGAATGGTACCAAGCAATGGCGGCTGGTAGGGTGCCGTATGACGTGGCGTGCAAGTCATGCATACAAACCCTTTCTCATAAAGTTCCGTGGTATGCATACCAAAGTTGGGAGCTGCTCGGCCCCCGATCCGGCCGCCGACATTCCCCGCAATTTATGTAGCAAGGCGACAAAGGTCGTGTTCTCGTAAAACATGGCATATGACAAAGAAAATCCGACAAGGGAAAGCTACTATATAACTATGACCCCTTAGTCAAACAGGTTTACTCGCGCAGGCATTCGATCTGATGCAATTTACTAATTCTTTCGTGTGTGTGTGTGTTCTGTTTAAGCTTTAAAAGATATCGGTGCATATGGTGTATACATCGAATCAATAGTCGCTGTCCAGTCTTTGGTAGCTTGAGAAACACAGGCTGGGGTCATGATGTCCACGTTTCTTGGTTCGTGACATGTTTTTGGCCTTTTTCAACGGCTGATGCTGCGGTCGCAGTGACTAGGAAACAATAATAAAATGTTCGGGATTCACCTCGCCATGCCTTTCTTAAATTGTCAGTCGGTATGTCGGAGATGAAGTACTTTTTTATATTAATTTATTACCTCCGTAAAATTTTTACCCTCTTCATCCTGACAGTTTTGGAAACGCGGCGCGTTCCTTAAAAGCAGAATGTTTCTTAATCTCACTGACAGTTTAGGATACTATTTTCCTTTCTTAAACTGCCATTAAGTGTATAGGTGATGAAGTCTATTTTTAAATCTTTTATTACATTTGTAAGATTTTTATTTACTTAATCCTGACAGTACAATAAGAAACATCCAGTGTTTCTGCGATTGTCAATGATTTGAACATACAGCGCCTTCTTTCGCTGCCTTACAAAAAAAGAAAAATGACTTTTATAGAAAAGTAAACACACATACGCTTTTAAACTGCAAGCACGAGTACTTTACTCCTCCGCAACCTGCGCATCAGGGCATGTATTTTGTATGAGGGAACGCATTTTTATATGAGAAAATAAACTGATTTGATTTTATTTTATTTGAGTGCGTTTGAGAAAAGCGGTTGACACGTGTAACTAGCTCACTCTCCCGCGAGTGCGTATGCATTTCGATGTGACGACAGGAATCTTTGGGGGGAGGGGGGATGACTTGAAGAATTGCTACCACATTTCAAAAGCTGTCTCATTAAACATCCCCCGCCGTCTCGTAGGCAAGCCGGTTCATAATGCGCTGCCCGCGCTTACCAGGGATTAGTGGATTCCGATCTGGGCCAGCGCCGTGCTCGAGGCGCTCTTGCACGAGTGATCGTTGCTGATATCTCAGCAGGACATCGATAAGGAGCAGATAGATGCGTTTGAAGCTAGATAGCGGGACTGTTATAACCGGTGAACTGCGGCTGTGTGGGTCAAGCGGTCAATGGAGAACTGTCTTGCGCGACACGTTGCACCAGAATTCCCCTTCCTGGTTTGTTGATCCGCGCATGGTTATTCAAGATTCGATTTTGTTTGTTTGTTTTTGTTTCACGTTTTAGGTTTTTTTGGGTATCTGGAGCATAGTTTAGTATTGAGAGGCATGCGTAGAACTTGTTTTTTTGAATGATTCTGAATAGTTGGTCTCGCATGAATAGAACACTCGGAAAAAAATTGACCTCATGCACTCTATAAAAACGTATGTGCGTTTACTCTCCCGTGAAGCACTTAGGCGGGCCAATCCCTGCAATCTTAGAAGTGTCAATCTCTAGGCGACCTGATAGGCTGCCTAAAGAAAAGAAGATTATAGCTTCTGGTCACGCCCTTATGTCCTTAAGCTGTTGTCGACATCTATTACATTATGTTCATGTTTTTTGTGAACAACTGTATTTCTTCCAACAATTTCATAGCTAATGAGCTTCACAGGACGAAAGAACACAAATCGATTATCATTTAGTTAAATGGCCCTCAATCAATCAGGAATTCACTTTTTTATTGTTCGGTTTTGGAGTGCATTAATATAAGCTCGTTGGCTAAGTGCTAGAATATTAAGTGGCTAAATGGGTTTTCAGCTGCCTGTCTATTACCAGTCCAACTTGTACATCGTCGCACGCAATAAAAGCGAATAGTTACAGAAAACGAGCAAGCAAATCGCCACTTCATCGCTAGGAAGTGTAAATTATAGGAACGAAGATTTATCATACAATCCCCGCTAAAAAAAAAAGTTGGGAAAGCGTCCGGCTTTAATATATCAGTGCCTTACTGGGAGCACGCGTAGGTGTATTGTTGCTTTTTTTTTTCCTAAAAGCAATGCAGTAGTTATTTTTTTTATATTTAGCAATAACTGTTAATAACTATTCCCTTGACATTCATAACCTAGCTATAAAATACGCAATGTTTTTTGTTTGTTTTTTTGTTTTTTTGTTTTTTTCTCCACTTAGTGGCAGTCGCAGAAAGAAAATTCTAAAAAAACGAACAGAATTTCCTTCCTCAACTCCCATCCAGAGCAAACGGCCACGTAATCAGGAGCAGAGTAAATGCCGCCAATATTTTCCACAAAGCCACGCACAGGAGTGGCTTTGTTGAAAAGCCGCCCAGCCACTACCTCAATGCATGTCGAGGCATTGATTGCTCGTGTTCGCTGTAGGAGCCGCATTTAATATCGTCAAAAGCGGGGATTGCAATGCTTGATGACGAAATCCCGGGGATGGCATTGTTGGCGCTGTCCCGGCAACTTCGTCCGTCAAGTTTTACGAAAGGAAGACATGGAAGAAAACGTCCGCTTTTATCCTTCGAATTCCACCGCGACAAAGACGCTTCTTGGTCAGTACCGTTGCGTTCCGGTATTCTTGGGTCAAACTAGTACCCATAAGCTTGTGTAAAGTGGGAAAAAATTGTGGAGCCCATCAAGTTCACTTGAAGATGGGGAACCAGCGAAGCAGTTATTTTTACGACAATTTTATGACAACTCTACGTCTATACTATTTACATTTGATTGCAATGAAGACACGTACGTACGCAACTTCGTTGTTTAATTGTGTTTCTTATTGACTAAAGTGATCATTGCCTTATGGTTACTTATAGGCAATTGTTCTAAACCCAATTTTTCGAGGCACACCTCGAGGACAATTTTTTTCCGATTGAGTCGAAGTGTCTTCATCAGCATCGCGGAAGCGAAAGAAAAGAAGGTGAGATCGTCGCGTTCTGCCCTCAGCCCCGTCACAGCGCAACCTTAGGTGAGATAAGTCGGTGACCGTAGACGATAACAAGGGATCAGGACCTCACTACCTAATAATGCCAAGGAAGGCCGACTCACGTGGGTTGCCCCCTCTTTTTATTCATACTTGCCACGACCAATCGGAAGGAAGGAGCGCCGTTTAAACGGGAGTTTTGTTTGTTAACATCCATGGGCGAATGTTTTTGTTTTTCCAGATCCTAGCACTATACAACTTCGCTGTAAAACATTCCAACCCAATATCGTTGCAAGGCCCCTTTAACAACAGTAGCGAGTAATGTTCATGCCTAACAGCCAGCAAATCAATCGCATTAAAACTTGGGTTTGGCCGAGTTGTTTCATACTGAACTAAAAGGTTAAATGCGCGAACAAACCGGGGACAATGAAGACACAAAGCCGACAGGACAGGCGCTAGCTCTCAACGTCAAGGGTTATAGCGCCTGTCCCGTCGTCTTCGTGTTTTTGTCGTCCTCGTTTCGTTCGCGCTTTTAACCCTTTAGTTCAGTAAATCCAAAACGTAATACAATGGAGTTGACATAGAGTTTTAGTAGATTATACCGATACCTCCGATACCCCGATAACAATACCCGGTAACGATACGACGCACGCGGAAAAGGCGGCGGCAGAGTATATCGGGTACCTTTATCGGAGTCATCGGAACGATCTATACTAAAACTCTCCAATAACTAAGCACCAGACTGGAACTTTTTGTCCAATGGCCAAAAGCAACGATGATGCCAATTTTTATTTGCAATATATTGCTCAGGTATTTCTCTATGTAAACGTAGTTCTACATCATTTTTGAATAACTTGCGTCGCTGGTTTGAGAAGCTTCTTCGTGACATTAAACTACGTCTTCGCGCTCGAAGAACATCATCCTTACGTCACGTCACTTTTGCGTACGTTTCACGTTAGCACTAGAGGGCAACACCGTAGTCACAGAAAAAGAAACGCAGGAGGTGACGAATCGCGAGCATCTTATATATTATCATACATTATATTACAGATCATCAATCAGATTGTGGCATTATCCGGTACAATTTGAAGCCGAAGCACGAATCACGAGGCAAGGTGCGTGAACAGAATAAGCCACGCTCTCCATTTTTTAAACTCGCGGTGACTGCATAGAGGGATTCCGATCGAATTGCCGAGGCACCAGGAACCAAAATACACACTAATGAACGCAAGCGATAATAAGAGGACTGGAACTCATCGGGCCTGCGTTTCTCAAGCTGTTAAAGGCCGACGCACGGCCTCGGTTTTCTGCGAGGAAGATAATCATCTTAGCGTCCTCCTCTCCCAAAGCGCGAAGAGGGCCGTGTTGGGGCAACGGCTACTTCTATAGGGAAGGCCTCAGCGCTCGCAAGTTGGAATTCAAAGATGGCGGAGAGGGAAGGCCACATGGCCCCGGCGGCCGGCGACAGGCACCGCCACAGGCCGACCTATGCTATGAAATGTGTTACATTTTAGCACGAACACTTTGTTTGAGGACATCTTTCAACGCAGTTCTTAGGGTGGATCTATCCGTTAACAACGAGTTCTCGACGTTTGTGAAGACGGACACATGTGCACGTGCCGGGATATAAATGTAGTACATTTCAGTCGAAACATTCGTGCCGTCTTCCAAGTGCTTCAACACCAAGTCGACGTGCCGTGCACGAGGTGTGTCTTTGTGTCAGGAATCCTACGTACTGGTACGCAGGATAATTTCATTCGCAGCATAGGTGACAAATGCCATAATTTCAGCTTGATTTGTGGTATAGATGCATGTAGCTCTTGACTAGAAGATTTTGAACTCCTTGCATTCACAGAGAAAATTTATTTCTGATGCTGCGTTGTCGCCCAGACTTACCTGAAACTTGACGCCACAGCATATGCCTTTGAAGATGATTATGCTTTGTACTAGGAGAGATGTTTAGAGTCTTCGTTGAACTGATGGCTGCCTAACACAGATAAGTTTATGTGTTGTGACTTGTACATAAGCAAATAAAGGGAATAAATTTTCCGCACCAATGTGTATCTATGGTGCACTTTTCAAAATACGGTGCATACATGTATAGAAAGGTGTGTGCCATCTCGTAGGAAGCAAACTAAAACGAATAACCCATGGCTCACGAGGGAGATTTTATACATCAAAAGGAAAGCCAATGGGCTAAGCGGAAAACGCGGAAACAAAATAGAATTGACTGCCTTACGTCATAAATTGAGAATAAGAATTCCAAGTATAAGTATTTCAACGTTAAAATGTCGAACTTCCTCTCTAACGATCCCCAAAAGTTTTGGAGGCATATGTCGGGTTCAAGAAATTCAGTTAACAAGATCATGCATTATGGGAGAGAAATTGTTGATAATGTTCAATCGCGAAAATATTTAACGACTACTTTGCTTTGTGTACACCGCGAGTGACAACTTCGTTCCTGAGTTCTCGATTAAACTCGCTCATGTACCTGACATACAACTATCTGAGGAGCGAATCTTCTCTGCGTTACTAAATTTGAATACAAAAAAGTCTTGCGGTCCAGACAAAATTCCTAATGTTTTTTTTAAAGGTACGCTGAGCGGTGTTCTAATTTTTTTTTTTATAATTTATAGCAGATCACTAGGGAGAGGGATGGTACCTAAACAGTAGAAAGTGGCAAAAGTTATACCCATTCATAAGAAAGGAAATAAACATGACGCATCGAATTATAGGCCCGTTTCCTTGCTCTGCTCGTGCAGCAAGGTTCTAGAGCATTTTTTATTTAGTCATCTCATGTCACAATTTTGAATCGAATAATTTTTTTATCAGAGAGCCAGCATGGTTTCCGGCGTGGCTACTCTACGGTAACTCACTTCCTTTATATAGTAAATGAGCTTGCAAAAGTCGTTGACAAGGATGGGCAAATGGATGTAGTATTCCTAGATTTCGCCAAGGCTTTTGATCGCGTGTCACACAGCAAACTATTTATCAAGCTAAGAGTGATTCTACAAAACGATAAGCTCTTGCGATGGTTAGATTCTTACTTGAGCAATCGTCATCAGTTCGTTGAAGTAGATGGGGCATGCTCCCCAATTGTATCAGTTACCTCGGGCATTCCACAAGGATTGGTGCTGGGCCTACTGCTCTTTCTTGTTTTTCTGAACGATTTGACGGTTGATGAGCGTATACACTGCCGGGTTTTTTTGCATATGACTGTGTGCTTTTTACCGAAATAGCTTCAAGCAATGTCCAACTTAATTTAATCAAGTGCCTGTGTTCAATTTCTCAATGGTGTAACGAATGGCAAATGTTGCTAAACAGCTCGAAAAGTGTACAAATGAGAGTAACGCTCAAAAGGTCACCCTTGGAATTTCACTACTGTATACAAAACTCCCCTTTACAAGTTGTGCACGAATTCAAATACTTAGGTGGCATTATCTCCTCGAACCTCAGTTGGAATAGCCACATATCCTGGACTGCTCAAAAGTTATCAGCAAAGCTATGGTCATTGAAGAGGCGGCTGAAGCACTGTACTCCTGCAACCAAGCTTGCAATCTACACGACAGTAATACGACCTGTTTTAGAATACGCAGATGTTGTTTGGGACCCTGCATCTAAACTTAATATTGATAAACTCGAGGGTGTACAGAAGAAAGCACTGCGCTTCATTTACAACGAATACAGAAGAATGAGCTCTATCACTAACTTGTACAATAGGCCGAAAATTGAGCTTTTTTCAACCGGGCGCAAAATTAATCGTCTAAAGCTTTTGTATACCTTTGTACATGACTCATCTCACCTTTCATTCGAGAGATTTATGCAATTTAACAGATCCTGTCACACACGACACAAGCACTCCAACATAATTGTGGTACCTTACAGCAGAACCCAGAGTTTAAAAAACTACTTTTTCGTACGAACCATTAACGAATAAAATAGTCTCCCTGCCAACATTACCAATGTCTCGTCCGTTCAGGAATTTGCCTCATCATTACAGCGTTGTTTCTTAATGCGCAGTCCTAGATTATTTTTCTTTCACTAGCATGTAATGTGGTTCTCTTCTTGTGTGTTGCCCTGTGTGACCTCCACTGCCTTGGCTGCCAAATGGCAGCCGGCAGTATGTGTAAATAAATAAATAAATAACCCACCCTATTACTCTCTAATCAGGCATTTTCATACTTTGGTGCAGGCATGGGGCGAATGACACAAGAATTTTCTCCTCTTAATGTTGGGGTGTAAGTTCAAAAACTTTTATTGGAAGATAAATCTCCGAACCTTGATTTGAAAGATTATGACAAGATTTCAGGTAGCTCTATAGCTGCGAAAAGGGGTAAACTCATCCTCAAAATAAATTAAAATTATTGTATAAATTGTTTGCACATACTACAACATCTTTAGTAAAAAAAACAAAAAAAAAACAAAGAAACCAACATCGGACAGCTAGTTTTTGACCACTATGTTGATTTCAGATAGGAATGCAGTTATTACATGCTTTCATTACGTCAACCGTGTTCATTCATTTCATTAGTCATATTAAAGTGTGGTGGCAGGGACAAAAGGTGCTTAATAGCACCTGACCAAGGTCCTGTGCCCCATACTAGTTTCAGAGCGGCACAACACATACAGGGTACGGAAAAAAAAGGTTGTTTGCACATTTTGTTGCAAGATATTACTTATGCTCCAATATAGAATCCCTCATTCCTTTTTTATTGTATCTATCGACTTTACTCTTTCAGCCATTTCCAGAATTTCAGGATGCATGTTTAGAAGTTGCTAAATTTGCTATGTTTGTTCGCCATAGCTCGTTCGTATTTGACCTCTAGCATATTCAACACGTCTTAAGTTGTAGTGAGTATCTCTTATGGGAAATCGGGTGTTAAATGACTCCGTGTCAGTTTTGAAATAATGAAAGATGACTTTTGTAAGGTTGAACATAATTAACTGCTGTGTAGTAAGAAAGCGATGTTTTTTTCTGTTTCTTTAATAAGCATGCAGATGTGTGCATATTAAACCAATACACTTGAGGGATTGGATCGCTTTCTTTCTGGTGCACGAGTATTTGTTCAGGACCACTTTTTGTTTTCACCCCAAACCAATGAGCACTAATGTAAGTGAGTGAACAAGGGCATAGTATAATTGGTACTTAAGTCATGTTGGTAATAAATATCTTAATTTATGTATTGGCGCCGATTAATCTGGAGAGTATTCAAGAGACCTTGGACACATAGTCGTCTAGTACAGGTGTTCATGAAATGAAATCATACACCGAGGAATTTTAAAGATTTAACCTTCGCCAGTTTGTAGGAGTTAAACTTTATATAAATGTCGTAGTTAAGCATCTTCTTTCTTGCTCTAAAAACAATATATTGAGTTTTTAATATATTCATTTCCACCTTGTTTGCAACTAATCAAAATGATAAATTATTTAAACAATCATTAGCTGTGCTTTCAGAATACTGGAGGTTACTATTTGAAAAAAAAAAAAAAAAAATCTAGTATTCTGCCTGCGACTGGAATGGTACTGTGATATGTAATGCCGTTTTCAATCGTTCTTTATTGTGAACTTTTTGGCTAGTACTCTTCACAGGTAATCCATCTTGTGGGGATAGTTATAGCATTTACAATTTCGGGCTTAAAAGTAAACCCTATCTATCTCGACACTTCGTTATACACCTACCTTCTTCTTGCATTTTACGCCAGTGACTTTATGCAACAATAATAGGCCTTTCTAAGAAAATCAGCTTGACAACCCAAATGTTATGCACAGTTGGCATGTAAGGAAATGAATACGCTTGCATGAGTAACAACTCGTCGCTATGACAGTAAATCCACCCGTGTTGCCTTCTCTTCCGCGCTCTAGAGCGGCCCCAATGGACTTTCCTTTCGGCCATGCGGAAAGAGCGCCGAGGCCTTCCTAATCTAGGAGGTGTCAGTTGGGGGCGGGGTAAAAAGTGGAGAGGATAAAGGAAAGGGAAGAGGCGGACAAAAGTGAAAAGCGCGAAGTGTATGTCGGCCTTTGAGCTGCAGTCTCACTGCCAATGCATCCTACAAAGGACAGTCTGCAAAACACTGGCTTAGGCCTGTTTTTCTTCCTTGTATGACGGTCAAGTTGGTTATACAGAAACCGTCTGCGGCCATGTTCGAATCATGTATGAAGCAAACATGTTTCGAACATGCTTGAGTCGTACCCGCAGATACTTCTGTCTTCATGTCCGCAGAGAAATATCTGTGTCTTTTATATGATCTACGAGCAGTGTGGCTACGGCTTGAGTGAGTTTAAATGTGCGATGAAGTGGCACCCCCTCACTCTCCAATCTCGTGATGTCTTGTTGCTCGTGTAGGGACCACGACCCCGCTGTACTACATGCCCCTATTTGAGACCGAGACGGAGGTGTACCCCGAGGTCCTCTACTACGGTGACGAGAACACGGTTGTACAGATCGTCGAGGGCTACGAGCTCCACCTACACCACACGGCTATCTTTCCTCCGAGGGTCCTGGTACGGACATTCAAAGACGGCGAGCCCATCGACAGAGTGGTGAGTGCGATAGGCTGGAAAGAAGAAAAAAACAATATTTTGTAAATAATTAGAACAAAAAAATGGGGGCAAGTTGATGTCATTTAGCACCTGAAGGTCTAGATGGACCTGGCGAAAACCCCAGTGCAGCAGTACTTTATGTAAGATATTAGCTTCTTCAGGGTCCTTCAGGGAGTGCTTTGTGGACATTCCTCGAGAGACTTATGTCGGGACAAGTTGATGTCATTCGATGTCTCGGATGATACTTGAAGATGAACCATCTGGAAGGCTTACAGTGACCACTGGCTTTGTGTAAAATATTAGGTTCTTCAAGGATCTTCAGGGCCTGTCTTGTGGACGCTTCTCAAGAAACCTATGTAGGGTCAAGTAGACGTCATTCGATGTCTCGGGTGATACGGGAAGATGAACCGTCTGGAATCCTTGTTACCGCCCACTTTATGTAACATAATCTTCTCCAATGTCCCTCATGACGCGTATCGTGAACGTTTTGCAACATACTCGTAATCACTGGCAGAGAATGGTATCTAAGGTACGTGATTCTTGCCTCGTGATTAGTCTTTAGGAGTACTTATAGGCTCATGCCACGACCTAATTACAGAGATAAATGGAGAGCGGCAAAATTACAAAGACAGGAGAAAATATTTCTAAGTGGCCAGTTTGAAAGATGTTTTGTTTTGCCTTGGTCCTTTCGTTGCTTTACTCCTATTCCTGTAAGTTAGCAGCACACTTTAGTTCGTCGAGCACTCTCATTGGCTGCGAGTGATTGTCAGACGCTTAAGACTCACCACAGCCTGCGTTTCTTAAGTTTTGGGTGACTATAAGCCTCGAAGAAGTTATAGGTCTCTTAGCGAAACGTCGACCTCAATTCTTAGGTTTTCGTAGGGTTTCTTTCTAAGCACTTTACACCGGGTTGATTCATAGATAGAATAGCTTCGTATTCTATTTGGTGTATAGTATCGAAAAGACCTTGTCACTGCGATTTTTATAGCGTAAAGAGCGCGTGATTTTATTTCATACTTCCCCAAAGAACTGGTCTTGTTTTCGTCGTAGATAGCACACGTTATCAACGCGTGAACAAGTCGGACGCGGTCAGCGCGCTTATTAGGAGCCATCTATGTCATGGTCGTTGGTGAGGCGCCAAGAATTATGGCGGAGTTGCGTTTTCAAAACTGTGAAACGCACTTGATCGTTGTGGCTCCTATCTTGTACGTATTAGAGTTCGTAGTCGGAAACCTTGAAGTTTTTTTTTTTTTTTTTAATATCGTAACGACGTAAGAGGCGACTTCTTTTTTATCTCTCGGAACTCGTCGAAGATGCTTTATTCATTAAAACAGAAATTTTATAACAATCCACAACTGCAGCTGAAGGTCTTCCGAAAGCTCTCTCAGGAGGCTGAGGGGGGGCCAGGGGGGGGGGGGGGGGATATTTTATACGGTAGGGATTCCTGACCCTTTAGAACGGAATTGCAGAATCAAGTTGATTGATCACCATTAGCGTCAAGGGCTCTGTAGCTTATTGTATGATATCATGCAGCGGACACGTAAAGCATAGCTATCGAAAGAAGAATCAGGGTCACATCAGTCCCACACGAACGTCTACTTTCACGCTTAGAATTTCATGAATCAATCACTGCGATTGAAGTGGGTCACCGAACGACGGCAGATCAAAGAGAAGAATGCTTTGACTCCGGTGTGATGCAACATAGGCAAAACGAACCTATGCTACGTCACAGACTCCTTGTCCCAGGTCTTCGAGCTGAATCAATCACAAACATTCACTGCTCGTGATTGATTGAACTGGTGATAAAAAACGGACAAGAGACGACGGGCGCCGTGGAGATGGCTCCATCGGTTAACAGCGTTGGCTGCTGCCGATTAAAGTGAAACTGCGTTTAGCATTTCTCACAGAGCAAGGAGGGCCGCCAATCATCACGACATTCAGAGCCCTTCCGGCGAATGACGAAGCGTAAAGCCAGGGTCGCACTGCTCATAGGTCATACAAATTAGAACAGTCTGCAAACGCGAGCCACTGCAATAATAATAATAATAGTTTCTTTTCCAGTGCCCACAAACAACCTAGCGGTCTACTGTGTGGTGCACAAACATGGGTGAAGTATTATACATATAAGACAAAATACAAATTATCAAAGAGCGAACAACAAACAAAAGCACAAAAAAAGAGAAAAAGAACTAGGGCTTCCCTTGATTTGGCCTGCTTAAGGCAATTGCATCCATTCGCGTTATTGTTGCATAAAATCCTGATGTGCACTAAAATATCAAGGTTATTTTGATGTGCAATATTAAAATCAATTTGAACCCTCAAAGGAGGTGACACAGATGATGTACAGGAGGGGTAAAAAGTTTATTTGTTCCTAATGATTCAGGGTGGAACATGGAAGTCAATAGACTGCAATAAGTCTGTTGAGTTTACATCACCATGTATAATTTTGTATAAAAACATAAAATCTCGGTACTGTCTTCTCACAGTCAGTTTATGCAATAGAAACTTGTAAAGCAATGATTCGGAGTGGTAGAAACACCCCCTTCCAATATACCTATAGTATAAACAAATCTAATCATTCGCTCCTGTACAATTTCAATCGCGATAGCTTGCGAATCAATAAGTTCCAAACCACAGAACAAAATTCTAACCGTGACCTAACCAAATGCAATAAACATGGAGGGGCAGAAAATTGGCGACATAGACGTGAAATCATACCTAATACTCTTAGCGCTGTATTTACGGTTGTAACAACATGATTATAAAAAGAAAGTGTGCTGTCAAGAAAGACGCCAAGATCTCTGATAAACGATATGGGAGGAATTGGGACGCAACCAACGGTGTGCGCAAAGGAAATTCTTTCGCGCTTTTAGATAGAACAATAGATGTAGCTTTTTGTGGGTTCAGCGATAAACAGTTTCCGATACGCCATGAAAAAACAGAATCTCCATCATCTTGAAGACTGGAACAATCAGATACTGACTGGACACTTACGAAAAGCTTAACGTCATCAGCGAAAAGAAGAATTTTGGCATCCTTAACGCAAAAAAAAAAACAATGTCATTTATAAACAAAAGAAATAACATGGGTCCTAGAATTGAGCCCTGGCACACCGGAACTCGAAATAAACTCCTCGGAGTAGCTACCGGAAACACGAACCGGATTGCGACGATGACCGAGATAGTTTGAAAACCAGGCGCAGAGGTGCGGGCTGAAGCCATGCAGGGCAAGCTTGTGTAACAATAATGTGTGATTAACCCGGTCGAAGGCTTTCGACATGTCAAAGAAAATCGCGTCAACCTTACCTCTTCCGGAAACCACTGGAGCGCAGTAATTAAAAAAAATGAGCATAAATTTTATTTACGGACCTGTCCTTCAAAAAACCATGCTGGAATTCAGATATTTTTCTGTTCAAGTAAAAGTATATCCGCTGATGCACTACTTTTTCGAAATCCGTGGTTAGAATGCCGCGTGCCCAAGTTTCCTCCTTGAACTCATTGCTATGCGGCATTTCAAGCACGGATCTCGCGGTGACTCTCGTTCAAATAGGTATGCAGACTGTTTGTTATTTTTGTATGATGTGTAAGCACTATGTTCCCAGCTTAAAGGGGCAGCAAGCGAGCGAAACTTCATGCTCATTGTTTGCGCGAAAATCATGTTTTCGAGCCCATGTTTTTTAGAGCGTTTTTAGTAGGCTGAGTATGATTGACCTTAGTTGTGTTCTGACAAAAATGAAACGAGTATGATTTTTTTAAAGTTTATGGTACAGAACAAAAGAAGGACTTAGTCACAGGCGCGTTAGCCTTCTCAGTTAATAGCTTCGTTAGTACAATAGCTTGAGCAGAGATGACATCTTCGAAATCATGCGCTAGGTGGCGCTGGTCACCGCCCGATTCGGAGGGAACAGCAGCCGTGCGTCCATCCGTCCATCCATCCATCTGCTCAAGCCCATGGCTTTGTCGGCAGTGCACTGAGTGCAGACGTTTGTGACACGAGGCACGGGTAATTACAGTAACAGCCTCCTGCGCGCCTCCATCTTTGTATGCAGTGGACTGTGGGAGGCGTTCTGAGCGTGCGCGGTAGATTTCTCCTGCAGAATATCGGCAATCCCGCATACGTCCAAAGTCCAGCAGTCCGATGACTTGGCGCTTTTAGCCATTGTGCGCCGGGAAGGTATAAACATAGCAGACTTGTATGGTACTCCTTACAAGTAATCAAATTAATGGTAACGAAATACTTGTTGGAGAAATTTTGTGATCACTCGATTACTTTTATTGGGAAGTAATCACGAGAGTAATCAGATCAATTTTAGAATTACTAAAATTACGTGCAACCGTCGCTATCTTTGCCTCCACTTCCTGGCGCTTTTTGTTGCTACGAGTTTCCTACTAAAAATTAATCGAACAGTTTCCCCGACAGGGGGATAATGTAGCAAAACTGATGTATTGAGAAGATTTCTAGTTTTTAATTAGGTTATTCTAATCCGATGTCGGACAGTACATGAATACCCATTTTTAAACCGGAGGAAAAACCTGTCGTTTTGTAAGCCTGAAGTAATAAAAAAGTAACTGTTACTTTTTTCCCGTGTAACGCCCAATTACCTTTCCTCTCAAGTATTCTAGGGATCTAATTGAATACTTTTTAACCAAGAGTAATTGGAATCGATGATTTTTTTAGTAGTGCGTACAATACTTATACATAATCAAAGACAACTCAAAAGAAACGCCGGGTTTGGCTTATTACCATCGTGCCTTCTTGTTCGTCCTTCGGCGCTCTTATCGGCTAACGTAGCGGTCTCATTGGCTGTTCAATTCAATTTTTGAATTCGATTCAATTCAATTCAGTGTTTATTTTCTCTCGTGCCTACCAAGAGCTCAAAGGGCTTTTCGGTAAAGCACCACTGTGGAGTGATTAGTATAGAAACTATAGATGATGCGGAGTGCATATAGGTGCTAGAGATTCACCCCATGCCCGCGTTTATCAAGCTGCTGTCCCACTGCGAATACATCATACAAAATACAAACTACACATGTTTATAAAAAACATCTCTGCAGACATGTTCGAAGCACACTTAATACGAGCAGACGCATTCACTTAGAACATGTGCTTGAGGTGCGTACGCAGACGATTCTGTTATCGCGTCTGCAATGGACACCCTTATCTTTTGTATCATGTATGAGCGATTTGACGGCGGCTTTAAACAGCCAGCCACTGTAGATAACTCGGGATGCTTCGAAATGGCGTTAATCACTGTATTCGGAGAGCAAGCTGCGCCTGCTTCTTGCGCAGGGGTGGCGGTGACGTCATGACAGCGCCGAGTTCTGATTGGCTTTGGAAGGGTAGTGGGTAGACCTCAAAGCTACAGGCCTTGAGGCCTACCCACTATTTTTTTTTTTTTTTTCAAGGAGCCAATAAGAGCTTGGCGTTCTGACATCACGCAGCCCCTATGCAAGAAGCAGACGAACTTGTACTCCGCATCTAGTATTGCACGGAATCTAGCTTTTTTAGAAGGCAGAGAAGTGTGCAACAGAGAGAAGAGTGCCCATTAATGCGAGCGTTCTGTGTGTCCTTCTATCCTGGGCAGATGCGCACCACCGACATTCGGAAAGAAATCTTCTGCGACGATAGCAACGGCGCCACGCTCATGATCCGGCGCAATCGAGAGTCCAATCAGACCACTGTGGTAAGTCCCTGCCCCGATCGCCCTCGAACGGGTTCTCGTCGCCATCTGCGAAGCCGCAGTTCGCCCTTCTCCGTGGCCCAGTTCGAAAGAACTGCATGGCAGCGGAGGCATGCGGCTCGGAGGCAGGCATCATCACATCCACGCGACGCGGATATCGGTCGGTCTTGTGGCGGGAAGTATACACTCTCTCCGATGCTCTAATTGCCCTTATTTTTTTTATTTTATTTTTACTTCCGTTTGTCGACTTTTGCCGAGTTTGATTTTGGGTCCGATAGGTGAGATGGAGCGAGCAAGCGCCCAAGTTGTTTTTTTTTTTTTTTTTTTTCTCTCTCTTGTCCTTCTTTCAGTTGCTTCCTCGACTTTCCCTTGTGCGGACTTTTTGTTCGTTCGACGGTAAGGTCGTGTCGGCGTGTTTGCTTTTATCTTTGCGTTTAAAGGTTACTCTTTTACTGCCTTTTTTTTAAGTCAAAATGCTGGGGCTAAGCATTGCATCGTTGTTTAGTCGATCAGGTTCCGAACGCAGTATGGCGAATTAATTCTAAATGCAGAAACTGTTTTCTTACCTCTAATATGCATTTTCATGTCAAATAAAGTTATTATTATTATAATTATTAACGAGCATGACGCATTATTATGCTCAGTGTCATAATGCAGACTCCTTTCTTATTTTTGAGCGCGTTTTTAGCTTAGTCATTCGCCGAAATTTTGCCCCTGTATAGATTGCTGCTATTGACTCTCCCAAATGCATTGCTTTGACTGTCGCCTGAGGTCCCTTTGTCCCTTCCGGAACCCGGCCATGTATATTCGTATATATATAGATATATGTATGGCTCATATTTTCAATCCAGACTGACAAGTTCCAGCTTCATAAAGGGTATGCGCAGTAAGCCAAGTCTGGTAGATTCAGTCTTAAAACACAAGCGTACGACCAGCAACGCTTCGTAATCAGCATTTTAAAAAAGTGTTTTTATGAAGGGCGTTAAAACTGCATGGTTACTGCCCACACGCAGAATACAAATTGGCTCCCTAATCAAACCTTGGTTACTGATCTGCCAATTTCTCTTTTCCTTGAGACGCCGCTATCTTAATGATTCCATTTAAATATTGTTTTTCACCAACAAAACAAAGGTTGAAAGGAGGGGACCTCGAATAAATAGGTATATAGACGTGAAATTATATTCGTTCTTCGGACTTGAGAATAAATCGACGTTGTGAGCACCTGAACGGGACGAAACTTCACAAGAATATAACAAATTTTTTGTAATGAAAGGGTTATAAAGCAGAGTTAGAACGTAAAGGGAATATAGTTTAAAAGGTGTGTCGTGTGTATATGAATTTATATTTATTTCAAAATATTTATTGAATGATATTCATTAGCACAATTATTTAATTAACTATCAATGCCGCTTCTTTTTTTTTCATTTTTTGGAGTGGGCAAAGCGTTTTATTTTTTTTCATATGTTTCGTTTGATGACATTGCGTGTTTTGTTTTCAAAGTTCAGTATATATATATATATATATATATATATATATATATATATATATATATATATATATATATATATATATATATATATATATATATATATATATATATATATATATATATATATATATATATATCAGGACTGAGTCAGTCCTGATGAAGGCCTAACTCAGGCCGAAACGTCAACCAATATGCCATAAAACTCCACTAAAAGCTTCGAAGTTATGTTTACTCTGTAACTTTTTGTGGTCCTACAAAACAGTCTACATATATTATAGACTCTTTCGAAACAGTCTCTTTCTCTATCTCTCTCTCTCTCTCTCTATATATATATATATATGCACTTATTGATGAGCTCAAATCTGTCACTGATAGTGTTCCTAACTGTTGCTAAAACTATTTCTTTATTTTTAATGCAGGAAGGTATAATTGACAACGAACTACGGATAATGCCCAACAAGGATCCAAACGCCAAGAAGAACTCCCACAAGGTGTACAGGGTCAAGGACAAGTCTTCACACGTCCTCGACTCGAGTAAGCAAAGTTGCGGACGTGGCTGATTGGCCCCGTACCCCGAACCAGAGTCGACCTACCATAAACCAACAAACTGTCGACCAACAAGTCCGCGTCGGCCCCCGTCCTCTTGTGAGCACTTGGCTTGCGCGGGAAACTACATCCGCGCCAATGGATATATCCATTGGCGCGCCGCCACCATCGCGTGACGTCATAGCATTTCATTATCGCTCGGCGACCAATAGGATCGCGGCATTGGCCGATAGGAGCGTCGAAGGACCAATCAGGGGGCGAGACGTGCAAGCACAATAAACCCCAGCGAACATTGTGTCCTTTGTATGATGTAGGAATAAGTGTGACCGCGACTTGACCATTAAAGCCACAACACGTGTCCCGCATGCATTGCTAACCATGTACAAGGTGTTCCACGTAACTAGAGTCAGGGTTTAAAAATATTTGGTGCATTTTAGGAAGACGAAACTAAACGAATAAGGTTGTTCATAGTTTGGAGCAAGTCAGGCTAATTTTATATTTTGGCCAAATAAGTAATTAATTAAGATTATTAAAGAACTTTTCAAATATTCAATTTAGAGTAAAAGTTCCAAAGAAAATGTTGTAGAGCGTCCTCGAAAATATCTAATTTAGTGTTTCTTTTTTTTCAAGAAACCTTTAACACGGTTCGTTCTGCCAAGGTTAAAAAAGTGCCCAAATTATAAAAAAATAAAAAAGGCGAATTTTTAACTGCGCCCAGTCAAGAGTGCTTTATCAGTATGCAGCATTCAGCTGCTGATAGCAAAGGCGGCGGCCTCTAAAAGGTTTTTTTTTTTTTTTAAATTCGAAATTTTCGTTTTTTGATAAAAAAAAACACCGAATTGGATGTTTCTGAGGACGCTCTACAACTTTGTCATTAGAACTTTTGCTCTAAATTGTTAATTTGTTAATTTGGCAAAATACAAAACATAGCCTCACTTGCACCAAACAATAAACAAACTTGTTTGTCTCGTTTCGTCTTCCTAAAATGCACCAAAATAATGCAGGCGTGGCTCGTTTCTTCTCCAAACGTTTTTCTGCATTCGTGGTGCGCGTTTTGTGGGTTAATGAACGTCGGTTAGTCATGCTGAGCAGTAATTAGCGAAATTAGTAAAATAGTTTCATGCTCTTGAATTGTCACAGTTAATAAGGAGCGAAGTGGCGACTGTCATGCCTTGGGTTGATGAAAGACGAGTATTAATACATTGTGTGAAATTTGCTTTAATTCGGCAAAACCTCTTTATGTAAAAAAATAAAAATATATGCAGTCATACAGCATCCTATTATACCGTATGATAGAGCGATATACACAAATATCTACAAAAATACTACTTTTATCAGTAGACTTTGTAAGCGGTTCAAAACGATCTCTCTTGTCTTGTACAGAAATTATAGACATTATACACCTAAAACATTGTCGGCTGTTGTGCGCCACATTCATTTAAATAAACTATTTTGTAGTAGTGGAATAATTAAAGACAAATGGAAGAAAATGCCATTTAGATGCCATCTGACAGGCGAAGTATGAAGAGAACCATGACATGAAGTTCGCATTCAGCATTGAAAGAAATAGCTTACAATGCGGCATATGGTTATGGTATTATGGGTTACTGGTCGTACATGTCATTTGTTGTTGTTGTTTTTGTGTTGTTTCCTGTCCTTTTTTTTGGGGGGGGGGGGGGGGGCGAATATTTTTTATATAAAAAGGATCACGCTGAGCTCTGCTTTATTGCTTATCCAGAAACAGTGCAGTGTTTTATTCGAGCATTTCACTGGAAATCTTAACATTCTTTTGAAACTTCCAACACATTTGATTAACGGTGGCGAGCTATATGGGACCTTCTTTTAGGGCTTATGGTAATTACCGATGAGAAATGGTTTTATGTAAATCAGCGTTTCCGTTTCCTTTCTATTTTCAGTCCTCACAAATAATCAGTCACTGGCTGAAGACATCAGCATAAACGAAGTGACCAAGAGAGCCATCGGTGAGTATTAGTCTGCGCATGTTCTATTGTGATCAGAAGAATTATGACGATTGAGAGGTGATTCTCAGTTATAAAATTGTGTTGGTCTACATTTCTATGTTAGCTTATGTCCGGCGCAGCAGGAGTTCTATTTTTGTTGGCTACGTCTTCGTGGTATTGAAGAAATGAGTGGAAAAGTTGGCAAACGCAAAGGTTTTTATAGTACGTCCAGGTACTGTCTCGGTAGTGTTAACTTTCACGAGAAAAAAAAAAAAAAAAGCTTACCTTACATCATCACTTCCAATCTTATGCGTGATAGATGTGTCAAATTATTTATTGTTTTCGTTGATTCAATTTAAACGTTCAATATAAAAAGCCACAAAAATATTTTCGGTTATTAAAAAATGTATTGGCTATTATAGTACATTCTCACAGTTTGATAGGAGCTTTACGTGTTAGTACCGATAATCGTTTATTATCTTAAATGCATTTGTTGTTAATGTTATCTCAGCCGCACAACTATGTTCAGATACGGCATTCGTAGCTTGCTGTCGTAACGGAGCTACAATTTGTACCACAGGAAATTTTTCAGAAATCGAACCTAGAGCTTCCACCATGATGAATACATTTTCCGCCCCTCATAATCAGTACGTCACAGCCAGAATAGAGAATTAAAAAACAAGGCTATTTAAATCTCGATTTAGGTTACGATTTAAATCACGCCAGTTCTTCTGTGATAATCTAAATCAAACGGTTTCCACAAATACAATCGGCAACATATTTTTAATTTACCGTTTTTCAATCATTGGATGCTTTAAGGCATCAAATGATAGAAAAACAGTGAATAAAAAATATGTTGCTGACTGTTTTCTATGCAACGCAATTTTATGTGCATTTGTTTTTTTATTAAATGCCAAACAAACGCACGTAGAATAAGTAAAGTAAATAGTAAAAAAGATTCATTGCAGCCCAAACATGAACAAAAAGCGGTCCTCTCCTGAGCAAATCGAAGCATTGAACTTTCTTTTTACCTTCCTTCCTTCGGCAGTTGGATAAAAAAAAAACTGTTTTTATCTACAGTGATTTAGAATCAAATTAATCTGACATAAATAAAAAAATTAAACTTTACTTTTCTAAAGACCATTTTGATCTTTTTTTTCTTTTCTTTTTTTTTTTTTGGGGGGGGGGGGGGGGCAAAAATAAGATTTTTACTCAAACGGCACCTTACCCAGCGCACAATCTTCTTTTTTTTTTAAACTTTATTATAAGAACGGCAAGAAAGCATGCACATTTAGACAATATTGAGGAGGTCTAATACTTGCGGACAACATTTTGTGGCTATGCACTCAAATCTATGGGCTCACGTGCGCTTGAGCATCTTTAGTGCACGCGCGTGCACCAAGGCAGCGCACGCGCGCTCTTCTCTTCCGAAATAGCTATCCGAGAATATGGTGCGGGTAACCGTGGTGCCGCGTAACACCAAATAGAGCTGAGTTATTTGCGGTTTAAGTGTGCCCGTGTAACAAGGCTATTAGAACGATGGCCGCAATACTTGAAACTTCTATATTTTGTTGCTGATTTTATTCCCCTCAGCAAACAAGACCATCTTCGTACGCCCGGAGGTGGTTGTCATCGTGGATTCTGCTCACGCGAGTCGCTTCAGGAGCCGGGGTGACTTGCTTCGCTACATGGGTGTCTTCATGAACGCTGTGAGTACCCTGGCCAGTGAAGCTATGCAGAGAGCAAGTCGTCTGCTTCCTGCAGAGCTCGGCGTCAGAACGACGCCATGGCTCTGAATGGCTTTGATTCGAAGGATAGCGGGTAGACCTCACTGCCTTGACGTCTACCCACTATTCTGTTTTTCAATCAGCCAATCAGAACTCGTCGTTCTGACGTCATCGCATCCCCTGCGCAAGAAGCAGACGAACTTGCACTCCGCGTAGCTTCAAGACGCTGCTGCTCGTATACATCTTAGAAAAAGCGCAGGAGGTTCGCTGCAAACACGATGACGAAGAACTATCTCCGGACATGCCTGAAGCACGTTTCAAGCATGTTTGTTACATAATTGTGTATGCTCGATACATGTTTGCAGAAATATTTTTGTATGACAATTGTGCAAGGCCGCCATCCAAGGAATAAGCACGCTTCAGACAGTGCCTACAGACTGTCTTTTGTGCGATGTATTGGCAGAGTGCGGCCACGGCGTTAGGCGCTATGAATGCCTTCGAAACTAAAACTAAGAGTGCTATACCCTACTGACCTTAGCGAGCACATGAATGGAAACTTTGTTTGAGAGAGTCATAGGGGGTTTCAGAGAATTCAAGTTATAAATGTATAGTTTAAAGAAAACTGCCCGTGCATATAGCCTTCTGCTCCCCAAAAGGCACTAGGAGAATATCGAGGCCAATATTTGTTTTCATCAAGAAAAAAAGCGTGCGATTTAACGTGAAGACTACGATTTCACATACTCATTACCATGTGAAACGTCACGTCAAAAAAAAAAATGCATTTTTATTTTCTGAGTATATTTCATGTAGCTTGACGTGATCTAGTTCGTCGGGTGCTTGCAGAAAACTACATGCGCGGGCAATTTCGAAGTGTACACTAAAAAGATCAAATCATTTCCGGCGTGGCGCACGTTTAACTCGTGTTGAAAGAGCCTGCATTCTACAATTACAATGCATACTGCGTTGGCTTATAATTTCTCATCCATAAACCAGTGTCGCCATCAACGGGCGGACCAGTCTCGCGCTGTTTACAAACTCGCATCTCATTTGCTTTTGCATTCGCGAATGGCAGCATTTGATTTTCTTGAAAACCAGTGCACCAATCGTGCTCGGGCGAGTCGGTCTCTTATAAAAACATATAATTCGCGTCCTTGCATCCTTGCTTCAGCTTCATAATCCCCCTGTGCTTGCAGGTAAACCTACGGTACTCAACAGCCGCCGGACTGGACATACAGATCAAGTTGACTGCCATTGTTATCAGCAGTGTAAGCTTTTATTACCGCCAGCGTCTAAGCGCAAAACATCGTGCGCTCTCGATTACTTTGGGTTGCCCATGTTAAAAACGATATATGCTTTCGACTACGCAGCCCGACCAGGAAACTTACTTCAAATACACGGGTAACCACGTCAATGCTGATCAGACCTTGGCTGGATTCACGCTTCGTCTGGCAACAGGATACATTCCCGGAAACTTTGACTTCGCCTACCTCCTTACAGGGTTAGTGTTTTAAACATATGTAAGCCCAGTATATTTTTGTCTTTGTTTCCATGGCCATTCGTAGTAAGGAATGATCGTTACACGAAGCTGAAGGCACTTTTCGAGCCTACTTGGAACATGTTGCCTAGAGCACTTAATTAAGCTGCACTGTTAAATAACAATTACAATGTAAATAAGTTACCATGTGCAATACGTGGATGCTTCTGAACCAATCACCCATTTTTCTTTATCACACATCTCAAGTTTCGACTGACTTCGACTTTATGTGATTCCTTGCTCGGTAAATAGCCTTAAACCTCCCTCAGAAACAAATTTGTTCAGTTTAACTTTATATTATTAAGGCCTCGAACTGGAGAATGGCGACATTAAATACGTTATGAGGGTTTATTTGAGTTGGAAATCTCCACCAACGTACGATGATCGGAAGAAAATGTTTGTAATCCAATTGTAATAGAACGATAAATAATTATTACGAGTCACATTACGCAGGGTAGTGACGCTCTCAACAGGGTGTTCCAAAAAATTACCAGGTGTTTTTTCTTGTTTTCTTTTGCCGCAAAAATTATGTACGCCAAACGCTCATTTACCGCCAAAAATGTAGCGCTTACGGTCTGAACCGGATGCCAATATTTCAGAAAATAACACTTACGTCTCATTCAAAAGTTGGTTGATTTTCTAAAAGTTTTAGTAGAAAAAAAAAAAGCTTTTTGGTCGCCATTTTCTCGTTGAAAATTTCAGAAAATTCCTTATAATTTTTGAATAAAATGGCGGTTGGCTTTGGAACTCTGGCATTTGTTTCAAACCGTTACCGCGTTCGGCAACGCGTAATTCATTTTTGCGGAAAAAAAAATACTTTTTTTATCATTGTTTAGGGGGGGGGGGGGGGGGGGGACATTGTGTATATTTATGCTCAATTCCGAATATTTTTTTAAGTTAATGATGACTTGTTACAAAAGGAAAGGTTAAAAAACAAACATAAATAAATTTCTGCATGATCACAAAATTAAAATATTAATCCTAAGCGAAAGAGATTGAAAAAAAAATATATGTCAATTCTTTCTGTTCACTTTATTCCGCATATGCAGGAGAGACATCGCCCAGGTCACCCAATCGGGTTCCGTCCACCCTGCAGTGGCGGGTACGTATGCATTTAGTCCTGCTCCTGTTTGCCTTCCATTACTGCATATACAAACTAAGACCTTAAAGAACCACTAAAATAGTGTTTTTAACAGTCTAATTGGGACACACGTGTCAACAAATTAATTTTACAAGTAATAAAAACTTTTTAGAGCACTATTGACGGTGCGAGATTTATTTTAAATCCTGGGCGCAAAGTGCATGACGTCACGAAATGGTCATACTCTCTTTCCACCTCAACGAGATGGTCACACGCCCTCTCCAATTCAATGTGATGACCAAGCCCATCCACCTCTCCTCCACACGCCCGAAATACCGAAAGAGAAAACAAGTAGGAAGCCGCTGACTTCTGACTCAATTGCGTCTCGCGCCGTCAATATTGCTCTAAAAAAATTAAGGAAAACTTTTCTCGCCTACAATTTATTTCTCGACACGCGTGTCCCACCCAGACTGTATAAAAAATGATATCTTTTCGGCGATTTTTTTAACGAATTTGGGACGTGACTCATTGTACGTTCATGCGTCTGCCTTCATTACTCGTCCTTCGTCGTACTTACGTGCTAATGGCTGTCTTTGACTACAGGGTTATGTTGAGAAAATGAAACACGGTTTTTCTACGCTTGTAAACAAACCACGCATTGCGAAAAGCTGAAATTCTGTCAGCGTGTGACCACTAGAGGTGGTGATAAGTTCGAGTACATGGCGTTATGTGGATCGAAGGATACAGAGGGAAAAACAAAATTTCTCTATTAGCCGACGTTTACCTAAGCTACATAACTACTTCTCAGAACCAGCTACGGGACTGCGTGCACAGGTTGTCAATCTACCCGATCGATCGGCTTTAACGTTCCTCCTGTTTGTTTGCACCGCAGGCGTGGCCTACATTGGCGGGGCCTGCACAGTGCAAAGAACAGGGATGGGAGAAGACGTACCTGGAACATACGATGGAGTTCACGTGGCCACTCACGAAATGGCGCATTTGTAAGTCCAATTATAGTTCATTTGTTACGGCTTATGTATATACTTTCTTTCTTACAATAACTTAAGAGCAGGCAAACTCTAGAAAACACACAAACACGGACGCACACGCTACAGATGTGGTGTGCGATGAAATAATCCAAACGCTCACCCTATAGTTAACGACAATGGGACAAAGAGTACAAAGAGTATGTGTGGTGCATCCGTCAGGACGTGGGGTTCTCGCTCCTTCCAGGATGGGCTGTGTCCACGACGGAGACCCTCCGCCGGACTACCTGTCCGACTCTCCGGGTGCCCAGGACTGCCCCTGGGACGACGGCTTCATCATGAGCTACAAGGACGGCGGGCAGAACCACTACATGTTCTCGCAGTGCTGCGTCGCTCAGATCAAACACCTCCTACAGTAAGCTCGTCACTCATGCACCGGGTCTTTTTTTTTTTTTTTTTTGAGGTATTAAACAGGACGACATGATGTCACAATGGAAGATGCATCCACGATGGTGGAGATAGAGCGAAAAGTTTCCGTACGCTCCGTTCCGGATTACGACCGACCGCAGGCAACGCAATTGCGATATGTGACGGTGCACTTTTGATGGCGCTTGATTGGCCTTTCGTTGCATCGTAGCATTGGCTACGTTCGGACTTAACGTGAGACTCGGTAAGGCGTATCATGTACCTCGATATAATCGCATCCCAGAGAATGTCTTATCTTGCCGAGTTCACATGGTACCGCATTTAAATGTGTCGATGTAGTCTATAATCCTAAAAAAAATGCAGAAAGGTAGATATTTTCTTTTCTTTTCTAATTGAAAACAGCATTGGCTCAAAGCGATGAGGTTTGGGGCTCGGTTGCTCCACTTGATATTTATAAACTTCGTCTAAATTTTCGTAAAGATACGTAGGAGATTTTAAGAGGTGTTCTACGATTACCTTATTTACAGAAATTGTAGACGCTTTTTTATATATATATACGAATGTTAAGAAATATTACGTCAATACTCGTGATTTCTTGTGACCGTCGACGTTTTATCAAATCTGCAAGTTTTCCTGGTGTGAAAAGCTCGATTCCTCAAGTTTCCATACACCGATTTTATCGCAAAATCTGCGGTAACTTACAGATCACACTCAGCGAAGGGCGAGTGAGAGGAAAATGCCACCCTTTTCATACATTCCCCGTCTATGAAAAAGGTTCATAATTCACAACGAATGCGTAAAGTCAATCCTCGGCAGAATTTGCATCGTGGTTAATAAGTTTCATCAAACTTTAATTATATCAGTGAACTTTCTTGTGTGTTGTGTTTGCTTCCTGTGCTTTTGATGTACGTGTACCTTTTGTATAGCAGTAATATTTATGATCCACCATTGCCATATAAACTGCAATTTAAGTGATGTTTCTCACTCTTTGTGCTTGTGCTTGTGCAGTCAAAATACGTCAAACAGTGACATCTGCTTTAATTGTCATAGCGGCGTTAATTCTCACGCTTCGTGTAGCGTGATTGTTATCATTTCTATGTTTTGCCCATCCTGCCTGGAGCCACACGTTCTGCAGAATGTAATCCGTCAATTATTAATCTTAAATAAAAAATTGTTTTTTTGTTTTAGACGCGGCAGTCACAACTGCCTGCTGGAGCAATACAACCGCCCGCTGAAGATGGACAAGAGGCTACCGGGAGAGCTGCTGTCTCCAGTGGACTACTGCAGGCTACGATTTCCCGAGATTCCATACGTCTGGACGGACGCGGTAAGCATCGCTTCAGACGCATTTGTAAATAATCAAAAAGTCGTGACGCTTCATACCCTCAATGTCCCAAACAGTGCGTATTGAGGTTTCATTAAAGCGTTTTTAAGATTTCTTTACATTGCACACCACCACGACTGGGCCCGTGCATATTTTACGGGCCAGACATGCGGACTTTTCTTTGAGTGAACAGCCAGCCGTTCTAACATAACGGAACAGCCCATCAATAGACCTTTTTTTTTTTAAATGCGCGCTCCATCTTGTGGCTACAACACCAATAATCCAAGGCAGCCATTGTTCGGGCACGCGCTCTGGGCATGCGTTCGGTGAGGACTCGGAACCAATCACAGCCTTCGTGCCCAGGAAATAGCGACCGCCAATGTTGCTTGATGGGGTTTTGAAAAGGGTCTCCATCGCGAACCCAGATTACAACTTTGAGTTAAGATAACGCTTTCAGTAAATGATTTTGACAACGGAATGTTCTGGATGCAAGACGCAGCGGCTGCAGTTCTAGTCTGAAAAGACGATTTCTTGCTGAACCGTACATGGCTTGTTCTGACGTCGCATCAGCTGCCATTGCGTAGTCTTGCTGCTGAGCGCGTACCTCCTGCAGTACACACATAGACCCAATATTTTGTTTTCTTTTCGGCAAGAACAAAATGCGATGACGTCAGAAACACAACAAAATATGATGACGTCACGTGTCTACCGGCGGCGCCCGTCTGCTCAACGTGCACAAATTTAAATCTGGCGCTCCACGTGAAATTACGGGACACTCTATCGGCTAAGGTCTCGTATGAACTACTGCGATTGGCCCTCTTTGGGTGTGACCGTATAACAGCAGCCCCTTGCAGCTACCTGGTTTTGGTTAAAATCCGCTTAGGGTAACGTTTTCTCCGCTACACAAAGGCTGAGTTTTCAAAGTCAGTTCACTTATTAGAGTTAGTCAGATCTTGTCCGAGAATCGGCATGCTGATTGCAACCGAATTCACTTTAATGGTGGATATTGAAAACATGTAGATTGAAATTTGAGTCGGCTGTCTAGTCGGGGCGATAGTCTTTGTGAGGCGTTCGTTTTTTGAACCGTCAGCAGCTCAATCCAGACATAGATGCACTGACCAATCCTGATCCCCTCCGATTTCAGTTATAAAGGTGTTTTTTCAAGATATTTCTGGTTTAACTTAAGGACTATTAACCATACTAACCTCTGGAATCGAAAAAGTAGCAACAACTTAGTCGCCTTCATCTCCCGCATCAAGTTGCACACTGCGATGCGCGTATGAAGTGAATTAAAGTGAATTCGCGAATGTATCCATACTATATAATGGCTCTCTATTTCTGTCACTACTTTCAGAACCCGGCGGACCTAATGCAGTGCAAGATTCGCTGCAGCTACCCAGTCAACCCCTACACAGGGCTCTACGTGTACAGGCAGGCGAACGCCCTGGATGGCACGACGTGTGCTGAAGGAAAGGTGCGTCGAATGATGCAGTTCACCCCTCTATACAGCTGCCGTATGATCTTCCAGTCCTTGTTATTAATGCGACCTTTTTTTCTTTCCCTTTCCAGAGATGCATTAATGGTGTATGCGGATGAAGGCTACTATAGATAACGTCGACAATGTGCTGCGCGAAGTTTATTTGTGTACAGTGTATAGTATTTGTTTTTATATTATTAAAGTGTTATTTAATTGTTGTTTCGAAACGCGAATAAAAGTTGTGTTTTGCTGGAAGCTTGGTCTGATATTTTTTAGCGTACCATATTTTTAAGCAGCCATTAAAGAAAGGCAGCTTACTTGGAGAACTTTAGTAGCCAAGTTCAGAACAGATATACGACGATTTAGTCAAATCTTTCGAGACGGAAGCGGTGAGGAATGCGAAAAGATAGCGTCACGTAAGAGTATATACATATCTGAGCCGCCAGCCTGTGCTCGTGTTCGGTAGAATTTGTTTAATCGATACATAACTGGAGGTTAGACTTCCGCACGGGGCATTTCGTAAAATCCAGCTAATTCACATGCGGTGAACTCTACATAAGGATACAGGTTCAGGGAGTAAAGTTCACAAATGAAGAAGAAGTTCAACACGTGTAAAACCACAACATTTCGGGTGTGCGTAGAGTTGATCGGCTCGCCACTTAAAGGGCCGCTCCAGACAGAAGTGGGGATCGTTAGTTTATTCTGAAATCCTCGTGGCAGGTGCCAGGACCTCATCGTGGAAGTGTCCACGAACTTTTAACTCGTGATTTGAAGAATAGAGCATACAAAACGCCCCTCTAAATTGCCGTATTGCAACTCACTCGATAAACGAGACGTGACAAAACAGGATCAGGATGCCGTCTCCTTCGGGCGTTCCTTCCTCCGTTCATTCCCGCCGTCCAGCATTTCGTCGTCGTGTTGCGTCGCTCAACGCACCTCAGGTGTCCGGGGAGAGCAGCTCGATGTTGGTATAGGAATCGAAAAGGCATGACGTCATGAAAAGGGGTTGTAGCATCCTGTTACGCCACAGGTTTCGTCGAGTGAAAAAAAAAAAAAAAAAAAAAAACGAATAGGTGCGTATCAATATCTGAGCTTCTCAAATTAATTTTCAAGGTGACATCTTAGTTACTTTGGTTCGATAATTTGGCAGCATAATTGAAGATACGTGAAATTGCGCGAGGCGTGAAGACCTACGATCGTTAGTTTTAGGTTGGAGAGGTCCGAGTGCTGACGACTTTCATCGAAAGGACGATAGTTTTCGAAATGCCAATACGTGCCAACAGCTTGGACAAACTGTTAGAACCTCTCGATGTGCAGTTTTCTTATTATTGCAAAGGTGCAAGCGAGCTGGACAAGAACGACGATAATAATCCCTGGACAATGGAAACAAGAGGGACAAAGGACAAACACGAATCTCCAAACACAACTAGGTGACTGGTGCGCGACTGAAAACAAATCCGCCTGGTCCTGGTATCGAACCCGGGACCTCTCCATTTCCAGTGGAACACTCTACCAACTGAGCTAACCAGGAGTTAGACGTCAATAAAGCAAATGGAATAATAAAAAAAAAAGAGTGGAAGAAAGTTAAGAGGGTGCCTGGAATCCAGTCGTTTCGCATGTGGAAATATGAAAAATCGAGTCAATAAGATTCCTTGTACGTACCACGCAGTGCAGACTCTGGGTGGAAAAAAAAAAAAACTCTGAACGTGTCGTTGGCGGCATTCAGTGGCGACGCTCACTGTTTCTCAACAAGAACGTGCTTATTCTAAATAAACAAAAGCAGGTTTTTTTGTTTTTTTTCAGTATGTGTTTTTCCATTCTTATAAGAACACATTACGACCACCCCCCCCCCCCCCCCCTTCCTCCTCGAACCCACACTCTCTTGCCCCTGCGCAAAGTCCCATATTATATTTTGACGGTGGAGGAGGCTTCCGTAATGACGCATGTTCCTAGTGATGCGTAGAGAACCAAATCAAACTATTTTGTCAATCAAACTACAAACATTCAAGTATTACAATGGAAAGGTAGCACAGTGACTATATACTCAACCAAATACAACACCCTAAGGACCAAACGCGCCGCTCAGCTAAATTTGTATTGGCAGTATGAGCCACACCAATGGTAAAAGAGCCCACGCGCTAATTATGAGATCTGGCAAGATTGTTTTGTATGAATACAAGAATATGTTAACTGTTCCTGTTACAAATGAGTCGTCCAAGATATAGACGCTTTCAGGCAGCTGTGCATGGGCGCCGCCATAACTGACCCTCAGTTTTTGTTCCCTATTATTCCGTTCGCCCCACTTCCTCATTACCACAGTAGGACCGGTTATTACCATTTTAAATGTTACTGTGTCCTTCTCCCCAGCATAGGCCCTTGTGGAGGCTCGTCAACGCCCGCTTTAGTGGCTCGGCATCTCGGTAAGACAAGAGAAGGTCGGCAATGGCGGCTCAGTATGGCGCGCGCTGAAAGCGTCTATAAGAACCGTTTTGGGCCTCTTGGCTCTTTGGCGACAGCATTAAAAACTTCCTGACTTGCGGTCGCTCCGGTCTCGCGTGTCTACTTCCCAACACCGGTGTCGAACTGCATTGGCCGGCTCTTTCGGATGTTTAGTTTCAGTACGTGGAGTATACCAAACGTACGGCAGGTGTCTACGTAACACACATCTGTGTCTATAGTGCGTCACACTGCCTTGGCGTCAATACGAGCGAATTTAAACCCTCCCATCCCCTCCCCCCCCCCCCCCCCCCAAACAAAAAAAAAAAAACGGTAATCGACTGCAACATTGACCTGGTTACACATTTATTTATTTTTATTTTAAGCAATATAATGCGACATCTTTTTGCAGATATGAAATTACCGGTTGTGAAGGATCCACCGAATAACGTTAGAAAAAAGTCGAAGATGATAATTTTGTTTTAATAAAAGCACAAAATTGGTGCTTTTATACTTCTTAGATTTCTTGAAACATTTCGGACGCGATGAAAAATATAGTTTCAGTAGTCGAACGCTATATTCTTTTTCTGAAAATGTACCAGAAATGGTGTACTCAGGACGAAAAAAAAATCAGGTTGAAGGTTTCATTTTTAATGTTCTAAAAATTCGCCGGAAAATGCGTTATTACGAAAGGGTTGCTCAAAAACCAAATTTGTCTTTCTATTTCTTTTTAAGTATATGATCAAATGAAATAAATTTGTGTAACTATAGTAGTAAAGTTTCTGTGCGTTCGGCATAAATAAAATTGTAACGTAGACTATTTTATTTTTTATTCCAGGCGCCTTCAAAGTTTCCTCAACGCTCAATTGGGAAAGTCCTGCTTCCAACCTCACTTTAGGTGTAATTTTTGCTCACAAATAAAAAAAAAAAAAAAAAAAAATTCTTGCAAAAGTAAGGTTTTTGCTGTGGTGTGGACATATTTCACTACATCGTAAAACAAGTAGATTGAAAACATAAAATAGACGTGACACCATTATGCATTGTCCGTCCTTATCTGAAAACACCCATCTCCGGAAGAAAATGAGCAAAAACGTTCGCAAATCGCCGAATGCTCCTCCCGAGAACATGGATATAACATATAGGGTGGTTTAAGTCACCAGGCTCGATCTAAAATGGACCGTGAAAATCGACGCCTACATGTAGCCCATTCCACGCCGACTTTTTCGCCAAGTGCCCGAAATACCCACGCTTTAATCCCTCGCCCGAGTGTGTACAGATAAATAAAATAAGAGCACTAGGGGCTTGCGTAGAGCAGCATTTTGAGTTTCCCGCCAAAAAATCTTACAAAACCCTCCCTTTTATGTTTTTTTTTATTTATTTTTTTCTTGTTGGTGATGATGATATTGTAACAGCCGCGCTCCGCCGCGGCGCCGCCGACCGTTCGACTGCTGAACCACAACGTCATTTCCGCGCTGCCACCGAAGGGTTGCAATCTAATCAATGAGTGAGTGAGAAAACGCTTATTTATTCATAAAAAAATATGGAGGGCGGTTACATTATGGCAGAACACTAAAATTCTGAAAATTACTAGTGCGGATACACGCCGCAGCGTGTGAAAAGGGTGGCGCTTTGATAATTAGGCGTCAAGTTTTAGCATTAAATGGGGTACGTCTCTTTCGAGGCGTAGTACAAAAAGTAAAACGGACGGTTAATTTACATTTTAATTTTATGAAAATAACAACCATTAGTTTAAGAGACCATGTAAGAATAAAATGCAAATATTTTGCTGCTTTTCCAAGAAACTAGCTCAGTCTAATCCGCAATCCACACCAAGTGACAAAGTCAAGCCGTAAACCAGTAAATTGCGCGCCAACATCCGTACTGGGTGTTAAAAGTCTCGTGTGTGCACTGTTCTCGATATTGGGGCGGTTAATTTTTGAATTTAAGTAGTTAGTCAGCAGAGTTAACCTTCAATTAGGGAATCAGCGTTCGATCGGGCGAAAAAGCGAAGAGTTGATTGCTTGACATGGCCGGGCAGTTCGGTGAAGGTAAGCGCTTATCTATCACTTGTTCGTGTTCGTGCACAGGCGTCTGTAAGAACTAAAATGCATCCACTGTACCATATCTTTTGCTACGGACTGCGCAGGCGTAAGCTATTGGTAGATCGTCATGTTTGGATTAATAAAAAAAAACATTCGCCGACAGCATTTTCTTTAATTCAGATTAGCTCTGCTATTCGATATCACATTGAAAAAAACGATGAGATATTTCACGTTAGTTTCGTGTGGGCGGTCCTGAGGCGAAGCCACCTTTCTGTGCTTTCACTCCTCTGTTGAATAGCGAAGGAGGACTTTCATTTCATTTCATTTATTTGGCTCGGGAGAGTCGGGAGTACAGCAGAAAGGCCGAAGACCCATACCAGTTGGTCTGCAAACACCCAAACTAAAGGGGGGGAGAAGGGGGGGGGGGGGGGGGAGGGGAAGCAAAAGCAACAAAATACTTTTGACAAATACAAGTTAAAGAAGTAAACAATAACAAGACAGACAACAACAACTAGATACTTGCACAAAGGCTATGTGAGCGAATGACGGAGATGGCTAGTTACTCTATGGCAGAAGTCCTTCACTTCATCTCGTGCCGTGGGTGGGCACAGGGTGGAGCTAGGTGGCAATGATCGCCAGTGCGTCACAGTCCTCACAACCAAAGACTGGCGATGCCTCTCAGTTCTGGCTAAGATAGGCTGCAATGAACCGGTCCGATTTTTCCTTAAAGGGAGCACAACGCCAAACTGGCTTGAGTTCAGAATCAAAAGGTTGGTCAGCAGTCGTAGGGAGGCCACCTCTCGCCGTAAGGCAAGCGGATTCCACCCAACAGCTTGCAGTAAATCGGCCGTTCGCATTTCACAATAATGTGCTATGCGTGTGTCGCACTGCCTAGCCAAGATGGCGTAGGCGGCCCGACGCTGGACACTCCCCAGTGCCGCTACAAGGTGTTCCTGGGGGGGCTCCGTACCGGGCAGCAATACTCCAGTTGAGGAAGCACAAGTGCAGTGAATAGATGTGGGAGGGCACAGGGTGAAGCTAGGTGGCAGTGATCGCCAGTGCGTCACAGTCCTCACAACAAAAGACTGGCGATGCATCTCAGTTCTGGCTAAGATAGGCTGCAATGAACCGGTCCGGTTTTTCCTTAAAGGGAGCACAACGCCAGACTGGCTTGAGTTCAGAATCAAAAGGTTGGTCAGCAGTCGTAGGGAGGCCACCTCTCGCCGTAAGGCAAGCGGTTTCCACCCAACAGCTTGCAGTAAATCGGCCGTTCGCATTTCACAATAACGTGCTATGCGTGTGTCGCACTGCCTAGCCAAGGTGGCGTAGGCGGCCCGACGCTGGACACTCCCCAGTGCCGCTACAAGGTGTTCCTGGTGGGGGCTCCGTACCGGGCAGCAATACTCCAGTTGAGGAAGCACAAGTGCAGTGAAGAGATGTCTTAAGCCCCCTTATAGCCGATTCACACGACGGACTGATCCGCGGACGGATTGATCACGTGACGACATATCCGCGGTTCGTCCGTCTCCCAAGCGCATCCACACGAGGGAGACGACGAGCAGACGCCAGTGAGGACAGACCGAATTTGTTCGCACCCCACAGTGCCGCGAAACTCCAACATCGCACAGTAGCACCGTTGTCCAAGAGAGAAATCGACGGTTGCTACCGCGATAAAGAATTGTACGCCGCTGCTACGTACAGATCGAGAACAAAACACCGGGACAGGCTTCGCGCGAAGCGCTACTAACTTTACTAACCCAAAGCATGACAGTGACACAGGCATGATCCTGCCCGAGAAAGCTTCGGCGTAGACGCGACGAACTTCTGGGCTCGCGGAGGGTCGTTTGGAGATGCCTTCACACATTCCGCGCTCGTGCACAACACTCAAGCACACCACATCCACAAGAGAGGGCTTGCTCGGTGAAATCCTGATTGGACGTGCAAGAATTATCGCGGCGTGCTAGACTAGTTTTGACGGGAGCTTCTTGACACGGACCCGGAGGAGCCCCGGAACCTGCGTCGCGTCAGCCGGACGAAGTTTCTGGAGTTTCTCTCACGCGTGGAACCAAGAATCGTACGACAAAATGAACCAACAAACGCACAAAACGCAACGACGCGCCATTTTTGTTGTGAACGCACAGAAGCAAAATACCAAGAAAACCATGTACCGTTGCCAGACTAAATGCTTTCCAAGTCAGTCTGCCGCCAAACGTCCGCGAGTGAAAAAGGCGCTCGACTTTATCAGTCCGCGCCTCCGCGGAGGAGGCGCGGATCGCAGGAATCGGTGACGTGCCGGTCACGTGGTACACGGTCCGCGGACGAAAATCGCGATTTGGTCCGTCGTGTGAATCGGCTATTAGCTACACGGAGACAAAATCCGAGCTGCCGACGCACCCTCGAAAGTACCTCTCCAACGTAAGCGGAGAAACATAGCTGGGCGTCCAGGGTGACACCCAACAGCTTTGCGCTTGATGTCTACCTGAGGGCAACACCATCAAGGCAAAGACTAAGAGGGGCCAGGGGTTGCCGGGCACAGGATATCATCATAGCCGAGCACTTTGCAACATTTAGAGGGAGCCTGTTCTCAGAGGATTAAGCAGACACTGCATCAAGGTCATGTTGGAGCTGCTGTTGGTGAGCAAGGGTAGAGATCGGGTGCAGAAGAGTGACATCATCTGCATAAAGCAGGGGCTTGCAGTACAGGGATGTAACAATGTCGTTGATGAAGACGTTGAAAAGTGTGGGTGGAAGCACACTGCTCTGGGGAACACCGGATAAGACCCCAACTGTATCAGACACTGCACCACGGAACACAACGCGCCGAGTTCGCTCACATAGAAAGTCTGTCAACCAGTTGAGGAGTTCACCACATACGCCAAAAGCACGAAGCTTGCTTATGAGGATCTTATGGTCTACTCTGTCGGATGCCTGCCGGAAGTCCAACTGAACAAGCGCAGAAGGGGTACAGCCATCCAGGTACTCACTGGCAGTGTTGACGAGAACAGCCAGGGCCGACTCGCAGCTCCGACCGGGCCGAAAACCATGTTGATACACAGTGAGCAGATTATGCTGTTCGAAGTGAGCAAGCAGTTTTCTGTTTATTACACGTTCCATGGCCCTGCAATCTACGGAAGTTGTGGAGATGGGGCGGTATGATGAGGCAGTGTCAGTCGGCGCCTTGCCACCTTTGTGCACAGGCGTTACCATGGCATATTTCCACTGCTGTGGCACCTTTCCCTCCGAGAGGAAGTTCCCAAAATGCTGGGTGGACGCCATCAGGTCCTGCACTTTGGGAAGCGTTGAGGCAGCGCAGTGCTTTTTTAGTGTCGTCCTCCGTGATCACTGGCCTGGCAGGTAGAATACGGTCAGATGTTTGGGCACTGGGAGTGCCGAGAGCTAGAGGCACATCTAGGTCAGCGTCGGAAGCCCGTACTGAAGAAAAATGGTCACTGAACAGCTCAGCAATAGTTTTAGGGTCACTGAGAACTGAGCCGTCCCTTTCGAACTCTGGGACAAAGGAGGACCTGCGCTGGCTCTTGACGTATGCCCAGAAAAGCTTGGGAGAGCGCGCAGCTTTCTTGGCGACCACGCACAGGTACTCCTTGTGGGCCGTATACACCAACTTTTCCAGGTCTCGTCGTGCTCTTCGTGCTGCAGCAAGGATGTCTGGACGATTTGTCTTTTTGACTTTTCTGAAGAGTTTCCTCTTTTTGTGGGAGAGGCGTATAATATCATTGGAGATCGAGGGGATCCTCCGACGGCTGGACAGATGCTTGGAAGGCACACAATCTGCCTCAATGGTGCTCATGATGTCCAGCCACATGTCGTAAGCTTCATCTACAGATGGAGTGTCGAGGACCAGACTCCAGGGTGCGAGATGTAGGAGGCTGTTCAGGTGCGATAGGTCCATACTGGAGAAGTTCCGTACCATTTTGGAATAATGGCCAGACTTTGGCAGCGTCAAAAGGCTCCAAAAGCGGATTGCGTTATGGTCGGGCCCAGCCAGGCTCGGTTGGATGGAACAGTCAGTTATGAGGGGAAGGTTGCTCACAAACACGAGATCTAAGAAGGACGCTTTGTCTGTGATCGACCTGTATGAGGGTTAGCGCACGCCTGAACAAAACCAGACGTTTCCATAACATCAAGGAGAGCATCGTCGTGCGGGCTCAGTGGGACAGGGGCAGAGAGGTCAGACCAGTCTATGTAAGCGTTAAAATCTCCAAAGACGCAGACACAGGAGTAGGCTGAAACGTCAACATGCGCCAGAGATTGCCCCAAGAGATCGTAGGAGGCAGCTTGCATGCTAGGTGGACAGTACACGCAGCAGAGCAACATCTTGCCCTTCCGATGTGTAACTTCGAGAAAGACGGCCTCAAGGTCCTCTGACCCCAGGTCGCGCCTCCGACGGCAGGGCAGTCGATGGGGCACCATTATCAATACACCACCCCCATAAGACGCACGGTCCCTCCTGTAGACGACGTGCCTGGCGGTATCGATGAGCTGACCGTCGTGGACAGTTGGGTCGAGCCACGTTTCGCAAAGACCAAGGACCGTGTCTGGACCCGCCTCGACCAACGCTTGGAAATCAAGTGTTTTGTTTTTCACTTAGCGGACGTTTGAAAACCACACTGCGATGCGGGAGCTCCCAGGTGAAGGGCCGACCGGAGCCGGCGACAAGGCGGCTGCTGGGGTGCGGAGTCCGTGGGCTGGCTGCTCGGAGCCGGAGCGAAAAGGTTGTCATCCAGGGGTGGGAGTGCACAGACTCCGCAGTACCACTCGGTGGATGAAGAGGAGAGTCTCCTGTAGGCTTTAAGTGACAGCAGCTCACACTTGCGATGGTGCCAGGAGTCGCATCCGTCGCACTGCAGCGCAGCCACATTCTCGAGGACCGGTCGGTGACAGCGGGGGCAAGTGGGCCGCGGCCCAGGATTGGGAGAAACGTCTTTGGCGAGGAGGAGGAGCAAGGTGACAGGCGCTTGCTGGAGTGAGCAGGTCGAACAAGCTCCGAGGGCAGTCATTTTTCCACTCCCAGTAGGCTTAGCTACAGTCACGGCAAAACCGGCATCACGGGGGCAGGCGACCGCGATGTGCAGCCCAAGTGGTACAGGCAGACGGGCGAGACGTTGATCAATACTCGAGATAGCAAGGCATGCCGGCGAAGGCTTGCGAGTACGAAAAGATAAAACAAAGTACGGAGACACGCAAAAACGTGCCCGCACTCTGCCATGTTGCAACAACATGGCGGAGTTATCTTTGTTGAGGAGCACGCGCTGTTGTCCCCGGCGCTGCACTGTTTTCGCAACCGCAACCGCAGTTGTGAGACCGCCCTGGGAGCACTTGTACACACAGTCAGCGCCCACCTCGACCAACATACTACCGGCGAGCTCATGCAGCTTGATCGGTTTCCTCCCTTTGACCGTCCGCTGCCCTACTTAGCAGCGTTGAGATCAAGGACATCTCCGGTGCTAGACTATCATGGCCCGGCTCTTTTTTCGGCAATAGGGCTCAGCGTGTTGTCTACCGTGCTGCAACATCTCCGAGCACAGTTGTCTTTGTTGGGGTACCCCAGGGAAGTGTCCACAGCCCGATGCTTTTCACGGTCTACATTGACAGCATCACCAAGAACCTCAGCTGCTTCCCTCTGTTGTACGCTGACGACTTGGCCCTGCTTTGACCCATTCACAGCCCTGCAGACTATGTCTCTCTCCAGACTGACCTCGACATCTGTCATCACTAGACTGAGGAACAGAACCTGCCTGTTTTAACGCCAACAAGTTCTGTGCAATGACATTTACTAGTCTCTGTCGTCTTCGCAAAGCACCCGCACTCACCCTTGGGGATCGGGATATCCGGTGTGCAACCTCAACAACTGTGGTTAATGTTGAGCTCGATGCGTAACTTGTTCACAGGACACATTCACTGAACTGTCGCCAAGTCACGCCGCATGCTTGGTTTCTTGTCACTTGCACAACATCTGGTATGCCATTCAGTGCGTTTCGGCAGCTCTACGCAATCCTAGTGTTACCCACGTTGGAATGATGTTCTGCCATCTAGCTTCTGTACAGCATTGGGCTGCATATACATTTTACAGTCACTGTGCACCCAAGACCCTGTGCCTCGTACACACAACTCGCGACCGACAGCCTGATGCACTCTGCTGCGTGGCAGTGGCTTACATCGAGGGTGCAGGCTGCCACAATCCGCCTGCTATGCCAACTCCAAGCACCGGGGTACCAGGCCCCAGTGGATGCTCAACGTTTAGACACCCGCACCGGCTGCCTTCATTTTCTCCTCACCCGAACACAGAAGCACGGCTCTTCCTGGCTGCCGCGAGCTGTCGCTTTATGTGACAGCTGCCCTCGGAGCTCACAGCAACGTTACTGAAACACTCAGTTGAGTAACTCCCATAGAGACAGCTTCGAAAAAGTGGCCCCAATCTGTCTCCGAGCACCGAGCTAATGACGAACACAACGCCATCATTTCTCCCACAGCGGCCACTCGAGGAACTGCACGTGACTTCTATTTTGGCTTTAAGAACAGATACAACGGAAGAGGTTACAAGGGTACCACCCCCGTCTCCCCGGCGGACTCGCCGCGTCGAAATATCGATTTAAAATTCACCTAGATCGGGACGCGCTACCTGAAAGCCCCGCTGAGGCATGGTTGTATAAAAACAGTATTAATTGTGCCGCAAAACCCTGCAAACTAAAATTTAAAAAAACATAACGCGCCCCTCTTTTTGTACTAAACTCCAATAAATTTCATACAAAAAGAGTCTTTTCCGTTTGTTTTTACGCAAAAACAGGCTTTCAAAAAACTCAATGTGACCACAGCACAGACAAACGATAAAGAGTGGCGCTGTTGTCGCATTTAGCTCGGTCTCGGTGGACGCCAGCGGCCCAGGTTTCGACGGCGAGTTTCCCAACTGAGTGTTTTAGTAACGTTGGCTCACAGTGACATTTCCCCCTACTCTCATAAACTAGGACTGGTCATGAAGGCTGCGCTGCCTGTGCTGAAGTCTTTGGCGTTGCCTTTGACGGACTGCAGCTGGAGCTAGCACGTGTTGTGTTCGGTGGTGGGCTTGCTAGGGATTGTGTGGTGGGTTGCCTCGACAGTGCACACCTTCGAGACACGTCTCTCCCTGCTTTCCGTTACAGGGAGAGACACGGTATAGCCTGACTTCCGCCGCCCAACCCCTTCCCCTTTTAGAGCGCAGCTCTTAGGCGCCCGTTTCCACGCTTCACGGAGTCAGCGTAACCGCCCCGCTAAATTTAGCAGGAAATCGAATTAATGTTGAGGTCACGTGACTTCAATTTTCCCGCTAAATCTAACAGAGAAACTGAATTTATTCATGGGTGATGTGACACGAAGTCATGTGATGCCATTTCCCCGCTAAATTGAGCGGGGAAACTGAATTGGTGTTGAGGTTACGTGACATCAATTTCCCCGCTAAATCTAGCGGGGAAACTTAACTTGATAAATTTAACGGGGAAATTGATGTCATGTGACCTCAACACCAATTCAGTTTCCCCGCTAAATTTAGCGGGGAAAATGATGTCACATGACCTTGTGTCACTTCACCCATGAATAAATTGAGCAGGAGGGGGGAAGGAGGGGCATACACTCCCCTCTGCACCCTCCCCTCCGTACCCCCCTTCCTTCCTCTCAAGAACTGCGCTCTAGTTTTGCAATACAGAGATTTGTAAACGTCTTCCATTCTCTTTTGTACCCTCCTTTTGTTGATGCCTATGTATGCACTTACGGGCCCCAGGTTAGGTACACAAGCCATTCCGGTATGGGCAGCTTTGTCTTTTGTGACCCCATGTGCCTGGGTGCAAATAAAGTATTATCATTATTATTATTATTATTATTTAGGACAACAGATGAATGTTAATGTATTTAAGTATGTGATCGTACCAGCCACCTTCTGGTTTGGAGTTTACATTACATCATTTGAGCGCCTTACAGGGGCACAAAAACGTTCCAAAAGCAGAGATAACTGCTTTTGGAACGTTTTTGTTCCACTTACACGGGGGCATCTTTTTGTACACACTGACGCTAATGAGGCGAGAGCTCGGAGAGTTGCTGTTTATTGCATACACCGTTCTAAATGTCTGGTGCGTCGGTGTCTAATACCACGGTGGGTATTAGACACCAATGAGCCAGGACGGGTGAACCCTGACTCCAGAAACTTTCTTTGGTCCCCAACGCTATTTTCGCGCCATTAAATGCATGTCCCATCGTCCAACAATGTTCATTGAGTTCAGTTTTTGTGTGCGTAGTGTGAGTGGGTTCTGCAATGTTCCTTTTGTGTTCCAACGACGCCAACTTATGTAGCGTCAGATTAGCTACACTGCACTTTACAAACCGTCCTGCTTTGGACGTCTGCATCAGTGCACTCCATCGGCTTCGTAAAAACGGTTGGAAAAGTGTAACGCGGCTTAAAGACAATTCAAACACACAAGGAATGTAAAGCCGTTCGAATTGTGTCCGACGTGCCCTGGATGTGCGGGGATAGACTCAATTGACATTCTCCTTTCCCTTGACCTAAACTACTAACCACGTTTGTTACCTTTCGCAGATGTTCGTTTGATGACGCTATCACAACGTGATAAAAGGCGTTTGTACCACAGCCCGTGTGTGTTTGATCGGGTGGCATGAACTAAAGGACAACAAATTATCAGTGTTGCGAGGCTTGGGGTGCGTCGTGAGACCAGTAATCTTGCATTGCATTGATGAAGAAGGGTAAACTTTTATCAGTTTGTCAATTTTGGTTTGAGTGACATTTTAATTGAGCGATATATCTGCTTCTGCTTTCGAATCTTGTCTTTGCAGGTGGCGGGGGATTTATGTCAACGGACTTCGGGTTTTCACAAGCCACACCACAGCGCAAAGAGAGTGTGAGTTGTGTACCCGTCGTTGTCTGTCACAGATTTTCTTGCATACGTAAGCGACTGAAGTTCTGTGACCGTCCCACAGATTGACATGCAATTTATTTCTAAGTAAAATGTGAAGTAAAGTCTGGCTTCCAGGTGCCTTCTGGTACGAAGGTGCTCACTAAATGACAACATTCTATAATTGTGTAAAGCGACAAAAAGCTGCTGCTAGTTACACTTGCTGCAGCTTTTTGCCGCAGCCACCATCTTTCTTGATGAAAGAAAAATAAAAGATTAATTGAATAAGTGAGACTGTGGAATTTGAAGCTGAACCAGAGCTGCCGCACATTTCTCAAATATCCACTTCTAGAATAGAGGACCGGGTCACGTAAACAAAGTGCAGTATGACTGAACATTTATGTGAAAAAGCTCCATACAGGCATTTTACAAAATGCTGAACGCTTCATTACAGACTGTCTTTAATAATAAGGAAAAAAGAAAGCTGTCCTCACTTATTAAAATGGTAATTTGGGCTAGCTGCTTCACTCTCACGTTGAAGGTTTTCATCCCCTTTCTTACTGTCTTTGTGTAGTTTCGGCACTTCTAACTTGAATGTGTCCACTTAATCAGTCTCTTAAACGGGTGCTGAATTGAAACTTAAGATATACCTCTCACGTTCAGAAATAAGTTAAGCGTGATCAGTTCTATCTGCTAATGACAATTGTATGCTTATATTATTTTAAACAGATGACTCTATTTATTGTTCTAAATGTTCAATTTTACCGAGCACTTTGAAATCAGCCATCTGGGAGCTTGTCGGGATATCTGTTGGCCCTGCGACTTGCCTGCGACGTCATCAGCCTTTCTAGGGTCAAGCGCGCCATAGTTATGAGCATTGACACTTAGTGGTGTCAACGCGTTACTACGGTGATATATGCTACAGCCCTTGGGCACTGTAAGCGAGGTAGACGCACTATGACAACACATAGTCCGTCGTCTGCTCTGCAACTTGCCGATATGGCGACATCGGCAACGTTGGTTTCGGGCGTAAGCAAGCTGCTCCTTAAACGGTATGACATCGTCGCGAGGCAGCTAAGGTACCTCTGTTATCTCGCACAAGGCGAGGCGCCGGCAGATTTCCTACCTCATATTGTCTAAGGTGACGGCAGGATCATGTGTGGCATAGGTAGGACGAGACAATTGCTGCTTACCTGATTTACCATTGACTAATCAAAATGACCCGACTCAGCGAGGATGCCAGCTTTACGAATAAATAAATATTACTTTGAAGGCGCCATACCAGTTGGTATCTTTCATATATTCAAGCAAGCGGGGAAGTAGGCTGAGTCCTGTGAGGCAGCACGGTAGTGGCATCACTCGAGTATTTTACGCAGCGTATCGCATCGATAGTGGTATGACTGCAGCAGCATCACGCCACCACGAAGAAACATGTACAGCACAACGATTTTGCGACATTCCTTGTCACAAAGGCGAACACTAAACAAACTATGGGAAGACGTCGGCGTAGAGAAAGCTTTCGCTGGTCTCAACGGGCGCGATTTTCCGAGCGAAGGCACAAAGCACAGAGAACACGACTGTACAATTCTCACGTCGCACAAAAGCTACCATGAAAAAATGCTTTCATTGCCACGATTTTGCAATGCGACTTGTCTCAATGGCAAACACTAAACGAATAAAGAGAAGCGCACCACTTCTGTCGGTCTCGTCCAACAAGTCTTACACGATCATCCATTTGGGGACACTTAGCACCAGGCACGTAGCCAGGGGGGAGGCCCATGGGGCCTGGGCCCCCCAAAATCTTCCGTTTTGCTGGGACCTCCTCTCCCCCCTCCCTCTCATACAGCATTTTGTCATGGGCGGGCCCCCCCCGAAACAGAATTCTGGCTACGTGCCTGCTTAGCACGTTGATGGTGACTAAGTTGTACAGTGAGACGATTGCTGAATTCTCACATCATTGCACAGAAACAACAATGCACAAAAGCGGATACCAGCACAGCTCTGCGACGTAAACCCAGGTCACTTCGACAGGTCAGCTTTATTCGGCGAGAGCGATGCTGAAGGCAGCGCATGCCATGTTGAAAAATATAGTTCATCAGCCCCTGAGCCAGTGACGTCAAAGAATGACTGGAATCGATTGGCTCGCCGAGTGAATCGAAGGTGGCGAACTGTGCTTTAGTTTTCTTCACCAAACCTTCAGCATTACGTTCTTGCATTAGTAGTCTGTACTATAGTCCGTTGCAACTCAAGGAGGTAAGGCGAGGGTAGGAGGAAGCAGACGGAATGCTGGAGAAGAGAGGGTGAAACCTCCTTCTCTCTTTAGCATTCCGTCTGCTTCTCCCTCCCCAATCCGTCCTACCCTTTCTCTACCTCCTTGAGTTGCAACAGACTATAGTTTGCATACTTCTCATATAGTGGAGCTGCCGTTGGAGGCCGATGCCGTTATGACATTCCATCGAGGCTTCATAACCAACAACCAGATGGTTTTTGGTTATCGTTTTATTCGGTTTAAAATATTTTTTGTTGCGTTTTCAGGCAAAATATTTATGTTTCTGATGTTTTATTGCTACCTACGTCATGTTGAAGCAAAGAAATGAGCTCCAGAATTTTATTTCCTTGCCCCTTTAAAGGGGCACTGCAACGATTTTTGTATTTTGCGCAAATACCGCTTAGAACGAATCCCTGACGTTAATGACCTGTGAAATACCCGTTCGTTTTTCACTACACGCAATCGAAGTCGCAGAAAAAAATAAATAAAAACGAGCAGACTTCATCCCCTCAACTCGCAGCCAGAACAAGCGGCCACGTGATCTGGAGCCGACTATATGCCGCCAATGTTGATCATAGCCATGCGCTGAGGTTGGCAAGGCACAGGACACGCGCTGAGTTCCAGGCATTGTTACGGTTCGGCTGTTGTCGTCATTGCAGCGATTGGACACACAACACTACCCGAATGCTTCTCGAGCTATAGATTATCACGAGCCCAAACCGAGTGTGCCCACGCAATGCTCGGGTCCAATCTATGAGCCGCATTCAAATATTGTCATTGGGCGGTACTGCTACCGCCGAGCTACGTAATCAGGTTTTGCGAAGGAGAGATTGAATGAAAACGCTCGGTATTGTCCTCAAAATTACAGCGCAAAAAAGAGTTTCGTGGTCAGTGGCTTTGCGTGCAAGTATCCTTGAGTCCCATTAGTGCCAGTAAGCTCGTGTAAAGTGAAAAACATTCCAATTGAATATTGTTGCACCGCCCCTTTCAAGCATGTGCGTTTGCCTTTGCCTTCATTGTGCACTTCGAATACCTTGCCATGAGCAGCAAGTGAATTTTAAAAGCTCTCTTACAGAGAAGGTACAGCCAAAGTCATGACGAAAAATGTGTAAGAAATTCCCTCGTCAGGACTGCACATGCTCCTTCTTTTCTTCGTTGTCTCCTTTTACGTGCACCGTTTTTGTGTTTTGAAAGAAATTCTCGCGTGACATCTGTGGGAAGTTGACAAAACTCGAGGGCTGGCTCGCAGAATCGTCCCGACAACGTGGTCCCCTGCACCATCGCCCAGATTCATCGGATGGGAGAGGGGGAAGATCACATGACCGTCGCCGGCCTGGAGGTGCAATATGTAAGTGGAGGTTTCTCTCTCCCAGGTCACTTTATGGGATGTCCCCCCGCAGCCGTGCACACACGTGCGCCGAGCACCTTTTAACAGAGCATGTTCACTACTGAGGTGCGAATGGATGTAGTGTTATATTCCGTTCACCTTTAAGTGGACAGGGCGGCAAAGGCTATGGTCACTGACAAGTGGAGAACAGCGGCACGCTCGTTGCCTTCTGCTATGCTTTGGCTGTGCGTGCAGGCTCGAGACTTACGAGACGCCAGAGCGCCGTCGAAAGTAGGAAGCTTGCGCCGGAGGTGGGGCAACTGAAACAGGTCCCTGCCGTTCTCTTCATATATGAGCGCTATCCAGCAGACTATGCAAGCGTGAGCCAGCAGAAGCTATCGGCTTTTAAATGTGCTTATCTAGCACAAGTGCTTGCGTTGAGAAAACGCCTTCTATGAACCTGATCTTGTGACTAGTTTCAGCTGACCTGTAAGCTTCAGAGAGGAGGAAGTGTAGTTTTATTAAGGGTAGGTGTTGTAGCTTCAGTCCGTAGCGTACACCTACGGCATGTTTATTGAGGTTTCCGATAAAGCAGAAAGAACCAGAATCACATGTGCGGCTGCATCTTATGATATAGCAGCCGCGCTATCGCGGGATTCAGTTATGTCACACTTTCCCCGAATTGCGGCACTTCAGCTCATACACGGTGCCACAAGATTCCTTTCCCTCTACCAAGTTTGAGATCTCTACAGCTTGTAGCAATTTGGAGGTCAGCTCTGTTGTGTGCTGTGTCAAAGCAGGGATTGAGAAGGGTCGTTCCCATCATCTGAGGATGGGAACGACAAAACGGTCCTGCAGTGTCACGAAACCGCCCAAACTCGCAGGAGGCTGCGAGCCTTTCTAATTAAATGCAAATGTCGCCACCATTTCCTTCTTGAGCTGTGCCCTACTGTTGTATCGGAATCGCTGAGCAACAACCATCAGCGTCGGGGCATAGTGTGCCCCGACAATTATGCCCCGACACCGACGTCCTTGAGACAGTCCTTGGGGACTGTGGCCTGCACATACTCCATCTGTTATGGCTTCACTGGGACAAACAGAGTCCTTAGCGTATGATACACCTGCTTCCCAATGGCAGTTACAAAGATGGAGACTCACGAGTCGTCCTTCACTTCCGTGACATACAACTCAAAGTCTTTGTCCCCGTCTATGGTGAACTGCTCAAACAAAGCAGAACGTATTTCCTACAGGCTTAGCCTATTTCTCATCGATGTGAAAGAAGGCTATACGGGGAGCATGTTGTCTGCTCCTTGCACAGGAGTTGCGGTGACGTCAGAAGGACGCTGAGCTCCGGCTTTGCTTGAAAGGATGGTGGGTAGACCTGAATGCTAGATGCCTTGAGGTATATCCACTATTTTTTTCAATCAAGCAATAAGAGCTCAGCTTTGTGACAAATTTCACAACCCCTGTGCAAGAAGCAGATGAACTTGCGCTCCGCATTGGGGCCGTTAAAACATTTGGTACCAAAAAACAAAAATTTTGGGGGCTTGCGTGCCATACCGACGAGGAAACCGCGTCTTGGCAAAGGGCAGAGAACCAATTCAGAACATTCAAGAATCTTTGGACCTGCGATGAATATTCCAGTTATGCAGCATTGACAATGCGACGGACCTCCATCAGATTGCAGGTGCCTCGGCTGAAATTGGGACTGTTTGACTGTAGAGAAAGGGTCACATATTGCATCCGTATTGCAAAACCCTTTCTATATATTGTCCCACGTCCCCATTTTGCCAGGTATGGTGCTGCAACTGCCGTTAATAAATAAATAAAGAGGATCTGTAGAGCAGCGCCTTGTGTCAGCACTGAAACTGGAGCGTCACTCTCAGAAACTGCAGCAGAGCACGTTGAAGTAGTCGTTCCAATTGTTGCTCGATTGGCCCATGTCCAGAAATATATTTCGAGACCACTTTCCTTTTCCAGAAATACACAAGAACTCTAGCTGTCAGTTTCTCTAGCTAATTTGGGCACAGCCAAAACATGGATGCATGCATGCATGCACGAGGCTGAATCCTTTGAATTGGGTGGTGGCTTGCACCACCTAGCCAGTGTTCAAAGCAACCAAAGGGAATCGGTGCCGCCCAGTGGATGGTAGTTAGATCGTTTTGCACGTGGTGGCAGCATTGGCTCTCTTGAAGAATCTTTTGTGTTCCTGAGTGTTTTGTGATGGGTTTTTTTTTTTTTTTTATCTATTTGTGTTTGTTTTGTTCAGTCATCTATGATATGTTATTATGTAGTTTAGTGGTTCTCAAGTGGGGGTCCGCGGACCCTTTGGGGTCCGCGAGCGCATTTTAGGGGTCCGCGAAGCCCTGCCTCATCAATAAAGCTCGGTAAGAAAAGTTGTATTTTTTCTGATCGAGGAGAAAAGTTTTTGGGCGCATTTTCTTGTGTGAATGTCAATAATAGAAGTCTACTTCACACCAGCCCTTAGTTATACCCATTTATTAAATCATTATTATATTTAACAAAAAACCTTTCCCCTCCCTTCACCACAAACGGGGTCCTCCATCATTTCCGCCGAACTACAAGGGGTCCGCGAAACATCGATGGTTGAGAACCACTGATGTAGTTCATTAAGCATCATTGTTTAATGTGGTATACATATAGAATGGCATAGTGTATTATTTTCATGTTTGCGTGCTATCTCGTATATGATGCATGTAAGAATGTTTAACACTCTTGATCATGCTGACAAGGACACAGGATATGTTGAGCAACCATACGCATAAAGTGTGTGGGTTGCACTTGCTGTTCATGTGTGGTGGGTGATGGGGGTGAGGCTGATGTGTGCGGGGCTAACTCAACCACACACCTTATGTGTGGTAGCTAGTGCAAGCTTTTTTACTTTATCGACCAACAGTTACCGGTTCCCATGCACCTGCACCGCTTAGCTGAGACGGTACAGCATCTGACCGAGCATCGCTTGATCCCAATTTCAATTCCTGTCAAGAGTACGCTTGCATTTGTGTTTTAATAATGGCTGCTATGGGCCTATGTGCTTTACACAAGGGTTGCTCAAGGTTGACTAAGACTTTCATTCCTACGGAGAAAATGTCTCAAAAGCTTGAAGCTATGTCAGCTTCTCAGTGAACTCCCCATGCGTGTCCAGACTCCGGTCGCTTTGGCAGATCCCCAGTTCCTTTGTCTTAAAAAAAACTGGACTGTGTCATTGCGGTTTCATGAACGTGTTTGTTCGGTTCATTTTGCTGTCATCCTTCACCAAACTTTTAGTGCCCTTCCCAAACCCTCATTTGTGGCACTGTTTGTTTCCCCGTGCCATGCTTGCAACCTTCTCAAATTTTGAGTCAGTTCTTTGTCTTTTATGAGAAATTTAGCTATACACGCTGCTCCACAGCTACAAACACGTTGCTCGCCGCCACGACACTTGGAACTGCTGCGCAGATGTTGAATATGTCATTCCATGTGCAGGATATCCTAGAAGGATTACGTGAATGTCCTCCGCAAATTTCTTCGTGCTACGGTTCAATTTCTTGCAGACAGAAGTCAACTTTGAATGACCCTTGTATAACTTTAGCCTATATGTAACAGTCGAAAGTAACAATTTTTCATAAAAACGACCGATATAACACATTCTGCATTAAACTCCCAGGTGACAGTGGTAGGCCTGGTGACCCATGTTGATCAGCAGTCCACCAAGGTGTCCTACACGGTGGACGACAGGACAGGTCCACCGCTGGAAGGCCACATCTTCGCCACGGAACCAGAGGTGAGCACTTCGCGTGACCCCTTCCAAAGAAAGCCCAGTGAGCTGTCGAACTCTGGCCACAGGAGCAGGCCAGGATCCTGAGCCAACTTGTGGAAGGGACGTACGTGCGCGTCGTTGGATCCGTGCGTTCGGTGGACGGCAGACGGATGCTGAAGACCTTCCGCGCGTTCGGGCTGACCGACCTCAATGAGCTCACGATGCACCTGGCGGAGGTGATCCACACTCACATGGCGCTGCTGGTTGACAGCAAGAAAGCACCCGTAAGCGGCGCTCACTTCACTCGCTTCCCACGTCTGTCAATTTCGAAGAGGCCTCTTTCGATTTCCTTTTGTGGAATTTTCGCACTTTTCAGGCGGAGGATCGAGTGGATGGTGGAGGAATGGTGAAACCGGAGCCCATGGACACGAGCACCTTTGGTGGCGGAGCGGCGAACAACAGCCTCGGTTTGGAACCGAAGCAGAACATGGCAAGTGGCTGTCTTCACGCTCTCTTGACCACATAATACAATTTTTTCTAATATTTAATAAATGCCGCTGAGCTTTCCCGACATGTACCCTTCGCGGTGGTTCTGCAAGTGCCTCCTTTCTATTTGTTTTTCTTTTTCCACATTAAGATTTTTCTCCTAAAAATTCTAGAGTCAAACGCCTTATAACAAATGTTTCTACTATGAAAACACCCGTTTAACTGAGTAAAATTAGGTCTTTTTCTGATCTCCTGTGTGCTCAATGTGTTTCTCTGACTACTGCAATAAATTCCTGCTTGACAAATGTTTTTGTTTAACAAAGCAATTGTGCAGCTCCACAAAGCAAAACTGCTCGGTATTGTGAATTTTCTAGTTTAAAAGTAATCGATTTTACGTAAATATTTGCTCTCAAGTGGCGCACATAGAGGGCAGAAATACAGCGGCGCTGGTTATCACCGCTGCCACACCGCCTCCACCATGCCCCTCCGCCGTTGCCGCACTGTACATTCTAGGTTCTGTGGATAAATAGTTTGTTAGGCCTCATTCATAAGCCGGCGTTTCGCCTTGTCCCGGCGAAAGCGCCGGGGGCGCCGTGCCGAAAACAGGACGGTGGGGGGACGGAGGAGGGCTCGAACCAGCGGCGACGGAGCTCCCGGCGGTGGCTATAGCAATAGATGGATGCTGGCGGCTGTGTCCCATTATATTGGGTGGTAGCTTGCACCACCTAGGTTAGAAATCTTTCTGCACCTTTCAAATTTCGCGTCGAACGTTTGTATTTTGTGAAACTGTATACAGTGTAGACCGCATATAACGTATGTCGTTGGAGTCGCGAAAATCCGTACTATAAGCGGTACTGCATTATAACCAAAACCTCAATTTTTTAGGCCAAAATACATGCCATGAGACAACTTACCTTTGTATAAGAATTTATTTTATGTTAGATGAAAAATAAAGCTTAGTTTGAGGAAAGTCTTTATTTCACCAGACTAGTACACTTCTCTCTCAAGTGTGTCACACATTTCGAAAGAAATGAGCGACTTTTGCCTGGCGCAGCCTTTTAATGGAGTCGCGGGTTGCGGACGGACGTTGCGAGCGTTCAGGATTGCTAACCCTAATCGCTTTTCTTCGGTGATGAAAACGCGTCGAACTTCGCATCCTTTATACAGTACGCACCAGTAATACCTTCAACTTTAGCACGGGCATGAAATGCTCCAAATAAGAAATCCGGGCGATGTTCGAAAACACAAATGCTTAGAAAGCACCACTGTAGTCGAAGTAAAAAAACACGACGACACGGGCGTTTCTGCCGTCTTGAGAGTGCCACCACGACATCGCCACACGAGTAGGTGGATCTTCCCTTCTAGTACGTGCTGGCTTATCATAGGGACACACAACGAAAATTCACAGTCAAGGATAGCGCTTTTACGCGGAATGATGAGCTTCCACCACGCCATCTACGTCGACGATCACAACCAACGCCATGTTTGCGGATAGAAGAAGCCGGCCCACGACCGGCATGCAACGTGCACAAACACTTCTTCTCGACCTGCGATTGGGCTGTCGTTACGGTTGTCTCCAACGCAGCGGAGAGACGCACGCACGTGAACGACACGTGCGTGCATCCCTCTGTTGCTATGGCAACTGAAGCCTCTCTCTTCGCTTCTCCGAGCAACCTCCTCGCCCCGCGAGTGCCGCTTGCAGCTAGCGCCGTCGTCTAGTGTCACACAGGGAAGCATGCTCGCTGCACCGGTCGGTCGGCGCGGTCCGCGGGCTGTTCCAGAAACCGCACTATAACCGGTATTTCCCTTCGCGCTCCTGCATTTTAAGTGGTATGTAATTACATAAAGTTCTATGGGAGGCGAACCGGTGGTTTAAAAGAGCCGCGTTATACCCGGTCCTGCACTATAAGCGGTTGCGTTGTAAGTGGTCTATACTGTAGCAGGTATAACCTATTATTTCGTGTGCAATTTCACACTTCCCTCGATCTCTACTACCAATCTTGTAATCCCGTATTTGTGGCTGCTTTGTGGCAGCGTCGACCACCAAATGTACCGGACTATCGGCGTCGATGGGCGCAGCCGCAACTGTTTTGTTCCTTGGAGCTTGCGTTTGGGTCGCCGATAACGATCTTGCATGTTTCAAAACATTGATTTTATTTGTCTCCACGTTTCGAAACAAAAGCGACAAGACACACCGTGAGCACGTTTCACATCAGTCACTCCTTACGCCGCATTTCGTCCCCGATCATCGACGACCGCATTTTCTTTCTTTGGCTGTTCTTCCTTAAAATCGCATTTACGTCTATCACAAAGGAACCGATGTGGTCTCACCATTTCGAGCAGCAGCTCAGCGGTAAATCCAAATCTCTGTGTGCCCGTTGTTCAAAAGCCGTAAACATCACACAATGCGCCCGTCGTCTCGCTGGCCTCCCTCCTTCCCGAAACGAGCTTTGTTGACTTCGTCGACTCGTTAGGGCACAGTACGTTCAATTCCCCCTGCCGCGGCCGTGCCCATGGTCACCCAACCTTTGAGAATCTGCCAGATTCAGCGAAAGTTTCCGATTTTGTGATTGGCCGTCCCTCGATGGGGCGGGGCGCCGGCGTTCCCGGTCTCCCGCCGGTGCCGGGGACGTTGAACATCCTCGTTCGGCCCATTTCGGGTCTGGCGGCCCGATTTCGGACGGAAACCCGTCCCAACACCCTCTCCCCCGGCGAAAAGGACGGCCGGCGTTTTCGCCGGGCCGGGCGAAAAAACGGCTGTGTCAATGAGGCCTTAGTGTGCAAGCTTCTGTCTAGATTGTGCTACATGAATATGTTGCTGCATAGGAAGCCTACATGCAGCAACATACTCCCATAGCACCATCTGGACACAGGGTTGCATGTTAAGGGGGGACACTGGCTAGAGGTCAAACTTTTGAAATACTCAAGTGATCAAAATAAAATTTTCAGGGGAGATTTAGCTTCTGATGTAGGTGTACTGTGCAAACTTTCAGCTCCCTAGGACAAATTTACATACCTGCATAAGATGATGTGTCACTTTTCATTAAGAAATCTATGATATGCAAATGAAGCTATTAAGCACCATTTTAACTGTTTGAATATAAAGTGGGGGATATGGGACCTCGGGCTATCTAGTTTTAATAACTTACATGTAAATATTTCAGGAAGAGTTATTACCTCAAAATATGAGATGCATATCTGTCCTATGTCAATTTTTGAAAACTTAGTTTTTTATCACTGAGGACTTCAACTTAAAATAGCCCGATTCCCCAGTAAATTTCAGTTCAGAAACATCTTGATTGTGGTATCAAAATACTTTTACCTTCGAACAAAAGATTCCTTCGTATGAATTTGGTAGCAAAGAGTGGAACTGAGAAAAATGCATTCGAACATTGAACTCCTTTACTTTGTTACTGCCTCACAATGTGTTGAAAATGTTTTATATCAACGTAACTATTTGGCACATGGTTATCAAATTTGGTGTAGGGGTGTATAATGAGTTTATAAAACTGAAAACCTTCAAATTGAAAAATGAATTTTTTTTTAAAAATTAAAAATTTAGGCTTGTGTCCCCCCTTAAAACATTATTTAGACCCAAAACAGAGAACACTCAGCGCTGCATATTTGGTGTCGCATGCTCCACACGGCAAACACGTAGTGTAGTTTGCTTTCATTTTGCTCACGCCTTTGATTGAATACGCACCACATTGCTCCAATACAAGTTTTTTTAATTTTTACCATTTTGTTTGGGCAATACACTCACTTGTTTTCTTATTTTGTGTGTCCTTGAACGCATTTGAAAGGACCCGCGCGAACAAGAGTATAAAAGAAAAAAAGTATCTTCATGGGCAGTCGCAACTTTTTTATGCCATCTCGACATTTGTTCTACAGACGCTCCAATCTTCATCAGGATCCAAGATTCCCGATCTCACTCGATCCGAGTCCCAAATTGTTCCGCCTTGGAGTGAAAATATGCAGCCGAGGAAACGTGATCCATGACTCTACCTATGATGCCGAAACCTAAGCGAAATCAGCAGAGCCGCACAAAAAATATTCGCCCCTCTTTTTGTGCCGGACAGATGTGGAAGAGAACCGTCAGCTCGATTGTGCACCTTTCCCCTTCCCCGCCGCGCCGCGTGCCGAGTGCGCAGCCGATTTTGCAGTGTTGCTACGAGTAGTGCTGGTGTGCCCGCTGTGCTGTTTCGAGGGCCTTCTTCCTATGGCACGTGGTGGCGCAAGCCACCGCCCAATTCAGAAAGGCCAAATCTATGCAGTCGGCAATTGCCTCTCATTTGCTGTGTGTGCAATTCATATTTTAATGAGTTAGTCAAGTTTGTTGCGTTGAAGTTTAGATGGATATTAGTCTGCAGCAAGGAGCGCCTGGTGTCTCGACTGTAGACGACAAACTTTGAAAGTGAAGGTGCTGGCGGCACGTCCGCTAGTTAGTGCCTTTAAATCGCATCACGCAGGGGAGAAAAAACAACTGCATCTTTACGTGTTGAATGATGTTGATTGGGGCGAAGCTCTGGTGGGGCTTGTCTGCGTAGACGGTGAGCCGCAGCATGCCGAGCCTTTCGTTCGTTTTCGTCCATGTCACGCTGCGGTCAAATGCTCAAATGCGCATATAACCACATTCCATACCACACATTCTCTTTCTGACATGGATGAAAACGAACGAAAGGCTCGGCATGCTGCGGCTCACAGTCTACGCAGACAAGCACCACCAGAGCTTTGCCCCAATCAACATCACTCACCATGTGGAGATGCGGTTTTTTTTTTTTTCTATATGGGAGCATGTGCTCACGAGCAGGAGCACGTGCACCCGACGGCGGATGGATATACGGACATGGCTAGCCCCTAAGGAGCTTCGCCCCTAAAAGAAAGTGGTAATCGAGCCCAAGATGCCTGGATTCTGCAGTGCGAGGTTTTGCCCCACGTGCTCCGAGCTGTGAGGTGCTAGCAGACTCGGCCGCCTTTTCCCCTTTTGATAAGTCGATTGTCGACGTAGAAGAACTTTGTTTGTGATGGTCCCTCATATTATATTTGGTGCTACACTTTTTCCTAAGACACCTCGAGTGTCGCGCAGGTACGTCAATATGCAATAGCACAACTTCGATTTCGCATGATTCATTTTTGAGGCACAATGACTACAACAAAGTTATCTATACTACGAAAGATTTCGCCGGTCCCGCAGACTTCGTCATAAAGGCGTGTGACTGTATTGACGGCAACTGCAAACCCTCATCATTTATTTCTTATTGGCTTTAAATCGGTTGTGCCTGCCCAGGCAGTACTAACCAAAAAAGTTTCTTTCTATGTCTTTTTTTTTTATTACCCCTTATTCTAAGATATGTTGCCTCAACAACTCAAAAATGTGTCGCTGTGTTTTCCAAACTGTGGGCCGCAACCCCAAGGGGGATTGTGACGGATCCAGTGTAAGGGTCGCAAAGCAGCTCGGGAACTTGGCCTCTTTGCGGTGGCGTCAACAAAAATAAAAATGTACAAGTCGCGGCTTTAAAATAGAGCCAGAGCTGCGAGTTCTGGTGTTTAAACTCTGGTCTCAGTTTGACAAACCATAGTCTAACAAACAAGCTCATGTCAGTCCTTAGGAACTGTTATTCTTGCTGGCATGCCTTATTTTCTTTTCTTTTTTGTTTGCTTGTTCCTTGTTTAGCTAATTCTACCCTTACGACTGTAAAGAAAGAAAAGGAAAAAAAAACACAATAATTTGTGTATTTTGGATTCCATGCACTGAAATCCAAAAGCTGGTTTCATTACAAAAAGCCAGGGGGTGGTAGCAATGCAAAATTTTATATTTTTAGTATCACTGGATAGCAGAGTTTGGGGAGTGCTACTAGACTGCATTGCTCATAACCATTGCTCGCAACCGCTTTCATGGCAGCTATCCTATGGTCTCTCACCTCTGTATCAATATACTTTCATGCGTAAGTATGAATTGCTCTCACGATTGCATAGTTCTGGCATGTTGCTGTTGCAGTTATATCTCATTATTTCTTTTGCTACATTATTGTGTGGCTCTCAAAAATGATCACATCACACTTATAATCATATAGGCAGCCGGCAGTGGCCAGGCGGTGCCACGAGAGTACTGCATTCAGCGCCACAAGCGGAGGCGTCTCTGTTAATGGGGCGTCCAGTTTTCCCGTCGGGCCGTTGCGAGCGGCGGCGACCCCGATATCAGCAGTCCCCGTGTGCACCTGCGTCCCTGCGTGCCATGTCCCTGGTTCTTTTATGCGGTTTTTTAAGACCGTCGGGAGCCTGGATAGGTCCAAGTGTTTTGAGAATATTCTAGAGTCGTCATTTGGACACCAGTTTGAGTTGTCTTCACTACTTGTGGCCGCCCGATCGGTCTGTGCTTCGCTCGTCTCCCAGCAAGTGACACAACACAAAGAGAAGGCAGCGAATGGGTTTATTGTACATCCCGGTTGCCCGTCTTCGAGAGCCGGCAGTCCCGACCCGCCAACCCTAGTTGTCGCCCGTCGTTCAGAGCTCACAGTCGGAGCCCGTGTCCAGGCCTGCGGATCGCCCTTCCCACGCCAGTGCTGCGTAGGCTAGCTGTTCAGGGCTATCACAGCCAGAGTCTCGCTGCGGAATCAGTCCGGGATCGTCATGGACTGGTTCCGTATGATAGTATGGTCAGGGTTCGCCGCTTCCGCCGGTCCTGATCGGAACTTCGCTGGTGGAATGCTCCCGGAATCGCCATGGGCCAGACCAGCCAGAACGGCTCTATCGTTCCTGCCCGGCCCCAGCCTCGTGCAGCACGCTTTTCCTCTTTCCTCGCCGGCTGGCCTCTGCTCGCGCCTCGCTCGGCTATCCACTCCTCCCGACGCCCGCACACACTAGAATAAAATTTGGGTAGTTAGAACCAAACTCTGCTTGCTATAGAATCGTACGCACATTGCAAAGCCTGGTGTAAAATGGTGACAGGCAACAAAGTGTATGTGTATGAAGGATATTTACGCTTCGCAAGAGATTTTTCTACAGAAAAACTTTAGCATCCTGCTTTCTGCACGCCGTCACATTTGTTACCAGACTCAGCATTAAATTTGGTTGCTGAAATAAACAAAACTTTGTGCTAAGAAAATCTACTATTTGAAAACTTGCAGGTTTGGAAGGTTTTGGCTGCGACCACTCGTTCCGAACGGCATTAGGAGTGCCGGAACGACCCGACGGGCCTTTAGCTTGAAGGCCTGATCGCCCGATTCTCGACGTCACAGCGAAGCAACAATCAGCCCGATTGTTCCTATTGTAATTCCCTAATGTGGCTGCCAAAGCGACTCAAAATACAACTTGTATAAATATGTTATTTTGCCGACCAAGTAGTCGGCAAAATGAGTTTGTCCGACCGCTTTCCAAGCCTGCACATATATTTTCGTTGACTTCCACCCCAACAGTTTCTGTAAAATTCACTTACTTGTTGCGTCGCACTGCAGTAATCCACTTCTGTCGCGGTGTCGCTTCCCAAGACCTCGAAGGAAAGCGATGAAGTTTGACGCTTGAATCACCTTCGCGACTGTGGCCATCTTTCATGCAGCAGTAGCAACGTTTATTTTTGGGGGGAACTCTAAAAGCAGGTGAGATGTCACAGGAACCCGGTGGGGTTATAGAGACGTGAAGTTAGGACTTCCTTTTACGAAAAAATGGTTCCAAAAAAGGCTCACGCCGATCCGAAATGCAACCTTCACACGTGGTTTCTGGATGCGCCCTCCCACAGCCCCCGCGACCCGCGTAGTCCTGGCCTACCCAGTTTCTTTATTTTGCAGCCGCTAGATGGCGCAACGTGTAGCACCAAACTGCATTGCAGGTTGCCTATAGCTTTTTTTTCATGCCTGCATCTCTCTCATAGCTGTACAGTCATACACATTTATAACAAAGTGGAGGGAGATCGAAAATAAATTTTTTACAAACTTCTTCGTAAAATTCAAAGCTCACAGTGACAAGAAAACGCTCCCAAAAAATACAAAAAACACTAAACTGTGATTTTTGTTTTTTATTCAGTGCTCACCCAGGAGAAGCTTCTCATTGTTGCTTGCCTCCGCTAGCAGAGGCACGCAACAGTAATTATGCTTCTGCAAATTGCAGATTACCTTAGGGTGCCTTCAGCATTTTTTTCACTGAAGAAAATGCTAAAAAGTTTTCTGTGCTGCCACACGCAGTTTCCGTGTCGGTGCCATTCGGCGCGGGAAGTGACACGAAGGTTCCTAAGCCTAACCACTTGCATGATTTTTCCGTCCGAAGGTGGAAACCACAGACCACGACATGTGTTTTTTTGTTACATAAACATATTTATTGGACAAAACATTTCGTAGGGCTGGGTAATGCCACCAGCCAAGCTTTCTTGGCCTTACACAGACGATCGCACTTGCTTCTGTAGCTTCTGCAGAAACAGCGCCACGACGCGCGCACCCGCGACCATGCTCGGTTTGTCTAGGCCGCAGGGCTACCCTGGCTGCTTCGTTGGCTCAGCTTTGTCGCTGGCTCGACCACATGGCTGGCTCGGCTGTGTAGCTAACTTGACTGTGTCGCCGGCTTGGCCGCTGAGTCGGCTTGGCCGTCTGGCAGCTTACTCGCACGTGGCACTCGTTTTCTCTTCTTACTGACCATCTCCCCTCGTAACTGACAGGGGATAAACATAATAAAGTGTGCAGGTACAATTGGAAATTGGTCAGTATAATCGGGAGGCTTTGTTACGCCCCCAGAGTTGCCAGACTTCTCGAGAACACAAAAAGGCCTTGGAATTAACCTGTCCTAGTGGTTTACCTATTACTTACCGCACATTGTTTTGCATAGACTCGTATGTGTGATTGCCAGGACCATGCCCCTGCTTCGAACTAACCGAAACTTTGAATAAACACTGAGTTACCGAGAGTCGACTGTACATCTGTATCCATATTTCTTTATATGTAGACTGGAAAATAGTTGTAATTTATTTTTATGTGCACGGCACATCGAACTCATATTTCTCATAACTGCTTTTCTACACTGTCACCATCACAGTTAAGGAGTCGCTCTACCAAAGTATCATGTTGGTCATGCAACTGGGGCAAGTATTGTATATTGAAGGCAGCGTGTCTGTATGTCCCATAACGTAACTTGCATGACCAGATTGAAACCGGTTTGTTAAAGGGGCCCTGCAATCACATTTAAGCGTCTACCTTTTTTGCGGTTTCCACGTCTCTTGGGGTTGGGGCAAGCCAGCGGGCACGGAGAGAGTAACTAAATATCAGTGCGTCATATTTTAACCGGACGACGCGGAAACCTCCTCCACCGACGAGGGCGACCCGCGGTACTGAAAGCGCGCAAAATGTGACGTCTTTGGTCCTGGGCTTGACACTGGTCAAAGCCGCTAAGAGCTTTTTTTTAGTCGAGATACAAAATATAAGTGTCGCGAACCGTTTCAGTTATGTATGAAAGTAGTTTTTGTTCACTATTTTAGGTCAGAAAAGAAACAAATGCAGTTTAGAAAGTACGGAAACGAGAAATGACCCGTCGACATACCCGCCACCAAGCAGCGGAAAAAAACGGCGCATACTAGAAAAGGCTTGTGGGATGAGGCTACGACAAACGAGGAGCGTAGAAAGGTCCCGGATGTACGTGGCGGCGCTGTGGTCGTATACCGGCTCAAGAATCCGACCGGTTCCGAGCGTTCCGAAGGCCTTCGGCGCGGGCCCTGCTGGCGATTCGGCCATTTGGCGGTGCGTCAGCACGAAGTGGCTCCCGTTCTGAACTGATCTTTACCCTGTGTTTGCTGTCGTTTGTGGCCAATGAAATGTTATGCCGAATCAGTGTTTAGTCGCGCTGCAAATGCAATACGAGCTGCCCTGGCCGCCCGCCTCAGACAGCCTATCCAACACGTGCTTTAGTGGCGCCCTCTCGAGCCGTCGACACGGAGTGCGGCAGCCGTGTGCGCTCGATGAGCTCACTACTCCTCCTCTAGTTCAAGGCTACTCAAGGCAGGACCTAAGACGTCATGAAGGAGATTATTTTTTGCTTGTTTTTGTAATTCTAATTTGCCTATAACTTTTAAAATAAAGCGAAATTTGAGAAAAGAAAAGTTGGATTAAGTTACTACGTTCAGTACGCTCAGGTTCAGTGCAAATTAAAAACCAGTCAAAAAGTCATTGCAGGGCCCCTTTAACAGAGAATCTGTTTCTAATCGGGGCAGTGGTTTTTGAAAAAGCTCGAACGTCGCAAAGATGCGTAACGTCGTGGACAGGGCAGGGCGTACATACTTTCCCCACAAAATTTAGCAGGCAGTGCTTCCATTGGAACCTTATTTAATCCCAAAACTAGGTGAAAACGGATTCTTCATTCGCAAGAGTTTGGCAGGAGCCTAAGTTTTTTGGGTTTTTTTTTATTTTTTTTTATTCAAGATGATAATGGGTGATGATGCGCATTCTTGCAGGTGTACGAACTGATTCGCGAGTGTCGCACCACAATCGGAATCAGCCTTGACGAGGTCTGTGCAAAGGTCAAGTCCCTCAGCAGAGCAGCCATCAAGTGAGTTTTGCGTTCCAAGTGGCAATACAGCGCACGCATGGGTGCCATTTCACAGCACCTCCAAGCAGGTGCGCTGGTGTTGCCTTCCGACAAACGAAAGTGGGGCACGATGCTCACATGCTGCAGTTGAAGGGACCTGTGTGTATTTCATAAAATGTTAATGGAATACTTTTGCTCAAGTACTTTCAGATAGGTGTATTATAGGGTCGGCTGCATTTTGGGGCGACTTCAGCTCAATAAGCCCCCCACCCCCGTCTTTGCCACTGGAAGGTAATGGACCATCCCGGAAATATGCAGCACCTCCCATCATTCTTTCAATGCACTACGGCAATCTGATGCATGGCTCATGAAGCAGTACCCGTAAATAGAAGGAGCAGTTCACGTTTGTTTAGCATTTTGTCGTCTTGGAACACAAAAAAAAAAAGCAGGGCGATAACACAACATGGGCACATATCGACTTTGTGGTGTTTTTGCTTTGTTTTCTTTGTGTCCTGAACTTGCAGTGGTAGGAGAGAAGGAATTAAGCCACTTCCAGGACATTCACAGCATACGAGCCGACCTGAGCACGCATCAGAACACTCCCCCAATTCCCCACACTGCGTGCAGGGTGTCTACCGACCGGGAATTGTCAGGGAATTTTAAGAGACCTGGAAAATTCAGGGAATCGTCAGGGTAATTTCCAAAAAGATTGCCGAGTCAGGGAATTTATCCCATGTTCGCCTGCTTACACTAAAAGTGGCAGGCACAGGCAGGCAGTGCCACGAGCGCAGTCAAGTGCGGCGTCGCGACCCCTAGGCGCGATGCGACCCGTGCAATTTTTCACGCGTAGCGCTTCACACAAGAGCATGTGCAAAGCTGGCGGCTCGTCGGTGCAATGTGGAATTGAGAGGCTATGTGGGATTTTCCAGAAAGGTCTATTGCACCTTTTTGCAGGGAGCCAATCATTCAGTCAATCAATTTTAGTATTTGGTTACAGATCTCACATACAGATATAGATCCTTCGATAAGATTATGTGGCTTGTGTGTGGGTCGGGACTGGGCTTAGCAGATTTATACCATTTCAGCACTCTGCTATGTCTGACCGTCGTCATTACTACTTTTCTTCTTTCCAAGTTTGGCGGGCAGGAAATGAGGATTGATTTTTAAAAGAGCCAAATCTATATTGACATAAACAGGAATGTGTGCTTATCGGACTTGCTCTGAACCCTGTGCCGCGCCTCGTGTTTATTGGTTTTTCTTGCGTAATACAGTTGAACCTCGATTTAGCGAAGTCACCGGGACCCCCTAATTATTTCGTTAAATCGGGAACTTCGTAAAGTCGAGAAAGACATTCTTCGGGATAGGCTGTGCGGGGAATCCGAATTTGTTTGTTAAATTGGGAAACTCATAAAATCGGGTTTCGTTAAATTGAGATTCAGCTGTATGACCGATTTCAGGTTAATCACCTTTTGGAAACGATCGACCCCCAGATATACTCCGAATTCCAGCCACAATTGGCTCAAGTTTCAGCTTCTGGATGTGGCTCTTTTTACGAATAAAACTCTTCAAATATAGGACATCTGCTGTACCACCTGTTTAAAGGATGTTGAAACTATGCTTCTGTACATAACCGACTCCGCACGTGAAAACTGGCCGTTCGCTATTACAAGAGAAAAGATGGTTTATTGTATGGCTTGGGACGCCAGCCAGTGTGCTTCTGACAGCAATCCGCTGTAACCGTTGAACTAGTTGCGCAACATAGTTGAGCCAGCTCAGTTTTAACAGTCGTCTATTCTGTCCTCGCAGGGACGTGGTTGAATTCCTCTCCAACGAAGGCCACATCTACACAACCATGGACGACTGTCACTACAAGGCGACCGACGGCTTCTGAACACCATTCCTCCCTTCCTTGTTAACGCGTGCACTTTGCAACATAATTTACTCCGATTGTACCCGAGGTACCAAAATAAAGATCTGTATGGGCTACACTTGCCTGTGGTAGTTGTTGCGAGAGGGCTACAAGTGCGCCATAGGTTTGAGTCGTCTTTCCTGTTGCTGTGCAGTTGCAGTCACTCGCGTCGCTGGGGGTAGTTAATAATACTACTACTACTAATAATAATATTTTTACTTGGCTCTGGAAAGCCGCGGCACCGCGGGTCTCCGGTGTTTGTGCTAGCGGATGTCCCCATTGTGCTGTATAAGGGCTTGTCCGGTGCCGTCGTCGAAACACGCAACTAAGCCGAAACATTCCATAGCCAAGTATTCTCCGGACTAAATCAAAGTAGTTGACAGTGATAACGATAATAGTCCTGGAGAAGGGGAACAAGGATGACAAAGGACAAACATAAATCTTCATAACACAACTAGGTTAGTGCCCTTTGTTCCCCTTGTTTCCAGCGATGTGTTTGCTGCGCCATTTGCACCAAACTGTGCCATAGTGGTTACCCTGCTACATCCTGTTGCCTTTTGACAAAATGTGATGAATTTGCATCAAAACATAATTTCACTTTTTTAATACTGTCTCGTAATATCTGAGGATTCGCTGCACGGCCAGTTCGTTACGGTAGACTCGTCTGAATTTTCAGAACTTTCGATCATTGCCTTAAATAATGCATTACTCGACTTGATCTTTGTATGAAACACTGACAGTACTCGGAAATCGCGCAATGTTCTCTTGTTCGTGGTCTGCTCCGGTGGGTTAGGTAGCTTTGTTGAGTGTGCTTCTCACCATGCACTGGTGCAGTACAATGAAGCGAAAACCACAGAGTGGGCCTCGTGATTTTTCGTGTCATGCTTCGCTGCAACGCAACCACATACTAGGGGGAAAAGCACTTCTCCAGATCAAGGCATTGCAAACACAAATATCAAGTATATTTTTAAAAAATTGTGTGTTTTTGTAACAATTCTATTTTGCAGTAAAAATGACGAATAAAACTGCTGCTAATAAGACTGACATTCGGATACTTTTTTTGGAAGTTCAAATTCCAAACTTAGCAAGGATACTTGAGTCTCTATAAGCTTATTTGTTGTCAACTCTCTGGTTTAGTTATTACCTTTACATAGGTTCCATCTGTGTTCCATATGCAGAGTGAATGGAGCAAATTAAAACTCAATTAGTTGGAGGAGTGAGTGAGAGTGAGATTATGTTTATTTACAGAAAGGGGACGCCGGATACCTTGACGAAAGTCATCTTATTCAGTGGAATTAGCCGGGGGAGTGGATGGAAACTTTGGCTTTTTTGGGGGGGGGGTTTGACCCTCTTAACTTTCCCCCCCCCCCCCCTCCCCCTGCCTATGCCACTGAGAGGTGATAGTAATGCTTCTCTGAGGGGGATATTGCGATAGAAAATTCTATGAAGGAGAGAGGCATGACGCTAGGCGGCGAAAGGAAAGCGAATGAAGGTTAGCCGATTGGCGTAATCCTGAAATGCTCGTATATGTTGAGCAGACATTATGAATAAAATGAAGAGCTCTGTTTTGAACGGATTCTAGATGATTTGTGAGGTATGACTGCCATGGAGACCATATAGATGAGGCCTATCCTAACTTGAGTTTTATAAGAGTAGTATACACTAGTCGTTTTATAAAGAGTAGCAAGTTTGAGGTTATGGTGCAATATCTGACAGTACGGTTATTATTAGCAATGACAGGTTATGTGAGTATTCCATGATAGGTCAGAGGTGAGATGGACACCCAGGTACTATTTATAAGATGAGCAGGCTGTTACTTGAGTGTTAGCAAGGTAATACGAAAATGATGTGGCACGTGAACTGCGGGAAAGTGACGTGGATTTACAATTATTAAAGTTTAGTGCCATTTGCCATTTTTTGCACTACTGAGATACAGACGCAAGGTCTTCCTGGAGAATTTGATGATCACGGTATTGTTGCAGATCGACCACAAATGCAGTGGCGCTTGCCGTCTTTCTGGTTTTCCCTCATCTTGGTTCTAGATGAAACGCAAGCTGCGCAGGAATAAACGTTAGTTATCAGTCACTATCATGTTTCCTGCAGCGTCGTAGCAAGTATGAAAGAATGGGTCGGTACGTGACACGATTGTCGCCAAACAGGCACACAGAAGAAGCTATAGGCAGTATTCACTGGACGCCATATTTGAGGTAACTGCTCACATCTCATGCTCGGGAGGAGTTTCCTATCGGCTGTCGGGCAATTACGAGAAAAGAAGGGAAAGAGAAACTCTCTTCTCGCCGGGATTTTCCTTTGTATGTCCCAGGCTTCCCCAGACGTCGCTATTTTCCCTCTAGAGATTAACTTTCACTCAAAATTCATACAAAAGCAGCTTTCCCCCCTCTCTCTCTTCCCCAGTGGGGAAGAGCTCAGCTATGACCGCCAGTGAATACGCCGTATTTTAGGGTGGAGTTCATTAATGTATATAAGGAGCAGAAGGGGGCCGGGTACGGCCTGGGGGATGCTTGATGTTACGGTAAAGGTGGAGCATTTTACGTTGGTAACGGAAGAATATTGCGTACGGTTAATTAGGAATTCAAAAATCCATTTGACAACACTGGAGTGAATATTAAAGGGGCCCTGCAAGGACTTTTTTAGAGGTTTTTAATTTGCACCCAACCTGAGCGCACTGAACGTAGTAACTTAATGAAACTTTTCTTTTATCGAATTTCGCTTTATGTTAAAAGTTATAGGCAAATTAAGATGACAAAAACAGCAAAAAATAACCTCCTTCATGACGTCCTTTGTTGCTTGAGTGGCCGTGAACTACAGGAGGGGTAGTGAGCTCAGCCGCTGCCGCACTCCGTGTCGACGGCTCGAGAGGGCGCCACTAAAGCATGTTGTGGATAGACTGTATGAAGTGGGCAGCCAGGGCGGCTCGCATTGCATTTGCTGCGCGATTAAGCACTAATTCGGCATGACACTTCATTGGCCACAAACAACAGCAAACACGGGGTGAAGATCAGTTCAGAAGGGGAGTCACTTCGCGCTGCCATAACGCCAAAGGGCCAAAGCCGCTCGCCGAAGGCCTTCGGAACGCTCAGAACCGGTCGGATCCTCGACTGCAGCGCCGCCGCGTACATCCGGGACCTTTCTACGCTCGCCGCCCGTCGGTGCTTGATCCCACTACACCTTTCTAGGATGCGCCGTCTTTTCCACCGCTTGGTGGCGGGTATGTCGACGGGTCATTTCTTGTTTCCGTACTTTATAAACTGCATTTGTTTCTTTTCTGATCTAAAAGGCTGAACAAGAACTACTTATATAAATAATTGAAACGGCTCGCGCCACTTATACTTTGTATTTCGACTCAAAATAAGCTTTTAGCGGCTCCGACCAGTAGTAAGCCCCAGGACCAAAGACGTCACATTTCGCGCGCTTTCGGCGACGCGGGTCGCCCCCGTAGGTGGAGGAGCTTTCCACGTCGCCGGTTAAAATACGACGCACTGATATTTAGTTACTATTGCCGTGCCCGCTGGCTTGCCCGAACCCCAAGAGACGTGGAAACCGCAAAAAAGGTAGACGCTTAAATATGATTGCAGGGCCCCTTTAAAGGGGCCCTGCCCTGCAACGAAATTGGAAATATTCCCGTCGTGTTCAAATTAAGTTGAATATGATCCACAATATCCGTAAATGACAATCGCACGTTTGTATTTTGAGCATGGTGGCTGTATTTTTCGTTATAAACGGCCCACTCTAACAAGCGCTCGGAGAAGGCCCAGCGGAGATCACGTGACATCTAACGCAATGGTGACGTTGGTCGTCTCAGGACGAGCAAAGCTACGGCGAGGCAGACGTCGAGAGGATGGCCTAGTCGTTCCAGCCACCGAAGCGGCTGCTTTTGTACGAATTTTGAGTGACGGGTTAATCTTCTATAATCTTGTAGGGGGACAATAGCGACTTCTGCGACACACAAAAGGCATTCTCGGGAAGAGGGGAGTTCCTCCTGCCCCTCTCCTTTCGTCCTGGCCGGAGGCGAGACAACCTCCGTCACTAGCTGTCAAGGTTCCTAAATGGGCATTACAAGCGAGGCGTTAGCGACATCCACCAGGTGCTCTTTGCTAATCGTTTAATTCGTTTTAAAATTCCTTTTCGTGACTTTTTTAACAAGATATTGGTATGTTCGATGTGATGCTGCTCCTTTGAACACACATAGACCAAAAAATGAGCGCCGAAATTTCGTTGTAGTATCCCTTTAAGGTCTACCCACTATTTTTTTTTTTTTTTCAATCGGCCAATAACAGTTTGGTGTTCCGACATCATCGCAACCCCTGTGCAGGAAGCAGACTAACTTGCGCTCTGCATAACAAACAACTCCTGTATTATTTTTTTTTTTTAACAAACAAGTATGGACTTTAAAGGGACACTGACACCCCCCAAAATTTTTTTTTAATTTTTTGCCAGGCGCTTCATTATGGTGCCGGAGGACTACCCAATTAATATTTTGCAACAGAGTAGCGTATTTTTTAAATAAAGTCAAAAGACGCAACAGCTCGAAACCGAAACCGAAACCCGACGGAGGTCGGAGAAGTGGAGAGGAGAGAGCGAGTGGCGGAAGTCACGTGTCTACACCCGACCGTGTGGTTTTTTTTTTTTTTTTTTTTTTTCTCCTTCCCGGTAGCAGACAACATGCGGCGTACGGGAACTGTTCGCCGTGGGATTCTTTTGCAGTTATGTATGTTCCGCTCGTTGTTCTGTACTCCAAGATGAGTTGTTTTGTATATTGAGGAGTTGGAGATGAGTAGTGAGTGCCCGTGGTGAATTTTGATCGGCTCCGAAAAGAATACACCCAAGATGTTGCGTGAAGAGCTGGCTCACATGTCCTGCGTCCGAAACAGAAGTGGCATTGTGCGACAGAGTTTCCGAAAGATCAACGGGATCGGGACCAATGGCTGGCTGCAATTCCTGTAGACCATTTACGGGCACCTCGGAAAGCGGACGCTACCTGATTTATATGCTCCTTGCATTTTGTGGAAAGTGATTACATTGAGTTCGCAGGTTTCAAAAAGGAAATCCCATACCATTTGATTCAGCGACGTGTCGTCCACAACATTTGTTTCTTTTTTTTTTTTGTTTCTTCAGTGATAATTTTAAAAAAAGAAAAGAAATGTAGACATCAAAAAACATTAAAAAAAAAAAAAAACAGTTCCACGGGGGATCGAATCCGGTCCTACGGCGTGTAACGCGGACGTCTTTCCCACTAAGCTACTGGCGCATATCGAAACTAGGGGGTCTCTTTCCTTTGTAATAATTCAGCCGATAAACTGTAAGTTGGAAAGTTTGCTACCGATTTTCCGTTAGCAAAAGCACTCCCGGGTCGAAGTCGGGATGCACCCCGCATTGGCGACATTCTCACCTTGTAAAGAAATCGTACGCGTGCATATTCAACTCGAAGTAGACACGTCGTGCTTGACGTTTGCGCGAGCGATATCTTCAGCCACGAGAAGGGAGCGACGGCTCGGCGACGTCTTCGTGCAAATCGGCTTGGTGGTCGGGCGTGTCGTACGGGATGAAGACCAATTCTTTTGATCAGTCCCAAATTTCTCTTTTAAAGGCAGACAAAATTCTCCGGTACCGCGAACGACAGTTCTGAAATAGAGGTCCCACGCACGTCGTCCGCTGCCATCGCGTCCCTGCGAGTCCCACGATACGCGAAACGACGCACGCACAGAATGCTTCCGGTTGTCTGTGAAACTTTTTTTTCAATGAACGTATTTGCAGCTTTTTAGAAGCCACAAAAAATGGGTTTCATATTTTTTTCTGTTTTTAATATTGAGTGTGTGCCTTCAGTGACCCACGACTTTGATTAAATTTGGTGGTCGCATCGATACCTTAGAAAACGGCCCGTGACCGCGGAAAAGAGAGTGAGCGAGACTCGAACCGGCCAGTTCTTGATCGGCGGTTTTCGGGCGGAAAGAAACCGAATTTCGAGCCGCAAATTCTGTTCTGGGTAGTTGAGCTCTCATATGTCACGTACAACTAAAAACCTCGGCTAGCATAAATACCCTGTCAGTGTCCCTTTAATTGTCAAAGACGTAGACCGTATTATCAATATTTCCGTCAAATGACGGGTTCACGGCAAAACACTTTTCCGGCGATCGGAAGCGTGGCGGCGTTGGTCCGCGGCTGCAGCGTGGCGCCAAGATAACATCACAGAACACCTATCTTAATTAAGCAATTGTTTTGAATGATCATTCGCGGAGCTTTTAAAAAGGGGCATCGATTATATTGAGAATTTTATGGTAAAATCTCCCCTTGTTTGCAGATTCGCGTAACAAAGCCACGCGCTAAGTTCTCTTCGGGAAGTTGGCGGACAAGCACGGCGCCCGCTAATCTTTCCTACTGAAAACAATGGCAGCTCCAGCGGCTGCAGCATTAATAGAATGATTCAATTCTCAATACATCTGAGTAGGCATTCAAATGTTTCCACGCATCTACTGAAGACACAGCGTATTGCTTCAGTCAAGTGTATGTATGGATTTGGATGGGTGACTACGACTTCATATTCGTGCAAAGTTTAGTTCGTGCACATCTTTTAAAATAACAAGCACAAAGTTGTTTTTTGAAAGGATTTGAGTACGTCTGAAGTAGACAGGAAACGCATGCCTCGCCTGACATAGGACCAAAACAGAGACAGATCTTGTACAACGTTTCTTTTCCTCTGTTCAACAACTTTCCCCTGTGAGAATAATACATTATCTCCTTATAATGGTTATTATAACGTACACTCGGCAGCAAAAGTTTGCGGGTTTTTGAGGGAAAGGAGAGCTGGGGTGGAGGAAGGAAGCGGAATGCTGCAGAGGAGGAAACGCCCTCAGCGTTCCGTCTGCTTCGCCCTCCCCAGCCTACCTTTTTTCGACCGGACTCGAGATTGTGCAAGGCAGAAGACCCCCCTCTCCACGCCTTCGGGCGAGGGAAGCAAAGGATGGAAAGAAGGGACCAAGAGGGGCGGGCGTTGGTGGAAAGGGTAGGAGGGAGAGGAGAAAGCGGGCGAAAAGTGGAAAGCGCGAACTGGTCGTCGGTCTTTAACCTGTAACTGACTATAGTTCTGACGGCGCGAGGCCGCTCTCAAGAATCACGCTTTGAGAATGCGCTTCCTTTCGCGCAATCAGTCATGTCTTTTCCACTCGCTTCCGTCCGAAGCGCGCGACATGAAACGGTATCTAGAGCACGCGGAACGCAGAGCAGAACCCATCGCGTTGACTCAGGCAGACGTAGGGTGGACTAGTGCCACTAAATAAGCTACGCTTCAGAGTAACGACACTTCGCCATATTGTGTCTTAACATCATGGTTGCCAGTGATCTGAAGCTTTATCTGAAATCACAGGAAACGCTTTTCCGCCCTCCACAAATAATTAAACTGCTCGCGACAAAGCAAAGCAATATTACATGACCTTCCTAACACCGAATCTAATGCTGAGGAAGACGCACTTTTGAATCATGACGATCGACAGTTGCGTCTGCTCTGCATACGAGCCAAAATGGCGGCGACCACAACACTGTCGGGGAACGGAGTGCCGATACTCTAAGCGCAGCTCATTTAGTGACTCTAGAGTGGACCACCCGTCCCGCGGGACTGCATCGCATTGAGGGCTCTCGTCCCGCAAGATATGCCAAAATCTTTCAAATGTCCCACATTTCATACTGTCGTACAATTCACTGTGCACCTCATGACGCTGAAGAACAACGGGGAACGGGAAACGGGGAGACCGCTGGTAATCGTGTGAATCGCGATGGTACGCCATTTTCTATTCAAACATTGCGGGAAGCGACCGTCGTCCTTGCAGGAGGTGCGACGCGTATGCGCCGTTGTGCCTCTCCCCTCGAAAAAATATGAAAATAAATTGTCCGTCTAATGTTAAAAAAATTAATTATTGTAATTATGTTTAAATAAGGCTGTGTCAATGCGCGAAGTTGCTATGGATTTTTTTTCTTGTTAACCTGGCCACACAAAACAAAAAGCTTGCAACTGGCAACGGTTGAAAACAAGCGGGTTCTAAATTTGTGTAGGAGCATGTGAGTAATAGTAAGAATCGACCGGAAATTTTAAGCCAGGAAAGACTTACTGTTCCTTCTTTCCTTTAATGCATTGAGTTCTGCTGCAGTTGATTTCTATGTTTCCTATGTAGACAGTCTTAAAAAGGTTGCAATTTTAATGTTGAAAGGATTTGCGGTGTGTATTTTTTATATTGTGTATCTCAGCACAAGTGACTAAAAACGCGTCACCTTGCCCCAAAAAACTGCTATGCCGCTGCATAATTGCAAAAAAAAAAAAAAATATTCGCAGATTTTTAACCGCGTTTGACGGCTACGGGAACTACGGTAACAAATTTAGTCTCTGGGGGTTACGCGGAAGTCAACAAAACCTGTCCCCCAACCCTGCTAGATTACGTGTCAGCACATCCATCGAGCCAGTACATCCATCGAGCCATTACATCCATCAATGGATGTAATGGCTCGGTGGATGTACGGGCTCGATGGATGTATTGACATGCGTATGGATGTAGCTGCTCGAGGGATGTAGTTGCTCGTTGGATGTAGTTGCTCGCTGGATGTAGTGGCTCGGTGGATGTAATTGCTCGCCGTTCCTGTTATCATGCCTAGCGTGCCATTACATCCATCGTGCTATACTTCGTTTCAGCTTCTGTCCGAGCGCGGCCGACGTTATGAGCCGAAGGGCCAATCAAACAGCGAAGATGCACAACGTCATGGTGTGCTCTCTGCAGTTTATAGGACAAGCCGGTATTCGCCGTCTCTCTGTGCGCGCTCCTCCGCCCACTAGTCCTATCAAGCGCAGAGAGCACGCCATGACGCTGCGCTTTTTGCGCTCTTTGATTGGCCCTTCGGCTCATAACATCGGCCGCGCTCGGACCAAAGCTGAAACGAAGTATAGTACATCCATAGAAGCCAAGATGGCCGCCGTGGGGCCGCAATTATATTTAAGCTGATTACTTTGTTTGCGGTATTCATATTCTCATTGGTTCGGAGCCTCAGCAAACAAGGGGTAAGCCACAGAACATTAGTGAATCACAACTGAACTCAACGGGGCATTCAAACTTTTTCTTTTCTTGTCGAAATGCGAATTAAAAAGTAAGATTATGTGTACCGTCCTAATACCCTATTAAAGTAGTTTACTGTAGAAGATTTAATTTTCGCGATGACCTAATATTCGCGAGGACCTGAATTTCACGATTTGATCAAATTCGCGAAAAATTGGTCACGCGAATAAGTCACCCCATGAATACGAATACATTGCGTATATCTCCCTTTCACGAAATGTTCTGCCCGCGAAATTTCCGAAACCGGCACTTCGCGAAATGTCGAGCCCGCGAAATTAAACTCGTTTCTATTGAGTTAATTATGAGAGTTAAAGAGCAGTAACTAATGTTTCATACATGTGGAAACAACAAACAAGGAAAATAACGCCTTGTCATTAGGATCGGCTCCCAAGGGCGGAAGTGGTGGCGCATGCGCAAAGCGGGCATACGACGGCCACGTCGGGCCCAAACACTTTCGAGACGGGTTCGCGCACTGTTTTCATATGGCATGACACCCATACTCCCTCTTGATAATTTGGAGTTCGAGCTCCGTTAAATCCGGTAAATTCATCAGGACTGGGGGAGGCTCGTGCGGCTTCGGTGAGGCCGAGGGCCGCACAAGGTGCATGACGCACAACGGGTAATTTTACTTGCTTTTGTGCATTATTCATTTTTTTCGGCGTATAACTCCTGAAATAATGTGAACTATTGAAAAATATATGGCTCGTTTGCTGCTGCGTTCACTGAGGTCGGGCTCAGGGCAAGATGATAGGCATGCTAAGCGGATTCGCTCTTTGATCTTTTGCCTTGCAGGCACTTTATGGTGAAATTGCGTCACGCGAACCATGTTTACAAATGTACAGATAGCAGAAAAACCTTCCAGGCTTGAGTATGGAAAACTCCGAACATATTCAGGATTGCCAAATTCGCTGGGTTAAGGCTACACCGCTCGCCACATCAGTATATCTCGTGTTGGCCCGTTATTATGATGATGCGTTTCGCCACCTCTCGTGACGATGCGACTACTTGCAACCAGGTACTACAGTGAGACAAGACCGATTTTTAAGCCTCTTGCGACGGCGGAGGACCAGATGCGCTGCCGCGGAGCAGGTCTTACGCCGTCTTTTCTCTCTCGGTCGTACTCGGTTGCAAGTGTCTGAACAGCGCTTAAAAGAGTCGGTTCAAACATTTGCGTTTGACTGCGTTACGACTGGTTACAACCAATGGATGATCCTCACGACGAGGCAATGGGCAGTCAACGCAGTCAAAGCAAATGTCTCAACCATCCTTAAGAGAATTACACTAACCCTTTCGCAATTGCTGCTCGCACCGGCACAAGCGGTCGCAAAGAGTCGTTCATAAGCAAACGCAAATGTCTGAAGTAGCTTTCAAGAAAGAAAGAAACGAAATGTGTAGCGGAGAAAATTTGCGTAATTGATGCATGCAATGGCACGTTTTTGGATGAAGCTGCTTGATGGATATGATAACACGATGGATGTAATGACACGCTTTGGATGAAGTTGCTCGATGGATGTGATGGCGCAGTGGATGTAATGGCACGATGGATCCAATGGCACGTTGGATTTGGTTACACGCTGGATGAACTGGCCCGAAATGGATCTACTGGCACTATGGATGTACTGGCACTATGGATGTACTGGCACGATGGATGTAATGGCACGAGATTGGACGGATTTGCTCGATGGATGTAATGGCACGATGGATGTGCTGGCCCCAAGCCACCCTGCTACACTCGGCGTCAGCTCTGTGGCGAGCCGTCTTTTGTGTCGACGGCTCCCCGCGACGTTCGACGATGCTGATTCTTGAAAAGTCGATAATCGCGGAGGATGTGGCTGGGGTCTCTGAAGAGAGAACTCAACTTGGAAGCCAGGTGATCCCCCAGAATACGTCACTCGAAAGAAGACGTGGAGACTTGAGGGGCACTGCTACCTTCGATTTGCTCCGTGTTTTCTTTTTTTAGAACTAGTGCGCGCAAGTATGTACGGTTTTCTGTTCTTCGTTCAATAGGTGACACTGATTAATTCCCACAGCTACTTGGCCAAAGTCCGAAAATTGTTGCACTACCCCTTTAATAACGTATTTGGCATTAAAGTTCACTAGGAGTTAAAACTTTTTGAGCTAATAGCCGCGATACAATTTCCTGGGTATAGTGTGCATTCGGTCAGCCAGGACATTTAATGTGTTAGCAGAGCTACATTTCGAGGTGTGTGTGTTGATAAACTTTCTCTTAAACCTCCCCCCCCCTCACCCCCCTCGAAGTAGAACGCTCGTAAGTTTATCACGGGAGGGGAAATAAGGACAACAATTGTGCCATTGGTTGTTCTCCAAGGAAGTGGGGCAAGAAATTTTTTTAACTGTCAATTAAAGTTTGAGTAACATATGTAAATTTAAAACATTAGTGGGCTAAAAGTGAGCGTCTTCACCGTGCTTAATCGGGCACAAAAAAAAAAAAAAAAATAAGAGCACTTTAGTTAGCAGCATTGCTTGGGATGAAAAAGTCAAATTCGGGTTTTTTTACCAACGACGGGCACGTGGCATACCCCAGCGGAGGACTGAAAATTAATTTTGACCACCTGGGGATCTTGTGACGTGCAACCGATAGCTCGATTATACGGCGCCTTCTCCTCAATAAGCCTCCGTCACCGTCAGACTGCGGGCACCTCGGCCGGGATTCGAACCAGCCACCTGGAGATCGAAGACAATGTCTGACGCAGTAATTGTAATCGTCCTCGACAAATGCAAAAGCATCTTATAGAAAAAAAAAAGAAAAAAAAAGAGAATAAAAAGCTTCTATACCCGTTTTCACCTCAAGAAAAAAGCAAGTTTTGCGCATTGTTTATACGCGGTGCGAAATAGTTCTTATGAGATTTGGTTATCGCAGGGAAAAGCAATGCTTTTGGCGTTTGAAACGTGAATGTCTGGATAAGATAACATATATATAATCTAACATTCACCTACATATCTCTTAATTATCCCCATAAAGGGGGAAATTAGTAATGGTCCGCGTGGCGCCGGACTTTTTTTACTGTGGTTCCTGAGGTGAAAACGGGTTATAGTGAGACAGCCAAGCTGTACGAAAGCCCATTCAGCTCTCACGAGGCGGCGGGAGCTTCGGCGGTCCTCACTTTGGGTTGCGCCGTCATGTGACGGGTTCGTATTATAAAGTTTACGATCCCTCGTGTCGAGAACGTAGTTATCAGTTTATCGTAAAAACCCGGCAGGTAGTTTTCGAAAAAAATTGAGAAAAATGCGACACATTGTAAATTTATTTCACTACTGAGATGCAAATGCAGTTTTAAAATGTATCTCGATACAGAGATACAGATACTCGAAAGTATTTATCGCTATACTGCCTAGCCCTGAATGTAGGTTCAACTGGCGCTATTGTCTGCGCGACTTCCGGGGTGCAGATTGAAGCAGATTGGAGCAGACAACATACCAGTCTACTTTTGCAGCTCGTACATATTGTCTCTTCGCCGGAGAACAGGGATGAGCTTTGTTACTTAGGTCGTAGCGAATATTTTGTGAATTTTTTTTAACGTTGTAAAAATAAAATTACTTTGGTTACAGTATCTTTCTTATCATCAGCAGACGATGTAAAACGTTGCCATAATTCACGCCCAAACCTGTGTTCCACAGCGGATAGGTAAAGACAAGCGACGAATTTAAACAACATAACAGTTGAAAGGAATGCAGAGTATGTTCAAGGTGCGCCTAGCATATTGCTAATATGCCATCTCTGTTGCTCTACGGAAATGAGCCCTCCGTGCGATTTACGAGCCGTTAAATACACAAAAAAAAAAGTAAAGAAAAAAGTACGAAGGCCGTAATTGGTGCCTGTCTCGAATATTTCCTATGTGGGGCACCTGTTTCCTGGCTTCTCCCTATTTGCAAGGATTTCGAGCGTGCACGTGATGTTTTCAACGCCGAGCAAGTTATATTCGCGCATATGAAGGAGCAGAAAGAATAAAACGAGACTTGTTTATTGCAAATCGAACTATAATTGTTTGACCTTTATTTTGATGGTCTACGTGCACGGGGAAAGTCTCTGCGGCAGTGACGCTGCGTGGTTCTCGTCGTCTCTCTTGATTTTCCAAATGAACTTCCCTCCTTCGACACGTCTAGCTTTGCCCCCCGCAGAAAATCTCCGACGCCGTGTTTGCGCTAACTGTGTCGGACAGTGTATATAAATGCACCTAAGAAGCTATTTTAGCAGAGCGTTTATTGCCATGGATTTGAAAGAAAAACGCCGTAGATGGCCGGTATTTTCGTTTACGTGATCGAGGAATGTTTCGAGCCATTTATTACGTTCGAATTCTTCGTAAAAATTGCTGTTATAATCAAGCGCGGGGAAAAACGAATCCAGCCGTTTTTTCACGTGTGAATGCATTGCCGGAAGTCAATTGTAGACCGGCTGCCGTCTGCTCCAATTTGCAACAGCTCACTAGCGCCAGCTGAACGTCTACGCACATTATAATAACTCTATGACTCAAGCCACGCGCAAGCCAATCGCAATACCGACAGAGTTCTCGGAAGTTTTGTTTCGAGAGCAACGCTTCCGAGGCGCTTTCGCTCCTTTTCCTTTGTTAGGAATCGTGGCGCCGGACGCAATTTGAACGCTGTGTTTTTGAACCGCGGAACACTGACGGCAAACGACGACGCTACGCAGGAGCTTACGCTACGCAAGTAAGTTTGGACAATTATGTTGATTCAGTAACAATGTCATTATCATACGCCATACCAAACATGAGCAGAGAGAAGGCAGACGTTGACAGGACAGTGCATAGCATGTAAACGACGAAATCGCCTAATGTCTTCATCCCGATTTGTTGAGGAGACCACGGCAAATACGAGAAAAAAAAAGGCCGTAACGTTAATAAAAATAATGTAAAGGTGCCGCGAGCTGGACAAGAATAACAATAATAATCCCTGGAGAGGAGGAACCACGGTGACAAAGGACAATCGCAAATCTCCAAACACAGCTAAGTGACTGGTGCGCGACTGAAAAAATCCTCCTGGTCCTGGTATCGAGGATCCTCTCCATCTCCAGTGGAGCGCTCTACCAACTGAGCTAACCAGGAGTTAGACGTCAGTAGAGCAAACAGGCATTAACGTCATAAAATTAATATCAGGCCGTTCACCGTTGTTGTTGTTAGACAGGTGGCAGCTGTTCAAACCTGTTTGCTCTACTGACATTTAACTCATGCTTAGCTCAGTTGGTACAGCGCTCCGCTGAAAATGGAGAGGTCTCTGTTTCGATACCAGGACCAGGCGGATTTTTTCAGTCGGGCCACCAGTCACTTATTTGTGTTCAGAGATTTGTGTTTGTCTTTTGTCCCACTTGTCCACCTCTCCAGTGATTATTATCGTTATTAAAAGTATCCCCCACGAAGGTAGCGCAAGGAACTTCGTGTCGAAGGAGCTCACCCGAGTTCCCGGAGGTATTCACATACATAAGAGAGAAATATCCGGTGTATTTCTCCGGAGCGTGCGTCACGCGATGAAAACGTCACGTTTTTGTGACGCGAGGCTGTATCGCCCGGGTCCTCGGGCGATACAAACATTACCGGTTTGGCGGTGGATCACTTTGCTTCTAAAAAGGGGTATTCACACGAGGGAGAAATCCCGGGGATTTCTCCCCGGCACGCGCGCATCACGAGATGAAAACGTGAGGCTTTTGCACATCGCAAAGCCTGACGTTTTCGTAGAATCCCGGGGATTTCTCCCTCACGCAAGGGAGAAATCCCCGGGATTTCTCCCTCGTGTGAATACCCACTGAGAAACTTGCTAAGCTTAATCGAAAACCACTAAATCAACTAATTTTCGAAAAGATACGCGGCAGGGCCATTTTAGTGCGGCGTTCCGAAAAGAACACTCAATTTGAACGCTTTTCTTTAGGGTTTCTGTTTCCTGTCGGAGCGCATCTTAGCGCCAGTGGTCCTACTTCACAGCGGTCGAGACGCGCACCGCACATGCGAGATGCTTCCCTCCATCCTACGAGGGAGGCGAGGCGGTAGCTTCGTTTTCGTGCCTCGTCCACCGGGGAGCAAGACCTCTGGCGCTAAGACGTGCTCCGATAAGAAACCGAAACCCAGAAACGCGTTCGAAGCAAGCGGTTTTTTTTTTTTTCGTAGCGCCGTAATATACTGCCGTTGCCTTGTATATTTTTAAAATGAGTTGATTTACTGGCTTTCGATGAGGATTAGCGAGCTCATTAAAGTAATTAAAGTTATTAAGTAATAAAAATATGAATTATTATATTTTAGTTAATTATTTAGCTGATTAGTGTTTGTGTTTTGCAATCCCTGACGTCCGTCGTGGTTGGCAATATGTTCCCGAAGAAAGCTTTTTTTTCTAAGTTTTTGTTGGAGCACTTGGTATAATATGGCTATATGGGACCTTGCCCAATTTCTGTACGTGTTCGTTCAAAGCAAACTGATCTGCCGCCAAACCGTTGATTGTATCCTAGCGATCATCCCCAACGCTGCCTCCTCCGCGGAGCTAACGTCTCTCCGCCACGCCGGAAAAGCGCCTGACGCCTTTTCAAGTGCCGTCTGCTCCGCGGAGAAACCCGTCGGATTTCTTCCGTGTGTGAATACCGGTTTAAGAACCCTCAGATTAGCGGTCGTACCGGTGTGGGTAAATTTCTCGTCTTCATCATCATCATCGTAAACTTTATTAATTGATAAAGTGAAAGGACCTTGCGGTCTCTGGTCGGTGCCCTTAGTCCAGGGCTCCGTTGGCCGCCCAGATTCGGCGGACTCGCTCAACCAGTCGCTGCTGGTCATCGAGCTCTGTGCCGGAAAGGGCCGCCTCCCAGGAGGAAAAGGTGGGGGAAGGAATGGGGGTGATACCCTCACCGAGGGGGTGACGGCATTCCCAGATGGAGTGGTACAGGTTAGGGTGATCGCTACAGTGTGAACCAGTGTCCTCCATACACCGGAAGATCAGTCTCCCGTTGTCTAAACATCAAACGTAATTAGTTTTCTTTATTAATAATATTTTTTTCTTCTAGGTTTCAGCATGAAAAGACTTGCCGTGCAATGGTTCATTGCCCTAAACGTTGTCTTTGTCCAGTCTGTCAGTGGTAAGTACAGAGTGCCCAATGTATTTTTAACGCGATAGCGTTTAGGAACTATTGTTACCGAAAAGCCGGCGTCGGTGTCGACATCGACATCGGTGGGACGGGAAAATCCTGATTGGTTGATAGGGTCATGACGTCACAGCCGCGTGACCTCGCGCGGGAATTTCAAACAGCCCGCAACGCGCACGTGACGTCACACGTGGTATGAGAGCTATGAAAACATGACATTCGATGAGAATTAAAGGTCGCCGCATGACTCAAATGATTTCACTTTATAAACTAATTCATTTGCCGTAAAGAAAAACATTTAAAGAATTGTAGGCGGAGGCGGTCTTTTTCAGCACTTCTTCATCTGTACTGGTAGGTATTAGACTGTATGGCCTTGATGAAAAGTGGGTGGAAGTTGTTTTTTTTTCTCTTGCTATCCTACGTAGAGGACACCAAGCAGCACTGGAGTTAATACGTCGATCAATTTCTCATAGAATTCTGCGCCGAGTCCGTAGGGACCAGGAGTCTTATTCATGGGAAGTGAGTTTATGGCACATCGAACTTCTTTAACGGTTAACGCTCCATCTATCAAAGTTCTTTCTTCTTCTGAAAGGACCGGCTAAGTTGGACAGCAATTATTTCATACCTTTTGTATCCCCATCTGGTATCACTTGGCCAAAAAGGTTCCTGTAGTGATTTCGGAACAGGTTTAGAATCCCAGGTCCATCGAACACAATGGTGCCGTTGTTATCAATTGCTAGAATTCGTTTTGACAGGGCATATATTGTCTCATCATTTAGCGATCGTCCTGTTAGGGGTTCATTGAGCGTAAACCGCTCTGTTCGTGAACAGATAACTGCTCCTCTATACTTGTCCGCATCATATCGTTGTAACTGTGCTTTGGCTATGTGAATTTCCTCCGTCTAAGTCCCAGGGCTAAAAGATTCAAGTTCGTACAAGGTTGCCAGGATGTTGAATAAATTTCGTCTCTCATCTTTCCGTTCAAACGCCAGAAGATTCGAATATTCAATGGTCCAAATCTTGACGTTCCATTTAAACATATCCCACTTCGCAAATACGCAGTGTGGGGAGGTGCAAAATACCTGAAAGCAGACAAAAGATACGTTCAGTGAACCCCTTTTCAGAAAGGAGAGTGACATTAAATTTCCACAAACCCCATTCGGAACGAAATGATGACCGCTGTTTTTCTTCAGTGCAAATTGATACCAGGCAGTGATCAGAGAAAAAAATCAGTTTCACATTATAGTCACTGATTTGAGCGAACAAATCACCGCACATATAAATCCTGTCAAGGCTAGCATGTGATGAGTTTTGAAAGTGTGTGTAATGTAGATCTCTATATTTGACATTACCGATGTCTATTAGAATTCACTCATTGATTAATAATTCTAGTTTGGTTGCGCTCGAACCATTTCTAGACGTTGGTTGCGAACAATCTCGATTGCTGCACACACAGTTAAGTCACCAAGAAGGACAATATTCTGTCTGTAGTCAAATAATGAGATACAAATGAAAAGGAAATCTTCCTAGCCGACATTGCATTAGGGGCATAAACACAGATAAACCTCCAATCCTTATCATCTTACGTTAAGTCACACAAAAGAAAGCGCCTCTCCACTTCAATGGTCAAGGTAATTGACGAAAAACCTCTAGCTTTCATAACAGAAGGCATTCCGCTGAAGTACCGCACGCATGACTTGCGCAGATTTCGAAATCACCCACGAAAGCTTCCAATGCAATTTAGGTTTCTTGCTTTGTTGAAATTTTAGTTTCAAAGCCTAGCGGAGGACGACGTTTGTTTGCTATGACTTTATTCTCAGTCTGATCACCGACTACTATATAGGAAGGCAAATGGCGCAGCAAGAACGCAGGCAGAAACATAAAACCTGTCCGCCACTAATGCACCCATAACTTTCCGAAAAAAAAAAAGGACCACCCTCCGTGAATCGGGTTTCCTTGATATTATTGGTCATCAGATCGGATTCTTAAACCGGGGTATGACGCGTTGGCAGTGTATCATTGCCACAACGAGCAAGAGCACGTGCCAGCTGAGCTAAGAGTCGACAATATGAACGCATTGGAGTCTGCTAAAGAAGGTTACCGACTTTGAAAGCATAATGCTTTGTCGCGCACCATACGTTGTCGCTGTAACGGAGGCGTAGATTGCTTCGTATGTCACGGCTCAATGCGTCATTCTACCGAGTTACAAATTATTTTAAAAAAAGGTGGGGGTTTCTTTGGAGGAGGAGTTGCCAATGTCGTGATAGTTGATATGCAATGTGAAGTTTTGCAGCACTGTTTTGCAGCAATGTTACCAGCACGCTCTTCAGCTAATGTGGATGAAATGCTGATCTGTAAATTAAAACATAGTGATTTAAATGTTTTTGGTGGTCGCAGTCTATCAAGCTACGAACATGCCTGTTTTTTTTTTTTGTTGTTTTTTTTAGAAGATTGAGATGTAGCTTTTCATAAGTATGTGAATTATAACACGAAGGTAATTTCGGCTGGAAATTTTAACCTTCCGCATCTTAATTGAGGTTTCTTGCAACCTTCGTTAATGGGGAGAAAATACTCGAGACCACCTTTAACCATAGTCTTACCCATACGGTTAAATGTTTCACTAACCGAAACTGCTTAAAGTGTTGTTTGGGGGTTTTATGGCGCAACTACTCATTGTGCTGCACTTAATCTTAGTAAGTGATAATATTCATAAGTACGAAGTGTCTGTGTTTGACGGTTTATGTGACCATAAGATGGTTTTTCTTTTTATTAAGTATAGAAAAAAAAAACAAGACTTCCTTGCCCTGTTAGCTTTCTTACAAGGAATTTGAAAATGCTGATGATACAAGCATTATTGATAATTTAAACACACATTTTAATGAGTTTAAGTTCTTGTGTGCGGTAATGTTCAGAGTGCATGAAACAGCTTCAAGGAGACAATTTTTGATTGCCTAGGTAGATACGTGCCCCGTAGAACAAGAAAAGTGCAGATGAATAGTCCTTGGATAACAAATATTAAACGTAGGTTTTAAAGATGTGGGGAAAAGAATGTTTCACATGTAAATAAATGGCGACTAATGGCGAATTACACTGGTCGTTTGGATCACCAGCCTAAATCCAATACGGAGCATGCGGTCCATGCGGAGCCACCGCGCCACCGACTCTACCAGCGGAAGGCGGCAAGGCTCCGGAAGTGGCCGACTGTCTTCCCGGCATTCCCCGTAGCGCTGGGCTCCCGTCATTTCCGGGGGAAGTGCCTGCGTGCTCCGAGCCGCCGTCGGTCGCCCGCCTTTCCCGTCATGCTCGGCGAGGCAGGAAGTCAGCTCGGCTCCGGGAAAATCGACAGATCGAGATCTGGGCGCAACGAACCGAGATCCGGAGTCGGCGCTGCTCCAACACGACCAACGAAAGACATCCGGGTTGATCCCAAACGACCAGCGGCGGACGCGCATTCCAAAAAAGTCGATCCCGGAGCGGGCCAAAACGACGAGTGGAATTCGCCGTAAGCGGGTATCTTAAACAAATTGTGAAAGCAGCGCAGAACAAAATTACTCTTCAGTAACACTTAACAATTTCCCCAGAAATTACAAGAACGAAAAGCTTTGGCGTCAATTAAACTGAAAAAAAAAAAATGTATATATATATATATTAACAAATGAACTTTAATGAATCGGCGGTAGCAGGCAACACCACACCAGCAAATAGCTTCAACCTTTTTTTTAGTCACTGTTTACACGTAGCAAGTCGGCCAGTTCTCCATTCTGTCAAGGAAAAGAGAAATTAAACGGTTCGCTCTTATTTCTGTGAATTCTCACTTATAAAATAAAGATTGGTTTTGCTCCAAAAGTTGCGCGTGGTACGCAATTGTAAGTTGCCGCGGACAGTTCGTCCAGTTCTTTAAGTTAATCAAAACCCAAATTAATTATTTTCTCTTTCTCAATTGGTTTCAGAACGTCAACACGATTCTTGTCCAATGAACGAACATCTTGGTGATCGCTGCGCGAACCCGGACAAGCGATGCGGCCGTCAGGTAATCCCGCAAAGAAACCCAGGGTCGTGCACGGGCTGCGTTTGCGACGAAGGGTTCCTCCGCAGCGGGCATGGGACCTGCGTCTCCCGAGAGCAATGCGACCAATGCAAGGGCAGAAGACACGAGGCCTACAATCATTGTGACACGGCGTGTCCGCTCGTCTGCAACGTTACCTTCCCAGAAACGTGCAAAAGGATGTGCGTGTTACGATGTTCTTGCCTGCGGGGCTACATCAGGTAAGCTCTCTGCTTTGGGGGAATGCCTTCGACGGTCTCTCTTAGACCCTTTTCGAAATTCAGTCTGGCAACTTTGATCACCATCATCATCTCAGTGCATGGCATCTGTGCAGAACTATATAATGGCGGCCTTCTTGATGCCGATGAAGGAAGAAATTGGATGCCACCAAGCGGAGGATCTTTGAGACGTCGGAACAATACGACGCACGACGCTGTGTAACCGTTTATATCGGAGTATAGGCCCAATCAGTCTCACGGCACAAGTTTGGTCCTAGCGGCTTTTCATGTCGGAAATTTAATCGAAGGGTTTATCGGTGTCGACTTTGTACTGGTCACTTCATGTGTTCACACCATCGAAACTGAAACAGATAAGGAAATAGTTATGAGGTGATCGAAGAACCAATTCTCATCTGCCACTGATGTGCGAAAGTGGCGGTACCCAATGTACCGCCACTTCCGCACATCGTACTAGAATACCGGGTTAGTGTAGGAACCGGTGCGGACCTGCAACGGGAGATCGTGAGGCTGTGCGTGTAGACAACAATCGCGGCGCTACAGTCGTCACGATGATAGGAAGACGCTGCAGCCCGTCGACTCATCATGCCTCCGTAACCGTTCGCAAGGCGCCTATATCGTGGAGCATGCGTGGACACCCGTGACACCAGTGTCCCTGCCACCTTATTAGCGATGCGCCGGTGTCAACACCCGCAATCTTCAATGCGTCCCCCCTCCCCCCACCAAAAAAAAAAAAAGGAAGAAAAGAAAATTATTACAGGGACTATTTTCAACCACAAAAGTCAACTATAACTCTCCGAACGGCGATTCTCTTTCCAAATCTAGCGCTAGCGGTCTGAACCACATGCCAGACTTTCAGAACTCCGTTGTCTCTTAGTGATTTTTTGAACGTTTCAATGGGAAAGTGAAGCCCGTTTTCGCTCGTGTAAGGTAAATGGCGCCCATCCGGCTCCCACGTATTTCATATCTTTGTACGTCGCTAGTTGCCCATTGAAAATTTCAGAACATCACGTAACCTTTGATTAAAAATAACGGTTAGTTTTTGACAGTTTTGACATTTTGTTTGACATTTAGTTCGGACCACCCGGGCTATATTTTGGCGGAAAATGGGCGTTTGGCGATGCATATAATATATTCTTGCAACGAAAAAAAAACAAACAAAAAAAACACTAATTTTTGGGGGGTACATCTTGTGCACCTTGTGTCTTATTTCAGCCGCTCAAGTCCCAACACTACCCCGTATCTAATACCGGAGATGTACACGTTACCCCCCAAAAAAAAGTAACTAAATACCGTTACTCGTTCAAAACGTAACTGAATACGTTACTCGTTACCGATTTTAAAAAGGAACGCGTGAGTTACCTCAAAAGTAAAAAGTTACTTTTCACGTTACTTTGACGACAAAATACACAACTGTTTTTGTTTCATGGTTTATTGTTATCTTTTCAGTCGTTGTTTTTCATCAGTTATGTTTCTCCGCTTGCTTGAAACTACGTCTCCACACTCTGAAAAAAAAGCCCGTGCGTCCGCTTTCCCCCACAACCCTCGGAGAGCCAATCACGGCAACTTACGGAGGCAGCTCAGCGAATGACGATGCCGAAACATATGACCAAAAGACGCAGTCTGAGTTGTGACATTAAGCAATGCAAAACGTCACGCTTGTATTAGTTTGCTGGCCGAGAGGCAAATTAGATTTCGCTTTCTGGGCGACAAAAGACGGACCCCTGGGAGCGTAAAACGTGAGCACACACCTGCTTCGTCGACAGGTCCTGGCCGGATGACGGTCCCTGCGTGCCAATAGAAGACTGTCCTCCACTCTGCAAGGACAAGGACAGGGAGTACACCACGTGCGCGTCTTCGAGCGATCCGACCTGCTTCCGCTTCTACCCGGACGAGCCGTCGAAACCGTGCGACCTGGGTGACGGCTGCAGCTGCAAGAAGGGGCTGATGCGAAGCACGGACCGTAAGGGTGACCCCTGCATCGCCGAAGAAGCCTGTTCCTCTTTCACGCCCCCGACTGACGAGGATTCCAGCGAGGAAGACGACACCGACACGCCGTCCTCAACAAAGGCTTCCCACAGAAGAAGGAGACGGCCGTGTTGAACGGCCGCGGGCTCTGCTCCGACGGTTGAGGCATCCTAAAGCCGCGTTCTCACTGCAAATACATCGTACAAAAGACAGTCTGCAGAAACTGTCCGCTGTCTGTTTCTCCCTCGTACGACTGTCCTTCAACATTGGTCGTACAAAAATTGCCCGCAGACATGAATCGAGCAAACATACTTGGAAAATATGCTTGAGGCGCGTCCGCAGACGTTTCTGTCATAAATGTCTGCAAAAACACTCCGTGTCATTTTTTTTTTTTTTTTTTGTGTGTGTGTTTGAGCGGTATGGACTTCCATTACTAAAGCAAATAGCTGTTTCTTTTTTTTTACTTTTTTTTTTACAGGCGAGAGGAAAGGATGATAAAGAGAAAAACAATCAGTGAGAAAGAACCGTCAGGCGAATACCAGACAACAACAGGGCAACAACTTTGAACAATTGTTTTAAATCATCATTCGTGGAGCTTTGAAGCGCGGTATTGATAATCGTTCAGGGATTCACTATTTAATTCAAATTCTGCGCGCTGATTAGTAAAATGAAATAAAAAGAATATCTAAGAACTCCGGAATTATTATTATTACATAGTGTAGCAACAGCTGTTTCAGCAGTATTAAAACGATCCTAATGTCAATAAACCCAAATAGAGGTTCAAGTGTTTCTACGTCATATCCACCAATCAAAATATAGGGGAAAAAAAATCAAAACACTAGAGAGTGTTCGTATGAATGTTATTTCGAGATTCCTCCACTTTTTTTTTTTTCTTTTATTCGAAATTGTGTCGGCGGGAACAATTCGAATGCTTGCCCCAAAACACTTGCTGCAAGCTACATGACGCTACGCGAGTCCTTACGCTAGGCAGGTTTTGGGCACTTAAGAGTTCTCTTAATTCCATAACGATCTAATTTCAACAACAAGATCGTGCATACGGAAACCAGCAGCGTAGAGATGGCAGAAATAACACAGCACGGTACAACTTTTGTCTGAGATTTGAGAGATGCCCTAACATCTCCGTCGTTATTGACAGAAGAAGAAAAAAAATCACGCAAATAACAGCACAACATAGTCTTTACTTCGCTATGCAAGTAGAAGTAATTTGTCTAAAAATGTAGGCTTCGATAAAGAAAAAAAAAAAAAAAAAAGAGGAACCGTTGGGTCACTTATTCCACAACCGTGATTACGCGATCGCTGAGAAGAGACTGCTTGCTATGACTTGTGACGGCACAACCAAAATCCTTTTAGTAGCAAAAAATATATATATTAAAACATTGTTTTTTATTCTTGTTAAGAAAAAATAGTGTTCCCTTTAGCTGATTTTTATTTTTATCGTCTTTTTTTAAATTTTTGGTTACTTAATTGACACGCCGACCACACCAGCCAGCGTCTTACCATGATAACTTCGATATATCTTATGAAGTGGTTACATGCTTATCGCGCTCTGTGTTCTTTTTTTTCTTCCTACCGGTTTGCGGTCGTGTGTGGCTATCACTGTGGTCCACGCCGAAAACCCAAAGGTCAAACCGGAATGGCTAAAGGCTTTCTTTTTCTTTCTTTTTTGTCTGGAAATGTGTGCCCATATTGTGCCGCAACAACATCACATTGTCCAAATATATAACGTGTAATTTCTTCGCTTTCCTTTTTTTTTAAATTCTATCCCAGCCTTTATTGTAGCAAAATTCGCAATACTATGGCTCTTCACTTCATTAAACGTTGTCTTTGTCCGATGTTCCAACGGTAAGTTCGGAATAGCCAATTATATTTTTTATAGCAAAGTATAATTCCCCACATAATGCAGCAATAGGCTGATGTTTTTGGCTGCTATCTGACATGCGATCACCTCAATATCCATAGGCGTAGACTTCGGGGGGTATCGGGGCTCGTGCCCACCCCTCCGTCCCTCCCCCCCGGGGCCCATGCCATGATCCTTACCGAGACGATGTTTACGTGTCATGTAACGAGCTTCTAGTAGTGGCATGTAAACAAAATAACGCCCACGTTGCCTTTATAGACAAAATACCTGGGAAATGGAATCCCAGCGTGCTTTCGTTAGCTTCAATCTCCAGTTCTGGAGAAGAGGTAACGCGCAGCACCCCCCCCCCCCCCCCCCCCCCCGGAGAACGTCTCAGCCTGCACCCCCTTTTGGGATCTGCAAGGTGTACGGTATTGAGTCCTGGATCCTGGAAAAGTAGCGCCATTGCCTTCCCTGCCTGCTAGCCGGACCCGTGACGTCACAAGGGAGGCGGACCGCCCCGGTTGCACCATTTGGTGGGGTGTCCCGGCGGGATACCGCCCCGGGTGCCACTGACCGACGCCACTGAGCCGGACACAAACATACACTAATAGTGAATTCCGCTGGTAGATATAAAGCGCTTTCCACAATCCGCGAGGGAGGCACGAATCCGCTCCGTGGGGCCAGCTCCAAATCGACGAGCGGAAGATGGACTCGCATTTTTAGAGACCCGCCCGAGACGGTCGGCCGTTTAAAATGGCCGCTGCTCGAACTTGACAAGCCGACCAACGCCTGAGGCGACTGAGCTTTGCCACGGGCACTCACAACTGTCACTGTTTAGCTGCGGAAATAACGCGCTACATACGCCAGGTGCAACATCCGTACAGGGAGCCTGTGTCATGAATAGCGAAGAAGACGTCCGCGTTCGCCACCGTCTCAGACCTTCCGGCCGCCTCGAAGCGGCGGGGCACCAGCGATCGCCATCGGTGGAGCTCAGTTTGCTGGTAAGACTTGAATAAACAAAAAGAGCTAAAAAACCACCACTTGCACGCTCGTTTCCTAATCTCTTCTTGGTTTTTTGCACGAGAAAACACCGGCGGCATGCAGTGTAAAAAGGTAAACTATCATTGGCTGCAGAATGAACAGGCTTAAGCCTATCCTTGCGTCTGCCCTGCTGTCCTTCGGATTTTCGTCCGTTCTTTTTCTCGTTCTTCCTCTCACGATCACCGATTTCAGCGCTTACGATTTGCCGCGTCCCAGTCCCGGCTCTGCACCCCTGATCTATACGCGAGGCAGGAGCGTTCGAGTCGCCACGATCCCGCGTAAACAACCGACGCATCCAGAAAGATCCAACTCGACGGCCTGGCCGGCTCATTCAGACATCAGAACCTCGCATGCAAGGTACTTGGCTGATCGTTCTCAATTGCCATGGCGATTGCCATTTCGCTTCATTCAAATTTTTGAAGCTTCGAAAGGGTTGTTCTGAATTACCAGTCGCTCCAAGATCGCTATGTAAAACATCATCGTACCGGAAGCGTCCCCCGCCAATACAAACGTTTTTGACACTGTATATCCGATTCACTTGTCAATTATGCACATTCCCACAAAGGTTTACTATGATAATGTTCTTTTCGCGTATTTCAAGACCGGAAATGTATTTTTTGAACTTCCCCGAGTACCGATGTGCCGCATCTGGTGACGGAGCGAAGATGAGCGCTCGTTTCGCCGATGTGGGAACAACAAAAACCCCGGTATTAAAAAAGAAAAAAAAAATATTGATGAGGCGATTCGTCAGCGTCAAGTTTGAATCTGCTCATCAAGAATGGGGAAGTCCCAAGGAGAAACTTCTCATTCCATGAACCAAAATGGCGGCCATGCGGGAAGCTTGACGCTATACTTTCTGAGGATCCAGTAACTTTAGTTATAGGTATTTTCTTTTTAACAGCGGAGTTGTTAAGGGTTAGTTTCCCCAGTTTCGTGTCCGTCACCAAATAAATGTCGACACAAAACCCTGGACGGCTACCGCCATCTATGAGCGACGGAGGCAACCACACAACAGTCCTGCCGGTTGTCTGCTGCCGCCCTCGCTCATAGATGGCGGCAATTTTTCTAGCCTTTCCACTCTGGATTTAACCAAAGTGGAAAGGCTGAATTTCTATAGGCGTCGTCCTAAAAGTCGTACTTGAGGTCGACTGAAAGGTTGTCCTAGAAGTCATCCTTGAAGTCGTCCTAGACGTTGTTCTCGAGGTCGTCCTAGAAGTCGTCCTTGAGGTCGCCCTAGATGTTGTCCTCGAGGTCGTCCTAAAAGTCTTCCTTGAGGTCGTCCCAGAAGTCGTCCCTGAGGTTTTCCTAGGCGTCGTCCTCGAGGTCGTCCCAGAAGTTGTCCTCGAGGTCGTCCTATATGTCGCCCTTGAGGTCGTCCTAGACGCCGTTCTTGAGGTCGTCCAAGAAGTCGTCTATGAAGTCGTCCCACGTACCATAGTACAGCTTGTGGGCACCCTGGCGGCTCCCCAGCCAAGTTGCCCGACTGCGAGGCAAAGGTGCCGAAGTTTTCCCGCGTGGCGGCGACGTCACGCCAGCCACGCGCACATCGGATGCGCCGCCTTGATAAGGGAGATCAGAGGCGGCGCACGGGGAGTCGCTGCCTGGACTCCGGCAGCGCCGGTAGCAATGTTAATCGTCTTGTCCATGTCCAAGTAAATGTAGTTTCTTGTTGTTGAAACCGTTGGCTCCGTGTTATTTCTCCGGGTCGGGTATGCAGCAAGGCAAACCGACCACAATGGCGCCCAACCGTGGTATGCTACCCACTCGCGGGAATTTCACGGGGCTTGGTTTCTTCTTTCGGTAAGCTTTTTTCCCATACCCCGTGTTTCCTATCGTTGTTTCGTGCTTCCGTCACGTCCGCGTTTGTTGTATTGGCGTGTTTGTGACTGTGTCTTTGGGACTGCGGCAATCGTTTTGCGCGCTTGTGTTGGGTTTTTGGGGGCGTTTCTTTTTTTTTTTTTGTGCTTGCAGGAATGCTTACGCGACGCAGCACCCGGATGAAAGTCGGGTCCGGTACGTTCGGGTCATGCAAGAGCTCTTCAAGAGGGCGGACCCGAAGTCACCGGAGTCGGACAGAGTAGCTCGGGTCAGAAGACAGTGTCACCCCAGGTACCACGTCTACCTGATCAACCGCACCTTTGAGACCCTTGAAGAGCTAGCCCGGGGCGCCCGCCTCATCGAGGAAGCTCTTCATGCCGAGCGGAACTACGTGCCGCCGCCACCAGCCAAGTACGCGCTCGAACCGGCATGCGCATGGCGGGGCCCCGAGGCCTCCACGCAAGTGGACTGTCCGAACGAGACCTCCCTTCCCCACCACGTCAACCAGGAGAGTTGGCGTGGCATGCATGGTGAACTCCCGTGCGGGATAAGCGTATGTTCGCCTAACTCTCCCCGAGAGGTCCCCGGAGGTCACAGCGAGGCCCGTGAGGGTTTCGGGCGGGGGTCGCCACGACAGGTGGGAGGTCGTTGGCCGTGCCCTATCGCAAGCTGGGGCCCAACGGAGATCACCACCCAAGCGAACCATCTTCATCAGTCTGCTCCTGCAAGTGCTGGCGAAAACTGGCACGGTGCGGTCGCAAACCCGCAGCCCAGCAGCATTGACCCCCGCCGCAACGGAACAAGCCCTCCCCACAACAGCCAGTCGCAAGCCTGGTGGAGGCCCTCCCATAGTGGTTCCTTATCCGATCACTGGAGGCGGTCCGACGGGCACCTCGGTGCGGGTGACCTAAGCAGGCAACTGTCGTCGGACTGCTGCTACCACTGCGAGCAGCCCGGCCATCACCGAAACCAGTGTCCAAGACTTCTGGACACTACAAACAAGAGGTGACACGAGACGGCGGCAAAGGGCCGGAACCAGAACCAGGCAAACTACAACGGCCGGCGACGCTGAAACCAGACAGCCACTCGCCGACGGCCGTTGCAGTCCCTGGGAGCAGTGAGGCCGTGGCACAGATTACATCGGTATGTCGACTCCAGCCTGAGCCTAATATCATTGAACCGCGCATGACGATTTCACTGCTCGATTTTCCCATTGCCGCACTTTTGGATTCCGGGGCCGCTATCTCGCTCATAGGGGATTTCGTTTTCGAACTCTGCAAAGCAAAAAAGATAAGCCTCCGGGAGTGCGAAACCCGTTTGCAGCTAGCTTCTGGTACAGCGATAACAGCTGGAGGAGCCGTGAGCCTGCAGATTCGGTTTAATGGAAAGAAGCGACGTCAGCGATTTCTTTATATGCCAGGACTTGTGGTACCTGTGATCTTGGGCCGAGATTTCATTACAGGCGAAAGCATGACACTCGACTTTTCTGGTGGTGGATACCGGCTGGGACAACAACCGGAGCTGACCCCGTTTACCAAAAGGGAGGACTGCATCCCTAACCCGACCACTGCAGCCTACTTCACCACGGTGCCAGACGTCTTGCCTGTCGGCATTCCGGACCGTGATACCCCGCAAGCTACGTAAGCTTTTCATCCGATACATGCATGACTCTGCCTTGGCAGGACACAGCAGTGGGAGCAAGACTTACGAAAAGTTATCCCAAATTGCTACCTGGCCAGGCATGAGGCAGGATGTGCTCCGATACGCTCGTAGCTGCTCGGTGTGCCAGAAGGCAAAACCACGTGGTGGCCAGCCCCCCGGTCTCATGCAACCAATCGCGAGTCAGAGCCCTTGGCAGATTTGTTGCTGTGACGTCATGGGCCCCTTCCCACGTAGTACCCGGGGCAATCAGTACTTGTTCGTGGTAACCGATCACTTCACGAAGTGGGTTGAGTTATTTCCATTGCGGAAGCTAGATTCGCAAAAAATCTGGGAGTGTCTACTCGAAACATTCGCTAGGTTTGGCTTTCCTGCACAGCTTGTAAGCGATAATGCCTCCTATTTCACGAGTAAGGTGTTTGTGGACGCATGCGCGGTACTGGGAACCAAACACAAAAGAACTTCCCCGTACCACCCGCAAGCAAACATCACGGAAAGGGTAAATCGAAACCTTAAGATGATGCTAGTGGCCTACACAGAGCGCCACAAGGACTGGGACGCGAAACTGCCCGAGCTGGCATTCGCGACCCGTACAACCACTAATCGGTCAACGGGTCTCACTCCTGCCCAATTAAATTTCGGCAAGGAGCTCGCATTCCCGCTTTCTAACAGCCTCCTTTCTACAGAGTCTGGAGGAAGGCCTCGCCCCTACGTGAAGTTCGCAGAGGACCTGCGAAAGCGCTTCTCCGATAACCTTCGAGAGGCCAGAGAAAATCTCGACGTCGCCCGGGTACAGCAGGCTGAACAGTACAACCGGGGGCGACGTGACTTGCAGTTCGAGGTGGGAGATTTTGTACTCCGGCGTACTCACCCACTGAGTGACGCCGCTCGAGGCTTCGCAGCCTCCCTCGCCAACAGGTGGGAAGGTCCGTTTCGCGTGCGTGAAAAGTGCTCGCCACTCACTTACAAACTAGTTAACTGTGAGTCTAGTGAGGAAACCGGACCTGTTCATGTCACCGACCTTAAACGATTTTTCCAAGCAGAAGACGAAGATTCCTCGCAGGACCGGAACGACACTGACGGCAGTCCCGTTCCGGAAACCCCCTTGTCTCCACCAAGGCGGCGGTATAACCTGCGACGTCGGTGACACCAAAGAGAGAGGAACTTTTTTTTTTTTTGTCTCCTTGGCCTCTTTCGCATTTTGGGGGGTAGTTTTCTACTTCCACGGATCTGCCCCTTTTTCAAGAGAGGGGGGAGAAGATTGTGTGCCCACCTCAGATCCGTTATTTCAAACTTTCTGGAAGGGGTCCGAAAATAACGTCAGGCTCAGCCCTCAACTGAGTCCCATGTCGTCTGCTTCCATGTTTTCTACGAAGCTGACTCATGGACAAAACCGTCGCCACAGCCGCCATCGGAATGACACGGCGGCCGGTCTCATGGTGGACCGGGCCACCAAGGACGTCGGCGCGGCAGGGGCAGCCCAGAGAACCATGGACCACGTGCAGAGCAGCCACCTGCTGGAGGCCTGGTCCAGAACAAGCTCAAGTGACAAGCTGGAGCTGACCGAGCCGCCGCGCTCGTCAGCAGCCGCCGCGCTCGTCCAGCAGGCGCCGGCCGGACTTACAACGTCAGTCCGCCCAACAGCGCCATCCACCCCCTGACGCCCACAACGTCTCCCGTCATCGACATGCCGGACGAAGCTTGAGGGGGGGGAAGTGTGGGCACCCTGGCGGCTCCCCAGCCAAGTTGCCCGACTGCGAGGCAAAGGTGCCGAAGTTTTCCCGCGTGGCGGCGACGTCACGCCAGCCACGCGCACATCGGATGCGCCGCCTTGATAAGGGAGATCAGAGGCGGCGCACGGGGAGTCGCTGCCTGGACTCCGGCAGCGCCGGTAGCAATGTTAATCGTCTTGTCCATGTCCAATTAAATGTAGTTTCTTGTTGTTGAAACCGTTGGCTCCGTGTTATTTCTCCGGGTCGGGTATGCAGCAAGGCAAACCGACCACAAGCTTCGCTGGTCTCCCTTCTGCACCAGAGTGAAAAGGCTAAAAGTTTTTTTTTTCTTTGTCAGGAACTAACAATAAAATTATCGCTGAAATCGCCCAGCTGTCGGCGCGGCACATGCGTAGACTCTTATGCCTTCATGCGCACCCTGTTCCTGCGTAGCCGAAGTGCCCACAGCTTAGGAAAAGCAAACGTAGACTTGTTTGAACATCCAAGTTCTCTTCTGTTCTGTGCTCGTAGAACATGTTGACGTGTAACGTGTCGCCGTCGCTCGACGATCACGAGGACTGAAGCCCTTCGTCGAGCAGTGGCGTTGCATTCGGGGAACCGGCATGTTAGAAACACAAAACATGTGACACGACGCCCCTTTGAACAAAAAATGGCGAAGCTTTTGTTCGTTGTCGTACGAGTCAAAACAGAAGTAAGAATATTTTTATACTTGTTTCTGAAACATTAAAAAATTGCTAAACTGAGAAGCGCCAAAAAACAAAAAAAATAACAACGCGAAGATTAGTAAGTAACTTTTATAGCAAATAGGAAGTTCTTGAAAGAGAGCAAGCACCGCGTGACTAGCAGCTAGTCATGTGACTGCTAGTTGCCACTTTTCCGCTCGCTTCCGCGGGCGCCAACCAGAAATTCGTTTCGCGCCGTAAATATAGCTCAAATTTTTCTGGTTGTTGTTGTAAATTTATTTTATGACATCCTTTTTCTATCCAGGCAGTTAAAAAAAAAATTGTTTTTCCTTTGCATGTGTTCTTTAAGGGGTCCCTAAACCATAAACGGAGAGCGGGAAGCGTGCACTTGTAGCGGTAGCGGAGGGTTTTCCCGCGTTCCGCTTCGTCCCGCTTTTTGGCGGGAAGCACGCGACAAAAAGCGGGACGACCGTGACGTCACTGCAGGTAGGCCAGAGTGCGGAAAAGCGACAGTCGGCAGCTGTGCCGACGCGCTGACGGGGCGGCCTGTAACTTTGATTGGAAATATTGTACGAATGTCACTTACCCGTGCGTGACAACGACGTAATTAATCGAGTTAGAGTATTCTAAGATTAGCATATCATATAACAACCCTAACTTCTGCAGTTCGTCTATTAAGTTACGACGACTGAAAACACTCATAATAAATATTAGCGACCACACCCTTTCTTCAATTATTTAACTGAATCTCCTTTGTGGAAACCAAAGCGCTGCTCTTCAATTATGAAGTTTGTAATTCGGAACATATCTTTGAAGTCCAGGCTTACACAGAACTAGGAAATATGTGAAATAGTGTTTTGCGCCTAGCGCCTTCCACGTGGTTTCCTGAAAGATAAAATAAAAGTAACAGTACACGCTCGACCTCCCACCATAGGTTGGACGGCCACTTTTGTATTTAAAGTGCACGGAAATAAGTGACGGCCTCCTAATAAAGGAGCTATTTGTTTTATTAAAAAAGTTAGTTTTAATAGAGTGAAACAAGCAAATGCGACACACAATGTGATCGTTTGACTACGTGCCAGAAGGCCATCATATAATAAATGAACGTGACATAATGTATAGTTCGTCTCATCAGACAACTTTCTTTTTGTTTCCGTTTCGGGTTTTAGTATGTCCGTGTACAGATATGTCGTGGTTCCTTCTCATTTTATTTTTTAAACAAGGCTAACTTTTTGGGAAAACGGACCGTTGCCTGTTTGGCTGGAGCAGACCTTGCATCATGCCTAAGACATCATTCTTCTATTTTCAGACATTGTTCAGAAGAATGTTTGTCGACTCCCTTGCACAAGTGTCCAATTGCTGGGAATCCGGCAGCGTAGCTAGTGTCAGGTCCCTCGCATATTTTTGTTGGTTACGTAACCGCAAGAACTGAGCAGTGTGTTGGGACGGCATAAGCTTGTTCACAGCCACTTCAGCATGCATTACCACTCTGACGACCAGTTGCGTTGAAAGGCGCAGACCCCCTCAATTTAAAGCGTCTGTCAGATGATGAACCACTGCATGCATCGTGAGGAAGTGTCCTTCTCCAAAACCAAATGTTTTCTGCGGTATTCGCACTTCGACGTTTTCACAGTCACGGTGGCGAAGCATCCCGCTACGTAGGGTCGGAATAGGAGACTTGGACGACAGTGCTGCTGAGTCATAGTCGGTGATGTGAAATGCCAAAGCTGGAACGGAAAGCAAAATTCTCTGCGCAGGTGACTCGCACGCTAAAACCGACAAAATATTCCAAACACTTTGGAAGTGGTATAGCGGAGCTGTTTACTATACTATCGTCCTTCACGGCACATTGACACTTCAGAAGTACAAGAGTGCAAGGATAAAACAAAAATCTGTCAAATCTACATACGTTCGGAGAGTTCGCAACTTGTACTGCTTTCTCGAAAATCGGCTCGTCGGATGGGAAAGGGAATATGTGAACGTTCGATTCTCCGGCATAATTTCCTCGGCCCCGCGGCACACGACACACATAAAGCATCGATCCTCGTATTCGCACACACGAAAACATGAGAGATTCTGGTCGCCGACGGACCAGTGACTACGCAGGTACCTTTTGTGACCGCATTTCCAACGGCTTTCTACGCTGCCCAGTTGCTCACCTCAGCTAATGCCTGGCTTTTCTTCGCTCGCGAAGCGCCTGCCGTCTATAAAATTGCATCGTCATGTCGAGTCATCTTCTTTTTAGGGGTGAAGCTCCTTAGGGGCTAGCCATGTCCATATGTCCGTCCGCCGTCGGGTGCACGTGCTCCTGCTTGTGAGCTCACACGCTCACGTGCTTACGAGCACCTGCTTCCGTGCTCGTATAGGGCGAAAGAAAAACGCGCATCTCCACGTGGTGAACGATGTTGATTGGGGCGAAGCTCTGGTGGTGCTTGTCTGCGTAGACGCTGAGCCGCAGCATGCCGAGCCTTTCGTTCGTTTTCATCCATGTCAGTAAGAGAATGTGTGGTATGGAACGTGGTTCTAAACGCATTTGAGCATTTGACCGCAGCGTGACATGGATGAAAACGAACGAAAGGCTCGGCATGCTGCGGCTCAGCGTCTACGCAGACAAGCACCACCAGAGCTTCGCCCTAATCAACATCATTCAACCCGTAAAAATGAGGTTTTTTTTTTTTTTTTTTTACTAGATTTAGTCGGTCCAAGTAGAACCTATAACACAATTCAATTCCATCCTTGACGCTCAGACCGAACGCAACGGAGATGACGCAGCCTTAAAAAAGAAAAACAAAAAAGTGGTTTCCTGGGCCATCCGGAGTGCATCGCGTCGGCATCGTCGCAGACGCTCGGCGATGGAGACCCTCTGCCGGCTCTCCTCGCTCGGCCTAGGAGCAGTGACGTAGCTGACGTAACGTGACCAAGCGCGAGGCCTTTGGTTTCTAGAGGGTGTCTTTAGCCCGTTCTCGTTTCGGCCTTCTCAGAAGGACCATTCTCATAACGTCCCTCTCGGTTGGGTCCACCGCATTTGGTTCGATCTCGTTACATCCTTCGCGTTTTATGCTCCGGGAGAAAAATCCAATGAAGGCATTTCGAGGTGTCGGCTTCGTCACCGCATATATGCCCGAAGAAGCTTCTTCCTTGGAGCCCGTCTCGCCCTCGTCCCAACTGCAGCCTGCACGCACGCGCGCACATAGATACGCACATGCACGTGCTTTGGTACCCCGGTTTGGCTAATGGTTCCTGGAATACGGCCGTTACGCGCTCTTGAAACACGCAGCGAAGATCAGGACTTGCTCGTTGGGTTGTCTGGGAGTGGTGGCAGGCGCTGGGCAATCAAACACCGAACTTCGTCTTCCTGCCAAAGCACGGCTTCTTTGTCTCCCTTCTCCCCGGCAGCGGGAAAATGCAGTCAGAGTACCGCCCCCCCTTCCCCCCCCCCCCCCCCCCCCCCCCCCCCAGACACACGCACACTCATACACACACTCCATTGCCAGGAGCAATGCCCTGTCGCGTTTTCTGCGAATTCCTTTCCTTTCCCTGGCTAGTTCTCCTTTCGCTGCGAACGCGCATTTTGTGGGACCGGGCTAGAAGCGCAGATATAATGGACCTTTTTCGAGAAGCGTTCTGCGCACGCGCGAGCGTCCGGTGCGAAGCAGTGGAAGTCGGCCCGAAAAATCGAGGAAATTTGGAAGGAGGATGTGGATCAGCGAGAAGAACACGTGATTGCAGCATATATATAATTGTGTTACGCAAAAAAAAAAAAAAAAGGAAGTGGACGAAAAGAAAAAGCACGGCATGCCCTCTTCAAAGTCGCGTTGGGCACACGCCGCAGCTCGGAGAGCGAAGAAACTGGTAGCGTAGCTCCCATTATCAATTGGTAGCGCAGGTTGCTCAATTTTTAGTTCGTGCAGCCACCGCCTGGTGCCGTCGGTATGTGGAAAACATAGAGTTATTATAATGTACGCTAGAGGTTCAAGTGGCGCTACTGTGTTGACGCAAATTGAAGCAGACAGCAACCTGTCGAAAATGGACTTCCGGTAATGCATTTCTATGGGAAAAAGTGAGTGCATTTTCTCCCTGCGCTCGATCATAAGAGCAAATATCCCGAATAATTCGTACGTACTAGGTAGCTTGGAACATTTCTCAGTCAGGCCGACGAAATAATTGGTCAGTTACGGCGTTTTTCTTTCGAAGTCGTCGCATTAAAAACGGTGCTAAAACGGCTTCGTACGTGTATTTATGTGCACTGTCGGACACTGTTAGCGCGAACGCGGCGTCGGCGCTTTCCAGCATGGGGGTTATACATGCCAAACGAACGAAGGACATCTGGAAAATCAAGAGCGGCGGCAAGAACTACGCAGTAAAACTGGATCAGTAAAGGTCCGTTCACACTCTTGCGACCTCTTAAACCCGGGTTCCTTAAAACTTCTTAAACCAGAGAACACACTGGCGCCATCTATTGGGAAGCAGTGTAAACTCGGCGTTTCGGCATATTTATTTTTATTTCTCGCGCATTATCCTTTCCTTCTTGGCTCGAAAAACTTTTGTCAATGTTATAAACGAGCCTTTCTATGGGTATTACGCACATTTGACCTCGGAAATCCCGCAAAACCTTCGCTCTTGTGAAATGCAGTTCCACGGTCACCGCATAGATGGCGCCACAATGCCAGTGTGTTCCCTCATTCTAAAAAAATTTAAGAAGTTTTAAGAGATCTCGTCTCTCTCAGTCGTACTCGGTCGCAAGAGTGTGAACGGGCCTTAACTCGCAGTGCATGTACGATCAAAATAAATTGAAGGCCGCGTAATCTCTCCCGATTTTAAATAAGTAAGTACCGCTTTATTCTTTCTGCCCTGAGCGAAGCTGCTTGTTCTACGTTCAAAACATCACTCGCGCGCGCGATAGCTTTGAGAACAAGTGCGCGATAAAAGCTGCCCGACAGAGAAAACAATACGAAGAGACACCTTTCATAGCCCACGGACTTTATTCTCTACGTTTTGAAGGTTTTTATCCGCTCATGCACGACGGGATCATCTTCATATAGTGACTGACTGGCATATTATAAATATACAAGCGTCACCGGAATGCTGGCGAGCCTTCAACACACGTTATGTTCGTTTCGATAGTAATTTAGCTTTGAATCGTCGCTTGTTTTTACACACCTGCTGCGGAACACACGTTTGGGACTGAAATGTAGCGATGTTAAATATCGTTCACTGATGAAGAAAAATGCGCTAACTAAATCAATTACACTTTTACAGTATTAATCAAGGTACACGCTATTCGGTACGACCCAAATAACCAAAGTGTTCCGTGTTATTTTCCGGCGAAGAGACAAAATGCACGCGCGTTTTCCCATAGAATGCACAGGAGCACCGCAAAAGTAGACTGATTGCTGTCTGCTTCAATTTGCCTCCCGGAAATCGCATAGACACTAGCGCCAGTTGAACCTCTAGCGTACATTATAATAACTCTATGGTGGAAAAGGTTCAATGAATCGCCCTTCTTCCACCACATTTTTTTTTCTTTCTGCGGGATGGTATAAATGCAACGAATAATTGTGAGTAATTCGTTACTCAGAAAATAATAAAATTACATTAGAACTTACATTTTCGAAACAGTAATAAAGAATCACTAATAACAAAAAAAAAATGTAACGGATTACAAGTAATCCCGTTACGTGTAACGGATTACTTGCATGTCTAACTTAGCGGCATTTTCTAGGCTGTAACTGTAACTGTAACGTGATTACTTTTCACGAGTAACTATTTCACCCCTGATAGAGATAATTAACAAAGTACACATCTTGAGCGGGTCAAGAGTCAAGACGGAGCTCTTGAACGACAGTTTGCTACCCTCAAGCTAGATGGCGCCACATGTGCTACGACTCTCTCCAACCGTTTTCGGTAGATTGTTTCGATAAGAAGGCGCGGTATTTCAAATCGACAACTTGCGCGCCCGAAAGCGTCACTGTGGTCGGCCTACCACGATTGGTCAAAGGCTTACTACGACGTCATTAAGGGGATTATTTCAGCTTACATAACGGCAAAATGGCAACCCTGACGGTAGGTTTAAGAACACGGCGACTCAAAGGCTTCTCTTCTGCTCTTTACACACATCACCCAACTTCAGTTGTTATAATTTTAATTCTATTTGTGGAAATGGCGGGGAACAAAGAGAAATGCTTCAAAATAAAAATATCCAAAGTATTAAAACAAATCCTGATCGTGACGACACGGGTAAGAACCATGAGGAGGCGCGACCAGAATATCCTTTTAAAATTACATATTCCAGTAGATCTGAAAGTTCTAGTAGCGTGTGCAAAACACACCACGAGCAGACTTGCCTAATTAGAATGCACCCCAGACTTATTTCCAACCACCTGCGTGAGATTGCAAAAGGGTGTTTCCACGTCAGATCATATGGTGGTCCGGGTCTCTCTCTCTCTCTCTCTCACACACACACACACACACACACACACACACACACACACACACACACACACACACACACACACACACACACACGCACGCACACACACACAAACACACACACACGCACAGATATATACCTATATATATATATATATATATATATATATATATATATATATATATATATATATATATATATACATTGTCACGAATGGAAATTGATGAGGTGATAATAACTGAAGAAGCAAAACGTTTAACGGGGCGAACTTGTGCCCAAAAATAAAAGGGGAGCAGAAGAAAGCAGAGCGTCGTGGGCGTCGAAGTCGGCGTGACAGCAGAGTCGAACGCTGAGGCGAAACTGACTGCGGCTTGCCACGCGGAGCCCCTTTTGTACACGCGTGGACTTCTTGAACATTCGGCGTAGAAGGTTCGGTGCGGAGAACATTCTATAGCCTCGAATCAGCCCAAAACGGTTCTCGAATTTACCGGAACATCAAAGCGTCAACAAAAATGCGTAGACGCGTTTGTATATATATATATATATATATATATATATATATATATATATCGGGTGCTTTTTTTATTCTTAAGGCCCGTTCACACAGTTGCATTCGGAGCGACCTCTACGCTTACGAACGAATGGAACCAGTTGAACAACGAGTTACCCCAGCAACGAAGCGCCAAACGGTCGTTTCGTTCGTGTTCGTTCGCAACGCAAGGAGTTGAGCCGTTTGAACTTTTTCGTTACGTTCGGGAACGGCGGGAGCGACAGACCAATCACAGGTCGAGGAGAGCTCGGTCGCGCGCGTTGCATGCCGGTCGTGCGGGGCTCCTTCTATCTGCAAACATGGCGTCGGTGGGGATCGTCGACGTGGACGGCGTGGTGGAAGCTCAACGTTCCCCGTAAAAGCGCTATTCTTGACTGTGAATTTTCGTCGTGTGTCGCTATGATAACCCAGCACGTGCTAGAAGGGAAGATCCACCTACTCGTGCGGCGATCTCGTGGCGGCACTCTCAAGACAGCAGAAACGCCCGTGCCGTCGTGTTTGTTTACTTCGACTACAGTGGTGCTTTCTTAGCATTTGTGGCCTCGACCATCGCCCGGATTTCTTTTTTGGCCATTCCATGCGTGTGCTCAAGTTCAAGGTATTACTGGTGCGTACCGTATAAAGGATGCGAATTTTCTCGGGTTTTCATCACCCGAGAAAGGTGATTAGTGAACGCTCGCAACGTCTCGCTCGGAGCGTCTATCTCCGGCCGAAACGTCGAAGAATAAATCGTCCATTGTTGCTGTTTTCACCAAGGTTTTTTTTGCTTCTGAGTTATATACCCACGCATTCGGCCTCCCGCCATAGTTAACTTAATCGTCCGCACGTTGTAGGGCTTTCCGGTGGTGGAAGACGAAGAATGTCGCAAGTTAGTCAAGACACACACACACACATGTATATATGTATATATATATATATATATATATAAATCTTGCCGCGGGCGCAGCTGGCCAAGTAGGCACCGCGCCTGTGGCATAACGGTTATCGCGCTTGCATTCCACGCAGAAGGCCAGGCTGAAACACCTTATATATATGTATATATATATATATATATATATATGGGTGGTTTCATCTCAAATCGTGCAGGCAAAAAGGGTCGAATTTTTAATTTCGAAGAAAAAAATATATGTTATGCCGCCGTTTCTAAAACCGCAGTCGACACAAACCGCAAGTTCGTCAGATTGTTTCTTCTCGACTTATGAATTTTTAAAGAGGCCGCGACGAAAAGCAGTGTTTTTCACACCCGTCGTGGGTCGGATGTTTCGCTTGATCTCCCGCCATGGATTTTCAGTCCACATTATATTATCTTTTTTGAAGCACTCTGTGGACACATTTAAAAGGCTCCAATACCATGAAATAATTTTAGGCCTTTTGCTTTTTTTCTGTAAAAATGTCAAAAACGCCTCCTCGGTCAATTGTTGACGAACTTTGACAATTAATTACTGGCGATCTACTTGGGTTACACCGATATTTTTTATGTCCACGGAGAGCCCAAAACACGCTCTTTTTATTTATTATAAAATGACTTGGCTGTATAAAATATCCTTTGCGGTACGTTTACGTTAATATTATGCAAAAACCAAAAAGTACCATTTTTGAAATTGATTTTCTCAAAAAACCCATTTTTTATTTTTTTTATTTTTTGTTCTAATGTAGATATGATAGTTCTCTACACGGAAATCAAGCCTAGAAAGTGTATATTTTGTTTGTATGTTCTACATTTAAGCATCAATATCGTACAAAAACGTGTTTTTACGGCTCGAAATGGACTTGCGAATTGCGCGTCTTCACAAGCTTGGAAATAGTTTTTTTCTTTTTTTCAACGTTCCCACATAAAACTGAAATACAGTATTTCCACCCTGATATATTTATTGATTATTTAAATTTTATTATAGGCGGCAAGCTACATCGGAGGAGTTCCAAAAAGAGAAAGCAACACTTCTTAACAGACCAGCAGGTGTCGTAAATTTTTAACGTGTAGGAGTCGGCAGACGTCTTATTGATTCGGGGCCCTCATTGGCCTGCATGAACGTCCCGCCCTTTCGGAGCCAGCAGATGACCACGACCTTTCGCTCTCGTTGTGTTAGATGGGACGGCCCGTGACAGTAAAGCGAGCAGCGCACCCTGTGTCACGAGGAGTGAAATGGTACGATTGTTTCGTTGACGCGGCGAACAGTGACAGCCACCCAGGAGGAGTCTGTCAGAGTATTGCACAAGGGAAAACAAAGGAATCGTTGCCTGAAAGGATGAGGACACCACGGCCTTACAATGTCGACGGTCAACAACTGTTGTGCCAGCCAAAACAACGCCGCGTGCGCGCTAAAACCGGCGGCGCGGGACAGAAATCCCGCAGACGCACACACGAAGATGGGCCGGTTTCTTTAGGGATGTGGGGAAATTTGAAACCAGCCATCCGTGCATGCGTGAAACGATACCGCCTGTTTGCCCTAGCTTCGAGCGCCCTATCCTTACCTTGAAACGGCCGTGCTCTCTCTCTCTCTCCGGGGAGATCCGATAGCACCGAAGGGTTATCTATTAAACTTGAGGAAGAAAACGAAAAGGGAGTGTTTAAGTTTAATTATCTCCACCAACCCGCTCGTTCTGTCCTTATAAAGGGTTATCTCTTTTGGAAACAGCAAAGCCCGGGGACTGATATTAAAACGAGCGTGTTGGTAAATATGCTTGTGTTTGTATTCTGCCCGGAGACTAGTTGGGTCGAAGTCAGCCTCCTTGTCAAGTATAACCGTTTGTGAAGAGTGGGCTTCTCCCGAGATGAAACGTTAGCGCCGGCTGACGTGTTCTTTTGAAAAAGGGAAGGGGAAAGAGAAAGTTTGAGTAACTGCAGAAACTACCTCGAAAGCTCCTCTCCCGATGTGAAGCTTGAAGCATAGTCTCGGTTACCTTCTCGCGCATCGCCTGCTGGAATCTATTCTTCACTTTCTTTCGTACAGCCACTGTTCCGCACAGCCGTCGTGGATGTGCGTAATAGAGGGAGGAACATATTCGAGCATCATGTGGACGCCGTCATCCTGCCAGACTTCAATAGGGAGTTTTAGTAGATCGTTTTCGTGCAGCCGCTCTGCAGAGCGGAGCGCGGAATCGCCACTGCGCCTGCGCGCCGGTGGCCTTGGCTGTAGAGTTCCGGGTAGAGGAGGGGCTCAGCGGAGCGGGAAACACGGTCTACTAAAAGTCGCTAATGTCGTGCGACCGACTCGTGTGTGTTTCTTCGCCCCGCTGAACTTTGTTTCTCGGGTGCGATTTTTTCTGAACGTTTTTTTTTTTTTTTTTTCAATGTTTTCTTACTAACTGTTTGTTAGCACTGTTCAGTTGTTGGGTTTATTTCATCATGGCGGAGCGGCCTGGCGGTGATGTAGAGAGCGTGTTCGCACGCATTTGGTTGCGTCCCGTTTAGGGAATGCCCGGGGGAGTTGGTTTATGTTCTTGCTATGTGCGGCTGAGTTTTCCCGTCTTTATTAAATTATTGATTTTTTGTTTTGTTTTACCTTTACCTGCCGTCGACTTCTTTGTCTGACTCTCCACCAGGCGTGGACCTATCGCCTTGCCACCGTTCGAACCTAAATACTTTATTTTTTTTTTTTACGCAATTTTCGTTAAGATCGGAGTTGGGCAATTTAATTCCTATTTATTTAATTTTATTTCCTACCCCTCTCCATGACACACTCTCTGTGTGTTTCGGACCGTTTCTGTGTCACCACTTTTGTGTATTACGGAAGTGAAAGGACATTCCCTGGTGACCTGTGCGATGTGCGGTGAACAAGCCCCAGTGTTTGGTTTCGTAAAGAATTGTATATAATATATCGACGATGTGGTGACTTTCTTTGTCTTAGCAATATGACAGCTAATAGCTAGTCGTGCTAGTTTACTTTGAAAGGTTTATAAATCGAAACAATACAACGTCTGTGCCTTTTGGTTATTGAAAGTCTACTAGGCCTGCTGATTTGGTTAGATATGTATCTCATGGTTCCCGCTCTTATCAAAACATACATAAATATTCAATATCACAAGATCCGTTTATAATTGATTACAAAATGCAGAAGAAAATTCAAAAAAACTTTTTCACAATTCATAGAGACGCATGGGTCGCTAAGTCTGACTTAGGTCTTGCAAAACGAAGACGTCTTTTTCCGATATTGAGGCCTAAATATAAAACATGCAAACAAAATATACACTTTCTAGGCTTGATTTTCGTGTAGAGAACTATCATATCTACATTTGAACAAAAAATAAAAGAAATAAAAAATGGGTTTTTTGAGAAAATCAATTTCAAAAATGGTACTTTTTGGTTTTTGCATAATATTAACGTAAACGTACCGCAAAGGATATTTTATACAGCCAAGGCATTTTATAATAAATAGGAAGAGCGTGTTTTGGGCTCTCCGTGGACATAAAAAATATCGGTGTAACCCAAGTAGATCGCCAGTAATTAATTGTCAAAGTTCGTCAACAATTGACCGAGGAGGCGTTTTTGACATTTTTACAGAAAAAAAGCAAAAGGCCTAAAATTATTTCATGGTATTGGAGCCTTTTAAATGTGTCCACAGAGTGCTTCAAAGAAGATAATTTAATGTGGACTGAAAATCCATGGCGGGAGATCAAGCGAAACATCCGACCCACGACGGGTGTGAAAAACACTGCTTTTCGCCGCGGCCTCTTTAAAAATTCATAAGTCGAGAAGAAAAAATCCGACGAACTTGCGGTTTGTGTCGACTGCGGTTTTAGAAACGGCGGCATAACATATATGTTTTTCATCGAAATTAAAAATTCGACCCTTTTTGCCTGCACGATTTGAGATGAAACCACCCATATATATATATATATAAGGAGTTTCAGAGAACGCAGGCCAAATCGCTCCTGCGAAAACTACTCATCGGAACGAAAAAAGGCTTGTGGCGTTTTGGTCCTGGGCCAGGGCCCAATTTAAGAAAATTTATTAAAGTCCGGGATAATTAAGTTGTTAATTATTTTTACATGATTAATTTTTGAATATTGTGTCTTAAGGCATGGTTTAAATTAGAAAACTGTTCAGCATCATCGAAAAACACTAAATCAAGAAATTGCAGAACGTTAGAAGGCACGCGAAGCATTTTAGGGCTTTCTGAAAAACCGCACAAATTCGACGGGTTTTTAAGTTTCGGTTTGCTATCGGAGCGCATCTCGGCACCGGCAGCACCGCGCCCTGCAGAGAAATAGTGCAACCAGCCTCTGCTGCGTCGCGCGGTGACAGCGCAGCAGAGGTTGGTTGCACTATCTCTCCACGGGGCGCGGTGCCGCCGGGGCTGAGATGCGCTCCGATAGCAAACCGAAACTTAAAAACCCGTCGAATTTGCGCGGTTTTTTAGAAAGCCATAAAATGCTTCGCGTGCCTTCTATCGTTCTGCAATTCGTTGATTTAGTGTCTTTCGATGATGCTGAGCGATTTTCTAATTTAAACCATGCCCTTAAACACAATATTAAAAAAGTTAATTACGCAAAAATAATTAACAACTTAATTATCCCGGACTTTAATAATTTTCCTAAATGGGCCCCTGCCCCAGGACCAACACGCCAGAACCGTTTTTTCGTTGCGATGAGCAGTTTTCGCAGGAGCTGGTTGTACACTTGGTACCTGATGAAGAGCGGTTCCCTCTCGAAACGTCGTAATAAACTTCGAATTAGTATCTCCGACAGTACACATCTTTGACTTATTAACTTCTCCCGGTCCATTGTTTTTATATTTACCTTACTTCACCTATATATATTTTTTTCACATATTTATCTGAAACAAAATTTGTGAATATGTGAAAGTCATGTTATTGGGAGGAGAACGCTGTCGCTATAGCATTCTTTCGGAGACATACAATTTCGAAGGTCGAAGCGTGGACATTGCCAGCCGTCAATTTCAAACCGAAGCATGCACGTAGTAATGATATGTTCTATTCATTTTCTGAAAGGTTTACATGTACACAGGATATTGAAAATTACAATAAACGATTTTTATGCAAGAATACTTACGAAACACGTCAAATAAACACGCTCTACAGAGACATTCACAAATTATTTACCCACTACTTTATATAAAACGGTGCAGACGATCCAAAAATGACCACCTTTAAATGCGTTTTACGAATATATGGGAAACGCAACTATTTCATCAAAATGTAACGAAGTTGCACGTTAATATTAAAAAAAAGCTCCGTCGTTTATTTTTCTTAAACTATCCTTAATCGTTTTCAGTGACTTGGACTAACTTGTTATGGCAAAACGTTGAGCAACATATGACCTCATTAAGAGAAAAACGACAGCAAACCTTCGCACAAATTGAGCTAGCCTGATCTTCGTTTTGAAAGCTTTGCCGTACGACGTCGTCCCCAAAGAGACATATCCTCTAGAATCAACAAAGGCTGTTCAGCGGTGCTGTTCTAACGTAGAAAGTTAGGCTGTCCCTAGTTTAGCTTGATATTTGTGTTTCCTTCCCTATCCTCTTAATAGCTCCCCGCTTCCCCTCTTTCCCTAACTCCCCCCCCCCCCCCCCCTTCCCCCTTCTTCAAAACGCGTCCAAATTGGACGTTGCTTCGGAGCGCCGAGAAAGGCTGCGCACGCCTTATACCTCTATCATATGGGTGGCTTTAGTAGATTTTGATTATGCCCACCATGTTTCTAATTGAAATGATACCTTTAAATGTATTAATTATAAATTTTCTCACTAAAATAATTTTTAATCTGATTATATCGAATTGTTATTTTCTTCCTAAATTTGCCCATTGGCAGGGACTAATATTAAATCAACCATTTTTCTGCGGGATGCGTACTTTACACAAAAACGATTTAGCCTGTATTTTGTGAGACACCTTGTATGTATAGCTGAGTGCTTCTCCCAAAGACATGACTTTCATGTACTATGCTACGTTCAGTAGTTTTTTTGTCATGTCTCCTTCCTAAATTGGAGTAAATAAAAAAATGAAAGATGTTTACAAATCTCTGTAACCCGAAGTTAGAGCGCAGCTCTTGGGGAGGAGCAGGGAAGGGTAAAGAGGGGAAAGTATGCCCCTCCTCCTCCTTATCCTTGCCTCCTCCCCCTCCGTAATCCCTCCTCCTCCTGCATATCCTTCCCTCCTCCTACTCCATCCTCCCCCCTCCACATCGTCCCCTCCTCCCAAACTTTTCCCGCTAAATTTAGCTGAAAAATTGACGCCACGTGACCTCAACACCAATTCAGTGTCCCCGCTAAATTTAGTGGGGAAAATGATGTCACATGACTTCGTATCACGTCACCTACTAACAAATTCAGTTTCTCCGCTAGATTTAGCGGAAAAACTGACGTTATGTGACCTCACTTTTGCCGCTATATCTAGCGGGGAATCCGAACCTATTAATAGGTGACATGATACGAAGTCATGTGACGTCATTTTCTCCGCTAAATTTAGTTGGGAAACTGAATTGGTGCTGAGGTCATGTGACGTCAGTTTTACCGCTAAATGTAGCGAAGAAACTGAATGCGCCGTGTCGCATTATGAGACGTCACAGACCTACCACACCGATTCAATTTCTTCGCTAAATTTAGCGGGAAATTGAGTCGGTGTATGGGTTTGTGATGTCCCATAATGCAACGCGCGCGGTCACGCCGTCGCCGATGCCGACGGCGACGCCGACGCCGTTATACGCGGAAACAGGCGCCTAAGAGCTGCGCTCTAAAATTGAATAAATCCTACAGCGGCCTAATCGTATAGCTTATAAGGGCAACTAGCCGCTGTCCAGTCCAGGGGTAAACGACACAACCGCCAGGGCCATGCACAAACCACGTTTTGAACACATTTTGTTTTTCCTCGCTCAATTTTTTTTTTTTAACTTGGAAAGTTTTCTGGGTAGCACTCGTTTACAGTATTCGGAGGTCACGTGCCGTAAGCGTCCCTTCCAGTCAATGAACGAGCGTGGATATCCCGTCGGAAATAAAGGCCTAGCGAGGCGTTCGTTTTCCTTTCCTCCATTTGTTTTCTTTTCTCACGCCGCCGCGTCTTGTTATTGTTTTTCTTTGCCTCCTGGTTGCGCATAATTGTTTCCTTGGCGTAATTAAAAGGGAGAGCGGACCTCAGTCATTATGCCGGCCCGTGTTCATTAGGCTTCGCACACCGCTTCCCCCGCCGCTCGCGCCGTCTGGCTGGCTACAGTAGTCTGCCGGTCGCCGCCGGCCATTCAAAGGCGCCTGCTTACGCTCCGGCTTTGCCGCAAGAGGGAGCGTCGGGCGGACAGCTTCAGTTAGAGAGCCTAGATTTAGGAGAGGGAGCAACTCAGACTATGAAGGGGATTTGCAGCTTAATGGCGGCGACTGGTTTGTTACGCGCGAGCATACTTGCGACTCGGGTGACGTCAGAACGACGCCGAGCTCTCATTGGCTCCGATTGAAAGATAGTGGGTAGACATCAAGAAAGCTTGCTTTAAGGTCTACCCACTATCCTTCAATCGGAGCCAATCAGAGCTCGTTGCAGACGAATCTGCGCTCCGCATCGCCGTTGACAACTTGAGAAAAACAGGGTGTGCCCGATTGTGTTCTTACTGCTTGTTTGGTGATTCGTTCTTCCGAAGAACGAATCGCGAAACGAGACGGGCGCTCTTACGAGCGAATGCAGCGATTTCATTGGCTGCGGAGGGATAACCAGATGCCCGGCTGATCCTACGTTTCTTGAGCTGTCGGTGACATTGGGAGAAGGAAATTCGGCCGTTTCGGAATGGCGGGGCATAGACGCGGACATCGGTGGCCCTCGATGGAAGCGTATTTGTTGGCGACGCTTTTACATAGAAAGAAAAAAACGTAATTTGTTTTTACAGCGAGATTTTTCGTATGCGTGACCAAAAACTCTACGCTCGCACCGCACCCACGCGCCGCACGTGCTGGCGTCTGCAGCAGTTACTGTTCTAAAGCAAAAGCCTAAAGCAAATGGCACCTTGCAGGCGCGTTCGTCAACGCTCTATTTGGGTAATTTACTTCGAATATTTTGTACGGGAAAGGCGTGCGGCGCGGGGAACACCAGTCCCTGGATTCTCCTTGAAGCGTGGGTTGCCGTTCTCCATTTTCAATTTCACTTTTCTCGTAGTAATGGGGAGGTCGCGTATAGTCCGGACTCTGGAAGAGCAACGCACGAAGAGTAACGGCGGGAACGGCAACGAGAATGTCAGCGGCGGCGGAGGGCGGCACGTGTGTGTGCGTACCATTCGTCACGATGACCACCGATCAAGACAATAAATGTGTTCGTACCTTTGTTCAAAATTCCGTGTCACGTCTGTGTTATGTACTATAGACAGCTGCGCTGGTCATCCACCTTTACAGAGTGGAATGGCTCCCAATTCTTTTTGTAGCTTTCTTTTGCACGAAATTATCGGCGTGGCGCATCGTATAAGAATAAATCAAGTTGATAACCATTAGAGCCACTTCAACTCGTCGCACGGCAAAACGTAGAAGCCTGTAACCTATCTTTTGCTTTTTTTCTCCATCTTCTTTTCACTTTTTGCTCTTTCTTTTTTTTGGCGGGGGGGGGGGGGGGACCATGTATTTTACCGTTTACGATTGGACGCGTGCATTCTACTCCTGTCTTAGCAACTCCCCCCCCCCCCCAACCCCCCCCCCCCCCCCCCCCTCCCCCTCGGGGAGCAAAATGGTACCCAGATGATAAGGCGTGCGCCTGTCTTCACCGTTAGTGGCTCTGCGACCCGCCTCTATCGTAAACAAAGCGCCGAATCTCGACGAGTGTCGCCGCACAGACACGTCCTTCTTGGCGTCGCTGCTTGCACCGCGCTCGTCGTGAGACGTACTGTATAAGAGACGCCCTAGAGGGGCGATGCTAGGTGGCGCAAGCCACCGCCCGATTCAAAGGATTCATCCTCATCCATCCATCCGATGACGACGTTAGGGGCAGGGAGCTGGGAGACAATGGGGAGACACTTGAGCGCGATCAAGCGCGATCGACGCCTCCTCCGCCTGCCAGTTTGTGGTACAAAAACGCGGCACATAGACCACGTGATCTAGCGGAGTTGCAAACACTGTCGAATCTAGGCACACCAGGGTTCAATTGTCGAAGGCTGTTGCCGCGGCCGCCGCCGCTTTCGCCCCGCCGGAGCTGCGCTCTCTCCATTATGGATTCTATATCCTCCTGGCCACAAAGCTTTTGCTGCCTCGTTTTAATTTCCTTCTTTTTCTTTTTCCGAAATGTTTTTTTTTTTTTTTTTTTTCGTTGAGACGTTGTGGCTCCCGCTAAAAACAAAACCGAAAGAGAAAAAAAAAAGCGAAGAAGAAAACAAGAAAAAGCTGTTTTGGTGGAAGATGAAAGCCGGCCTTCCTGGTTCATGGGGTGGTTGCAGTTTCTCTCAGCGGCATTCTGCAGCGCACTTTTGCTGTTGCACTTGATTGTCTTCGCTCCGATGCCACCTGCAGGAATCTAACGAAACTTTATAAATGACCACGCACATTCAGGTGGTCATGTTGTTGTTGTTGGTGGTGTTTCATTTCTTGCTGTCTTTTTCGTACTTTGAAACCGCACTGCTCGCGTACATCATACAAAAGGCACGCGGTGTTCGCGGACACGCCTCACGCTTGTCCGAAGCATGCTTGCTTTCTACATGCTAAGAATATGTCTGCAGACAGTTGTTGTATGGCCAATGTTGCAGTAACCCCCCCCCCCCCCCCCCCCCCATACAAGAAAGAAACACGCCTCTTACAGAGACTGCAGGATTGTATGATGTGTATAAGCAGTGTGAGCGCGGCTCGATACCTCTCTGTCTGTTTACGAACAAGTCAGCGTTTGCCCAGACCAGGTGTCGGCACTGCACGTGAGCAGAAACCGGATTCGTGTAAAGAGAAGCGTCTGCGCATGCGCAATACCTACCCACAGCGGCGCCACCGCTGCAGAGTGACGTAAGAGATGCGTGTTGGTCTATAGCCACGTGGCCTAGAGCCGACCCTGAGAGTCTTATCTGTCGCGTAGTGGCTGTTTCGTTTTCCGTGTTTCGTTCGAGCGTCCAACTAAGCTATAGATACGCTTCAGAGTAGAGTCACGTCAGCCATTTTTTTTTTTTTTTGTGCCTTAGCTCGTGGAACGAGAGATTGTCTACAACACGGTTCTCTCGCCATGACTGGACTATACCCGTTTTCACCTCAAGACAATAAAAGCAAGTTTTGCGCATTGTTCATACGCGGCGCTAAGTAGTTCTTATGAGATTTGGTTGTAGGAGGAAAAACCGATGCTTTTTGCCTTCGGACCGTCTACGTCTTAATAAGTTAACATATATCTAATCTAAATTCACCTACATATATCTTAACTTTTACATAAAAGGGGAAATTAGTAATGCTCCGCGAGAGGCCGAACTTGTTTCACTATACGGTTCATGAGGTGAACACGGGTATGGTCGTCACCAGTACCACCATTCTTAGTCCTCGGTTTCGACTTTCTGTAACTATGTTAAAATTCCTTCGCGTTCTTATGTACATAAAGTCAGCATTAGTTTCATCATCCTCATTAGCCTTCTGCCCATGCTGAAGTTTCCATGCGCTTCGATTTACGATTCGTAAATTTTCCTGGTCACAATTCTCGCGTAACGTCATAATTAGATAAATATTAAATTTCCAATTGCAATAGATGTATACAGCCAACTTAGGTTGTTTTCTTTTAGTGCTTACTCTAACGTTTATTTCTGTGTTTAAATTCTTACCTTGGTTTATTTATTTACTCTTTCCTTATTTATAGTTATTCTTTTTCTTCCCGGCCCTCAAGACTGCGACAGATGCCCAACCTTCCACCAAGTACTTAGCCAACAACATTTTTGGAGACCCCTGCTCTAAGTGTAAAGGCCGGTTCACACAGTTGCGTTTCAGTGCGTTTGACTGCGTTGCGGCGACAACGGAAAGCGAGTCACCGGCACATCTGTGCTTCATATGAAGCGTCAAATCCAATTCAAAGAATCATCTTGGCACGCGGTATAAGCAGCAGGGATGTCCTGGTGTCTCGCTGCCGCAACGCAGACAAACGCAGTCAAACGCAACTGTCTGAACCGGGTTTTAGAAGCGAAATGAGCGATTGAAAGTGTCGCAGTACTGGGCCTGCCACGATGAGCCGAATGCCGACTAAAACGTAAGCATCAGACGTCGGAAATAAGAGTAATGTAAGAACTTCAATTTTGACGGTGTTGGCAGTGTCGGTGTAAGAGCACGATGAATTGAAGTCCCCACTATGCGAATTACGGACAGCATTCAACTTGTTGTTCGCAAAGTAATGACGCCAGATTATAGGGAACCATAGGAGGGTGTTACCGAAACATCTCGCCACCAATTGGCGACGAGCGCGACCGAAAGCGCCGCTGTGGTCGGCCTTCCACGATTGGCCGAACGCTGACTTATGACGTCGGAAAGGGTGTATCATCGACGGAAATAAGAGGAATGAAAGAACTTTAATTTTGACGCTGTTGGCAGTGTTCCTTTGAGAGCGCAATGATTTCAGGCTTCCACCATGCTATTTACAAACACCATCGAACTTGTTGTTTGCAAGGTAATGACGTCACAAGGGGGAACCGTAGGAGGGCGCCACCATAACTTCTCGCCGCCAATACTCCATCTCACAAATGTCTTTAGTAAAGGCAAAGGCCGAGGCGCGCGAGCCTAGCTCAGCAGTAGGCTTTTGTTCGTACAAGGGCTCGTGCATTAGAGGCACTTTCTAAAGCCACGTGCTCGTATACCCATGCATTTGTCTTCACTGTAGATGCTTGTGATCAGACTGGCAAACAGGAGCAACCGACCCCGACCGACCTCGTGCACGTACAGCATGCACACGAAAGGTACCTTTGACCATAGCCTCCTCTATACCGACAAAGCCTGGCCGATCGCCATGAGACGCGGCCGCCGAAAGAGAAAAGGTAGAGCGGCAGACAAAGGATCAGAGAAGAGTCATGTAACTGGCGCCCCGCTGCGGCGAGACGCCGAAACACGCTTCTCCCGAGCGGTGGAATGGCCGCTCGTGCTCCTCGCATTCCTCGCGCTACCGCTTCGCTTCCCGTCGGGTTTGCAAACCATGTTTCGGGTAATCGCCGCTGCAAAAAGTGTGCGCTGACGTCCAGGTTCCCCGAGAAATGCTCTGTGCTATGAGATCTCGCTTCAAATCTGCTACCGGGCATTCTATGACTCCGTCGTCGAACTGCCAGGCTTCGTGAGTAGAAAGGAGGCTATGCTTTGACAAACTTGCAGTCTTTCGGTGCTCGTGAGTGAGCACGAGCGATTAAAAGCCTGGCAAAGATACCTTCGCGTGCGTCCTATAGGCGTGCACGAGGCCTGTCGGTGTCGCTTGTTTCTTGTTTGTCGCTCTAGTGGAACTCGGGCATAAAATCGAAAATGGTCGGCTATTGAAGGTAATTGATTGAAGCCTTTTTACCGCCCTTTCTCTTCTAATAAATCCCTTTCCTTCTCTCAGAATGTGCAGGTTTGTCGATAAAAGCTCGAGTTTTGAGGTTTTGAGGGGGGAGGGGGGTAGGCATTGTGCATTATCGTGCTCGTGTGAAGGCTGGTTCACACATTTCCGCTTGATCGTGATCGACCCAGCTAAGCTAGACCTCTTAAGACGAGAGAACACACAGGCCCTACGGAGCTTTCTATCAGGGAGCAAATGAGGTTTCCTTTGTTGTACCCTTCTTTTAAGCGATAGTCTTGCGGGTGACACTTTGGAGGGATTTTGGTGTCGGCGTTTGTTGTCTGTCGTCGCTAGCGGATATGGAAAAAACCCTTCTCTCCCCTCATGGTGCGAGGAGAGAAAAGTCTGGCACTCCGATTGCCCGCGCCGCGCGAAGAGGGACGAGAGGAGAACCCCGACGACCCATTAATAGGGAGTTTTAGCAGACCGCGTTTCCCCCTCCGCTATCCCTCCATTACGAAGAAACCACCACTGCGCCTGCGCGCCGATGGCCTTGGCTGTAGAGTTCCGGGTAGCGGAGGGGCTAAGCGGAGGGGGAAACGCGGTCCACTATAACTCCCTAATAGGGAATTGTAGTACACCGTTTTTCTCCTCCGCTGCGGTATCCGTGAAGAAAACGCCGCAGCTGCGCATGCGCGCCGCCAGCCTTTTCTGTAGAGTTCAAGGTCTTGTGACGGATTACGGAACGCTATCCGGGTGCTTGGCGGGCTGCGGAAACGCTCAACTACAATTCCCCAATAACGGCGAGACAACGAGGAAGCGTCAGCGGAGTGTCTTCCCCTGTCGTCGCCAACCTTCAAAACAGGTGTTTTCAAGCATCACTCCCGTTGTACAAAATCCCACTTTGGCAGTATCCAATTGCTACGGCTGATGTTGGAGGGTTTTAGAAAGTACCAGTGGCGTTCGATTTCACTATAACATCTCTATATACTTCTCGAACCCAGCTCGTATGTTCTGCCAAAACTCGTCGACTTGCAACCGCCTTCCCCGCAAAGCTTCACCTCCTATCTACGTAGGTGTCCCCCTCTCCGCTCTTCGATCGCTGAACGTCACAGCTATCGCTTTAACTTAGCACATTGTGGGCAAAAAAAGACACCTTTTTAGGTACTGCAAACACGTAGTGCATTCCGAAATTTCAATCCCAGTAAAGGACAGAAAAGAGAGCAACCATTATTTTTTACAGCAAAGCCGCTATGTCTTACCTCCACCTCCTCGAGGAAGTGGAGGGGCTCTTCAGTTAGAGTGTAGTTTGAGTGAGGTTTCTGAATTCGGCGGTTAGGACCTTTAAAAAAGTGTGTCCATGGATATTAGTTAACAAACTCCCGTTTAAACAGAGCTCCTTTGTTCCGATTGGTCGTGGCCAGTATTAATGAATAGAGGGGGCAACCCGCATGGGTCAGCCTTTCTTGGCATTATTAGATGGTGAGGTACTGATCCCTTGTTATCATGTATCTATATACGGTCACAGACTTCTCTCAGCTGAGAGTGCGCTGTGACGAGGCTGAGGGCAGAACGCGCCGATCTAACCTTCTTTCCTTTCGCTTCCACGAGACTTGGGCTCAATCGAAAAAAAACTGTCCTCGAGGTGTGCTTCGAAAAATTGGGTTTAGAACTTGCCCATAGTGACCATAAGGCAATGATCACTTTAGTCCCTAAGAATTAAATAAAGACAAACAACGAAGTCGCGTACGTGTCTTCATTGCAATCATATGTAAGTCATATAGATGTCGTATAGTTGTCGTAAAGATAACAGCTTCGCTGGTCCTCCGTCTTCACGTGAAGTGGTTGGGCTCTACAATTTTTACACATTGCGCCCTTTTCAAAACCCCGTCGAGCAACATTGGCGGTCGCCATTTCTTGGGCACGAAGCCTGTGATTGGTTCAGAGTCCTCGCCGAACGCTGACGCAGCCCTCGTGTCCAATACGTGCCCAAACAATGGCGAACTGGTATACTTGGCGCAGCAGCTGCTAGATGGCGTTCACTTTTGAAAAGGATCTTTTGTCTCCATGGACTGATTTTCTTTGCAACTCCAGCCCGCGCCCGCCCTCTCGCAGACAAACTATTAAGAACCAGAGGAGCGGGGACAGCGGCGGACACAGTGGCAGGGACTGTCGGCATTGGTGCTGCTCTTATCGCATGGCTCTGGTCGGCGAGTTCGCGCTTCGTGCAGTTTTCAAAGTGCGAGTGCATTGAAATAAGAATTGTTGTATTTCGCTTTGCAACTTTTAAAATCTAACATGCTCATTTTTTTTTCGGCTCGCGTCAACATTTCCGTCACCTGCGATATATGCACCTGCCCTGACCGCTACTTATGGCCAAATAAATTAATTTAAGCGCACTGACTAGCGTCAGCGAGCAGGCACCAGAGAAATCCTGGAGAATGTATCCCCACCGTCTGTGGGGCGTTGGGGTGGCGAATACTCTCGACGGTACTCCATCGACGTTATCTTGCCTGGTCTACAACTATAATGAAGACCGAGGTCTGGCGTTCGAAAGCCGAACGCAAGAACCCGAGCAAGGATCAGACGATGCTCTCGTTCGCCTCTGAATGGAGGGAGACGGTGTGTGTAGACACAGCATGGTAGAGGAAAAGGCAGCTATACCTTCGAGTCTAGCCACTGTCCACCGCCAGTCGCAAGTCGAGCTTTGAACCTTGCACGTGGAGAGTCCACACTTCAAGGTTGTTATCAAAAGGTCCATTTCATTTTGCATCCTCGAGGATGGGGTTGACGGCAGTCCTCCTGTTTCCCAACTCGTCAGAAGGTCACAGAGCTCCACGACACCAGTGAGCCAACAAAAACGTCGAAGCGAGCCACGTGACAAAGTATCGTCGACGTCCAGTGCTTCGACCGTTTCCGTCGTTCCGATTGGTTCGAGGGAACCGCAGCGTCAGCTGCTTGTCGCCTAATGGCGAAACGGATTACATACAGCAAGCTCCGCCCATCTGTAATGAAGTCATGAACGCGCAAGTTCGTCTGCTTTTTTTTGCAGGGGTTGCGATGACGTCAGAACGCCAAACTCTTATTGGCAGACTTGAAAAAAAAAAAAAAAAAAAAGTCGGTAGATTTTAAGGCATTTAGCACTGAGGTCTACCCACTATCTTTTCAATCAGAGCCAATCAGAGCTCGGCGAGGTTGTGACGTCACCGCCACTCTCGCCCCAGAAGCAGACGCAATTTCGCTCCGCATACAGTCACCGACTGTCTCAGAAACGCTGAGCGCGGTTCTTCTCGCTTTTGGCTTCGCGATTGGTTCAATTCGGCATTCCAATCAGCTAATGTCCGAATCTGTGATTGGCTGCCGAGTGATAATTATACGCGCAGGACTCGACACGCCCCACATTTCGTAAGTTGCCAGTGACTCTAGTTTCGTCGATCACCATGAAACGAAGAAACGTGACACGGGGAGAGTATAGGGTGACCATATTTTTTTTTCTCTCTTTCTCGTATCTGTACAAAAGAACGGAAGAAAAATCTGAAATGGCAGAAAAGAAGAAAAAAAAGAAAAAGAAAAACGAAAAGACCGCTTTCTTCGTTCCGTCCTTGGAGTCACAAGCACACCACAATCACGCACGCACTATCTGGATGTGTCCGAGAGGGAAAAAAATATGAAGAAAATGTTCGTCGTCGTCGTCGTTTACGTCCCTTAAACACGAGGAACAGCGCGACAAGACGCGCATATGGCTTGCATCTCAGCATCACCGTCGACGGGGTCAAGGAAGAAGAAAAAAAAATGCACTCATAAACACAACACTCACTCTAGAATTTCGATAATCATCGTCAACAAAGATGGCACAACTTGTACGACAAATCAACAAATGTCAAAAAAAAAAAAAAGAAACCGACGGAGTATACGGTTTGTTTCAAAACTCAGCTTCGTCGTCATACTTTGTAAAACTGAAAAAAAGTAACATTTCTTAAAACAAATGTTTAGTGGAGTAAGTAGCAGCCTGCAAGTGGTGTACGCCTAGGTTAAAACACGTTTTACACCTAACAGACGGGTGAAACATCATTTTTGTTTGTTTGTTTCTGTTGCCGAATTTCATGCAGTAGATGGCACCTTGATATCGGCGGGTTTTCCTTCCCCATCCAATGACGATAAGGCTAACTTTTAACGGAACCGAATGAAAGCACATCTTTTTACCTGTTTATCAAGAAAAACACAGTAACGAAGAGTAATGTTCTTAGTGATCTAGTCACTATGACCGATATCGTCAAAAGTAAAACCGCACGGAAAAAGAAAAAAAAAAAGTACAACATTCTGCTGTGTAAAGTTTTCCGGTATTTTTTACACCCAGGAACACACTTTGGGCGCCAAAATGAACCCTCAAAATATGGCTGCCTCGGCGGCCACCAAAGATACCTTGCGATCACTGAAATCAAATTTAACGGTTGTGGTCGAGTTATCTACGGGGTTTCGGAACTCATCCGAGAAACTGGGTATTCAACTTGTGACTAGAGTCGCTTTAATCTATATATTCATATATAAAAAAAAAAACCTCACTCCCACGCATACCAGCAGCCAGGGAAAAAAAGATACGGTAAAACGCAAATAAACAAAAAAATATTACACCGAGAAACGCAAGACCAAAATCGCAAAACTGCATCGTTGCATGACAATGACTCAAGAAAAAAAAAAAAGAAGATAGAGGGTAGAAAGAAACAACACGGAAAGGTAGCTCCCAACATTCGTTGTGTTGTTTTCACGCACTCTGGTCGTTCATTCCTCATGCACACAACGAAAACAAAACTTTTGCTCCGAGCGAACGAGATCGACATTAACACTGTGTATTGCTCTTCGAGGAAACCTCATAGTGGTAGCAGCGAGACCTGAGACATATCAGTTAGGGGACAGGGAACATCAGCGGCTCATTGCAACACTGGCCTCGCGAGGTGCAGCCAATGAAATTTTCCGACTCCAGACGAATCTGGGGAACGGTCGCCGCTTGATTCGGAGTGCGATCAATCCAGCCCAAATAAAGACGAGATTCGAACCGGATCTGGGCTCGATCGCTGCCGCCGTATTCAAACTTGATTACCGGCGGGCCCCAGCTTGGGTCAGGCCGAATTAAGTTTTCGTTCGGGATGTCTAAAGACCAGATAAGAGAACATCGAATTTCATATCTTTACGGACCCACTCCAACTATGACGGCGGAGTCAAGCTTGAACCAAGGGGGAATTCAGTTTTCATTCGGGCTGGATGAAGACCACAAAAGGGGAACGTCAAATTTAACATTATTTTCGGGCCCGTTCACTTGAACTAAGTAGATCTTTAGGCAAGATGCATTTCGGTTATCAAAATCTGCCAAGCTGTCCCAGATGCCGGTTGAGTGTACTACAGGCGCGTGTCTGTTCGTGGTGTGTTCCTCTCAGATCTCGTTGTCACTTCGAGGTTCAGGAAGACCGGAGTACACGAGCCTCGCCACGAACACCCCACGTTTTTACGCGACGCTGTCGACCAAATGGTCGACAGCTTACAAGTGAGGAAGCTAGCAACTTAGCACGTACTGAAACTTTGTGAGAAATTTGATCTTGAAAACTCTAGCTAGCAACGCGGAAAAAAAAAAAAGAACAGACCTAAAATTAAGAAAAAGCGCTGCACACCAATGTGTGCGAATTTTTCCGGTAGGTCAGACACATACGCGCGTGTTCAGCAAGGGCCAAAAAGGAATTTTTGCAATTAGATGGAAGGGAACGAAATAGATTTCACAAAAATAAGAGACGTGAAGGTAAAAAAAATAATAAAGAAAGCAAGGTAAGAGAAACTAGACGACAGTGTCACGCCCACAAAAAGGAGAACGTCACCATGCATCGACGTTACCACCAGACACTCGACGACTTGGGGGTAAGCAAGTCTGCAACATCCACTCATTGAGCACTACGAAATCGCAAGGGTCCATCGTCTTCGGCACACGTTTCGCTACAGCAAAAGATAGGTTCATGTCCGGAAGGAAAACGATCGTGGAGGTCGAAGTTGTCTGCAAACACTGTGAGCGGCGGTTGCCAGAGAGTTGAAGAAAAGCAAGAAGGATGCGGCCTCCTAGTTTGAACGGCCGACGCAGTCAAAGGTGAGAAGCATTCGTATCTCATCTTAAAACGCGGGTTCTTTTTCTGAACACAGGAATTAAGTGACGAAGTCACTGCCAGAAAGCGGTGGGACCCGGTGTCTATATCGGCTCGGAAACAGAAGTCGCTCCAAATATTGTTGCACTCTGCCGCGCAAGGCACGCCCTTGCCGTTTGATCAAGTGCAGATTACAAGTTCTGAAAATGTTCAGGGTGGCAAGAAGCATGAGCCTGAGAGCAAACAAAAAGTGCAATTGTTCCAGGTTACCTTTCCTTTTCTTATTTTGCTCATCATCGTGACATTATGGCGGTATCACAGCCCGTCGTGACTCAGGGTTTTCGTGAAGACAGAATGAGAACAATAACTGCTTTGTTTTGTTCTTTACATCACAAATATGGCGTCCACTACGTGCATCCTCTTCCATCCTAGCTTTCAGAACTAATAAATATTCGAGCGATTTCTACATTTTTGCTGTACCGTGATGGAAAACAAAAGCTACACGAGGTTTCGAGCGTCCATTTACGTAGTTCATTTACGCATTTACGTTCGCTTCTGTCGCACCAATGTGGGTTAGCTAGACGAGGAACGCAAACGCTACCCATTGGCTGGCGCTTTGGGTCACGTGACTCGACGCTGTTCAAAGATGGCGGTGAAGTTACCCTTAGAGCATAATCTGGAGGGTGGCACATAAAAGCAACAAATGACTGATCGGATTTCTTTTTTTTTTCTTTTTTGATAGATGTAGTTGCCGCAGCGTTAAATAAGAGCTGCACTGCGCATGCGCGGAGAATCGTGAAAGACACAACTTCGTGCGAATACGGGTTTTGTGAGAAAACTGCTCGAATGCGTTATTAATATAAAAAAATGCTATCCCAATACTCAGAATAAAATCGGCGCCTTTGGGAACAATTGGACACCGCTTCAGATTAGCTCGTTTACTGAAATGATCTTAACATGCCTCGCCTCCATCTAGGAAGATCGTCTTTTCCTTGAGAAATACACCGAATTAAATAAAAAAAAATGCAGTCTGGCAAAAAAAAAAAAAAAAAAAAAAGAGAGAGAAAAGTATACTATTTACCATATAGTGTGAAATAACCCCCTCTTCAAAACTGGTCAGGTTACTCCCAAAGCCGGAGCTCTCAGTATATGCATCCGTGTTCGACAACTCTGTCATACACACATCGTCAGAAAGACAAAAAAAAAAAAACAAAAAAACATCCGGAACGAAGAAATGAAAACATAAAACACACGTGTGAGAACACACACTGGGTCGCTGCATAGTTCTTCCGTAAGGTATTAAATAATATGAACAGTCGCTACTATCAAGCGCATAATATTACTCTTTCAAAGGAGTCCATTTTCAGTAGTACAACGCGGGGAAATCGGGGGGGGGGGGGGGGGGGGGGGGCAGGGGCCTGAACAAGTCCTTTCTGAAAATGTAGAGCACACTGCGTAGCGGCCTCGACGATAGGAGCACGATGAACATTTTTACTGCCTACGCGAGAAGAATATCCCGATGAAAGTTCGGAAGAAAATTGGAGGATTCTCAGAAACTAGAGACAACAACGTCTTTGCTCTCTTGGGACGTTTGTTGTGTATACGCTGCTCGGCGACGGCTTCAGTTATTGCCAGAGTAGATCATTCTGTCTCTTTCTTTTTGCCTTAGATTCTGGACCGAGTCTGCATGCTTCCATTGACGCCCCGTAGTCCACCGTAAGAAAGTACTACTGGGGAACTCTCATCCTCGAAAAGCTTGTTTTCCCCGTTTGAACTACGAGAAAACACCGGCAAACCCGGCAGAAAAACGTGGACCTCGAAGAGCCGAAACTGCTCGCAGAACAAGAACGGAGACATCCTGCGTCAAGTGTAGACAAGCTCTTGACCATGAGAATCCCGGGGGATGAAGAAGTGTCCGTCGTTACTAAAGAAACCAACGAACGAGAGCGAAAAAGGTATCAAGACGACGTTCCTTCGGCCACGTTCGAAGCCACAACGAAGCGTCGGCAGTAGCAGGCATAAGAATACCCCAAAGTCGGCCATCTCTCCCCGCTACGAAGGTAAACTCCAAAGCGTCAAACGTCCGCAACGTGCTACAGACACTCCTCCACGTGTCCAGACCAGGGGGCGGCGGCAAGCCGATCACGTGCACAAGGTCCGGTTCTGGTCTGCCGCACCACCAGGGAACACCGGCCTAATGTCACCGTACGACGGAGCCTCCTTGGCGGACAATGTCCTCCCGCCCATGGGCGTCTTGCCGAGCTGTCCCTGAAGACCGGGAGCCTTGGACGTGCCTCGGACGCCGCCGATGGTGTACGGTCCCGCCGAGTCCTCGTCGTCGATGGACGCGTAGATGTTTTCCGCTGCTGCCGCGCCGTCACCGACGTCCTCTTGCGCCGCAGAGGGCACCAAGAACGTCGAGAAGGTCCCCGGATTGGCCGGAACCGGAGGGTACTGGCAGTCCGGCCCCACCATGAACCCGGATGAACTTCCGGCCAGGGGGTATCCGGCCCCGAACAGGCCGGACGGAGCGGGCTCCGGGGGCGGAGACGGTTGCACCAGGTCCACAGAACTGTACGCTCCGGTGGGGTCCAGGTTCCTCTGGTCAAAGGCGAGCGCAGACTTGCTCAGGTAGTAGTTGTGTTTGGCTTGGAGGCCCGTCGAGTTGTTGCGGTTGCGTTCCAGGGAGTGACTGTGTTTGCCGGAGGACGTGGCGGCAACACCGCGAAGTCTTCTGCTCGGTGGTCGGTCCAGGTGGCTGGAACTGTCCGGGGGACACAGGTCGCCGCCCGTGGACCCCTGGAGACTGCTGCTGCCGGACTCCGGGAGCCTCGGGTACTCGCCCAGGCTCAGCTCGTCCTCCGCAAACTCGTCCTCGCTGGCCAGGCTCCGCGCATCGACCTGTTGTTGTTGATCCAGGAGGCAAAAGACATACACGAGACACTATCAGCTGGAGGCAGAAGAACTGAGCCTCCTAGCATATTTGTATTCTCGGATCTGTGGTCCTATAGCCACTGTGTGGCCGAGGTATATTTAGACTCGTAAGCTCCGTAATTTAAGAAAAAGAAAAGAGGTGAAAGGTAATGTTATTACGGCTTGGGGCACTCGCGTATCACGAGACGGAGAACACCAGGAACACGAACCGGTTTCTTGTTCTTTGCTCTTTTTGCCCTTCACCTAGAATAACACCTCCTCTTCGTCCACGTAACATCGTCACATTTGAATTGCGCGAACTCGGCAATTGGTCCTGAGCCCAACGGCGAACGCACCTTCGGCGCACTAATTCCACGAACCCGACGCCCATCCGAAAGCTGACGCAGCGTTCGTGTCCAATCAGTATAGGGACCTTTAGCAAACCGTTGCCGTGCTCAGCGTACCGTACCACCGGAGCCTTCGAAGCATGCTTTTAAGCGCGCGCCCCGCGTAGTGCGGTACACGGAACACGGGTAACGGTTTGCAAAAGGACCCTACTGTCTGCACTCGATCTAACTGCCATAACGCGGACACACTATAGTGTACGGGCTCCGATTATTCTAGGCGATGCATCTCTAGCCACGGTCGGACTAGAGAGTGACCTTTCTAACAGCCTTTGCACTCCCGTTCAAAAGCGATGGGAGCTTACTTACGCGCGTTGGGGGGGATCAGGCTGTTTTGTTCAGTATACCGCCTAAACAATCCCCAACAACTGTTCCAACCACCGCTATTGAAAGTGGGTGCCAATAGATTCACCCGAAATAACTGCAGCCACCTTAGTATAACATTTATTATATTGATATGTATACGAATAAACGCCTGCTTGTAGGAAGTTGTTTGTCGAAAAGACGACAAGGAAGAGGCGTTCCGCCCAAGATCCCGCTGAATGGCGGTTTCATAACCGGTAGATCTAATTAGTCGGGAAATTTGTACAACTGGATCCCTTAAAAAGTCCCTGAAATGAACAGTTGTTTTAAATAATCTAATCGGGACACGGGTGTCAAAAAAAAAAAAAAAATTACGCGAAAAAAAAGTTTGAGCAATAGTGACGGCGCGAGACGCGATTTAGTTGGTAGTCACCTCCTTTCCACTTGTTTTCTCTGTCGGCATTTTGGGCGCGTGGAGGAAGGGTGGGTGGGCTTCGCCTTCACGTTGAGGTGGAGAGAACATGCGACCATCTCATTGACGTGGAAAGAGTGTATGACCATTCCGTGACGTCATGGACTTTGCGCCCAGGATTTAAAATAAATCTCGCACCGTCAATATTGATATAACTTTTTTGTAGCCTAAAATGAATTTTTTGACAACGCGTGTCCCAACCTGACTCTTCAAACACACACACACACACACACACACACACACACACACACACACACACACACACACACACACACACACACACACACACACACACACACACACACACACACACACACACACACACACACACACACACACACACACACACACACACACACATATATATATATATATATATATATATCGTAAAAAGGAGGTAAATGCTTTAAAACGTATTTATTGGACGACGTTCCGAGCGAGGACCGCTCTTCATCAGGTCCTAATGTTGCAGTGACATATATATATATATATATATTCTTTTCAGGTGCCCTTTAAGAGATATATGCCAGCACGGAGAGGTTCGGGTGCCACCTCGGAAGGAAGTAAAGAGCTAGAGCAAGGGCGCCGCGGGTAATCCGCGGCGCCAGGCAACAACCCCCACCCCCAATGTGAAGGCTGTAAAGCTGTAGTCACACTGCTTATACTGTCGAGACCGGTTACAACGAAGTCAACGGTAATCGGAAATCACTTTGCTATATCCGCTATTTCGTTATAACCGACTTCGGTTATGACGAAGTGCAAAAGAGAATGGGAAATCGTGATCGCTTCGCTGTAACCGCAATTTCGTTATAACCGATTTCGTTATAACCGCTCTCGTCACGTCATATCAAAGACACGCCGTAGGCCCCAGACGTGATGACGGAATTATCTGCAGTGCGAAAAGCCTGAAGCATGCTTCGCTTCTTACATCTGTATGCTCTGAACATGTCTAAAGACAGTTTTATATGACCTTGTGTGCCCGTCGTACAAGGAAGAAAGACTCCTCAGCCAGTGTCTGCAGACTGACTGCATTACTAAAAAAACAATGGTGACTTGCAGAAAAGTTAGTTCCAGGACGTACCTCCTCGACCTCGCTGTCCTCGCTGTCGCGGTGGTGGCCCCGGTAGTTCCTCCTGGACTTGGCCCTCCCCGACACCTCCTCGTAGATGGGGTTGAACTGCTCGCTGTTGGACCGGTGCGACCGCCGGGACGACGCGGTGCCCGTCCGCGAAGGCTTGTGGTGGTGCGCCCGCTGAGAGGTGCCGGGCGCCGACCGCCTGCCACCACCTCCGCCAACGTGGTGGCCGCCACCGTGGAGGGTGGAACCGGCCGGGCGCTGCTGGTGATCTTGAGGACGGACGGTGGGCCGGAACGTGTAGTTGGTCTGCGTCAGCGGGGTCAGGTGCGGGGCGCCGTAGCTGCCGTACTTGACGTCCAGCAACTGCCCGAGAATAAGGGACGAGTGAGGATGCTGTGTAGTGATTATTGAAGCATGAAATGTATCCTGGTCGAACTTTCCCACCAATCTCGAAATTTTTGTCCGTTCGCCCGTCCGTACATTTTCCTCAAACTTTAGAGGGCTGACGTCACAAGACCTATACATTGATTCCGTTTTACCGCTAGATTCAGCGGGAAAATTGACGTTACGTGTTGAACCAATTCAGTTTCTCCGCTAAATTCGGCGGGGAAATTGATGTTTTATGATCTGATGTCGCCAAGAGCTATACACCCATTCTGTTTCTCCCCTAAATTTAGCGGGAAAATTGATGTACGTGACCTTTTTACCAGTGCCCCTCCTAAATTGAGTGGGGAAAGTAAAAATACAGATTCCCCTATATTCCCCGAAAGGATTTTTTTATGTAGTCTAAACAAATTTATAGGACCGCTCTTTAAATACTTCTTTTCGTGTGAATTGCAGCTCAGGGTCGCACCGGTTATTATTTTATTTAGTTACAAAAATGCATACTTGAAATTAGGGCTGGGCAAATGATCGATTAACCTACCGATTAATCGATTAATGCTTTAATCGCGATTAAATTTTTTAACTGGTTAATCGGTAAAATTTAAACGAACCAAAAAAAACTCAAAATTAAACACTTCCATAACGCAGACGTGAACGAATACGCCTGTACGAAGGGTGACCTTTAGGTCAAATTTTAGAACAAGGTAAACTGTACAGGGGCGATATTTTTATAGCATCCGATTAACTACAGAGGTTACGCATGTCCCCGGCCATTTCAAAGTAGTTCGAGTGTCTATTTAGCGCAGTAGAGATTATTGTGAACAATGAAAGGAAGCCGCTCTTTCTAGAGAATATCAACGAACATCTTTGCCTCCCCCGGCAAAAGTAATTTTTAGCGAAAGGTCTCTGATACTCTCCTTAACTACATATCGAGATTAATTCATAATATAAGTTGTACATTGCACCGTTTATCACAGATTCAGCAAAAAAAAAAAGACTTTTTTTAATATTTTGCAATGAAATAAACGAGACCGATTAATCGATTAATTAATCGATTAAAGGGTGGCGATTAATCGGGTTAAAACTTTTAATCGACGCCCAGCCCTACTTGAAATACAACATGACATCGACGCCCGGAGCCTTAGCAATTAGCTGGATGGGATCCATTCAAAGCGTACACATATTATTAAAGAGATGAATCCAAAGCACAAATCGCAAATGAAAAGAAAGTTAGGGAACAAACGACCTGCTGATGGTTGAACATAATGGACTAAACCCCGAGGCTAGGGGGACCGATGGACGACACGACACAAAAAGTCTGAAAATAACAAATAAATGTTATAAAAGTCTTAGATCGATAGCTTACACATCCAATCGCATAATAGTCAAGAGCAGAATCAGGAGCACAAATCACTGGCTTATACAAACAATCATATATAAAAGAATTAATCACAAACGTATGTATGTCACTAGGAAAAAAAAAAAAGGAAAACGTAGGTTGGCTACGTATGTTACGATAATCTCACAAATAAAAAAAAAAAAGATGAAACTGGCTATTACAGTATAGTTCACGCAAGTGCTAGTACAAGGAAGTCCTTTCTAAGGTGCCCGCCATTAGAAGATTGCTCGACTGGCGAAGATAATCTATTCCAGATTTTAAACCCAATAACTTTTTCATGTTATCGTTCGCCGTATAAAATATACCTTTCCGCCAGAAAATTCAGTAGGAAATTCCCAGTTTCTGAATTTATTTTTGTTCTCTAAAGTCGGGAGACTAAATCGTCGCCTGATGGGAGTTAGGAGTGATCGATGACTGGGAAGGCCTTTGGGTCGGCGTTCAAACCACGAAAAGGCGAGACAAAATGGTGCAAAGCGGAGATACGTAACTTACGAGCCAAAATATAAATCTGAGGTCGTTGCAGCTCGGCTTCATTCCGCCAAAACTAGGCATTTTGAGGGGGAAAAAAATTGGTTAAAATTATTGTAGTACGTCATTCTTTTAAGAAACAATTAATGGTAAAGAAAATCGCGTTTCTACGATGAAAACAACTCAGTTTTCTCAGCGGTTTCGACCAAGTGTTTATCGTGCGTTTTAGAGGCAGGCCACATGCGTTGAACGCGCAACGTCTATCGGGCAAGCTTTCCCCCGCTACTTTTGTCGCGCAACTTCTGACACGAATTTTTTTTCTCGGCCCAGCTTTCCTCGTTTCGGACTCCCCGTCTGGTGTCACGTGATCCAGCCGGCCGTACGCGGCACGCGTCTGACCTGTCGCCGGAGCCGTAATAGGAATTCAAAGAAACTGAGTCTACCGAAACTCCAGGAGTCGAGGAAACAAATGGTCGGCAGTTTTCCCCAACGATTCAGATGTCCGATCCGCGTAGCGGCAGAACCACTTTACGCCTGTCCTCCTCACTCTCAAGAATAAAGGGTGTATCGTTACACCCTTTGTCCCATATAATACACCCCAAACCTTCAATTCGACGTACAGCGCCCTACAGACGAACAGACGGCCCCAAATTTTACGAGGGGCTTGGTAGCCGTGTGGTACAACTTATTAAAATAGATAATGTACGTGTTACTAACTACCAAAAATATAATCGGGGTTTTCACGGCCCTACTGTAAAAAAAACTCGGTGTTTTCTTTATGTGGTCTTTGATACGCACTTTAGCTATTTAAAAAAGTTATATCGTATCGTTATCAAGCCCCTCGTAAAATTTGGGTCCGTCTGTTCGACTATGAGCTCTGTACGTCGAAATGAAGTTTCGGGGTGCATTATATGGGACAAAGAGTGTAACGACACATTTTTTTACACCCTTTTTTCTTGAGAGTGCTCTCTCCTTCGCCGTGAGCCCATGAGTAAAGGTATACATGGCTTGCACTGACGTCACGTCACATACTTCTGGCCACCATGAAAGAGAGGGAGGGAAGTTGCTTTTGCGTGAATTTTTAGCTACGGGTTCGTCTTCCCTAATCTTCTGGGAGGAGAATGGCGACGTCTGGGCTAATCTGGGAGACGCAAAAGAGGATATGGATTAAGAGGAGAGCTCCTTCTTCCCCTCTTCTTTGGTGGTCATCGCAGCGCTCTCTGGATCACGTCACCTCGCAAGCCAAGTATGCGGCGTTCACAAAAGGAAACGCCGACGCACGGAGTTGGGGAAGAACGCGGCTGTTACGTGCCTAAAATAGACCAATCAGGTAACCAGAATTTTCCCCAAACAAGTTTGCTCCACGGACTTTTCTTCTTTTTTGTTTTTTTCCCCAATACGTGGCAGGTCCAGGTTATAGGGCTACACTCGAACCAGCCATTCCCCCTCTTCGGAACAGGCACAGAGCAATCAACTCCGAAACGGCAGTGATTTCGGATACAGAAGAAATAACAGCAAACACAACAGAGGAGGAATTGTTTTAGGGGAGTATGGGGAACGAGGGAGGGGAGGCCTACCGATTTCGAACCTCGCGGAGAAACCCGCCATTTCAGAAACGTTTATCGAGACGGGAAAAGACATCAGCGGCGAGCCCGGGCGCCCCAGATCATCCCGCTGTATACGGTAGAGTATTGGAAATGAAGCATACGCAAAAACGGTTCCAAATGCGGCCGAAAAAAAAGAAAAAAAAACACCAAGAAAAAAAAAAAAAAAAAAAAAAACTACCATGCACGCGGTCCAGCAGCGAAACAGACTGCCTAATAACGTACTCCAGGGCCTCAATCGCCTTACCTCGAGGTTTTCATATAGAACCGCTCGAAAATTTTGCCGATAAGCAATCATCTTCCCCATTGCAAACGAAACAAAAACGAGACAATAATAATAAAAAAAAAGAGACGAAACGAGACGACCGTAATCGACATCCCTGTATTAAAAAAAAAATCCCTACCCGAAAATTAAAAAAAAAAGGAAGACAAGAAGCTTCGTGTATATATAGTAACTCCAACTATAGTGTGCGACATTGCGGGTCGAATTTCAACGCCAGGCGTTAACGAACGGCATTATAAACTCCGTTTCCCTTCAAATTCGACCGCAGGCGACGCTACGTACGACGCGGCGATGCGATGAATCCAATCAACCAGCACCCAAAAGTGCACCGTCACGGTGCCTAAGCCATTCATACACACACACAAAATAAAACTACACGATTCCGGCCACTTTACTAAGCGCGCTTGGCTTAGTTGGTGATAAGCAAACCTACAGACGACAAGTGGCATGACAAGACACTTTTGGCCTCTGCTTGATCGCCTGGCACAAAAATGCTGAGTCACTCTGCCGCGGACGCAGGCGCAGCGTCCGATATACCCCACAGCAGAGCAACAGCGCATGCTCAGAAGTCCTTCCACAGCCCGGCAGACAAAGATGGCAGCGCCCAGGAGGCGATTTGCGAGAAGAGTCTCTATATAGTAGTACATTTCCCTCGCGCTTATTATTAGGGAATATATATTCGCTGGGTGCCAATATTTTCAAAGGCGATGTTTAGAGCGCGTGCTCGGTCGCTGCTAAGAATGTTGACGTGCGCGCGTTGCAAAAGAACTGCGAAAGCTCGCCGTCGGCACGCGCTCGGCGGGCGTCTGCACGGTCTATGGTCGCCGGTGAATGTCTACATATTGCGGCGAATTCGGGGGCATGTTTCCCCAATAACAAATAAGAAGAAAAAATAAAAAGAGAGGAAAATAGGAGAACTTGAGGTACGAATACCGAATGCGAGGGAATGAGCCCTGTGTGTTTGTTTCTATCTTCCTTTCCCTAATTTAGGGATGTTCGATTTGGGGAAAAAAGCCGCCCCATAGGGAAAAAAATAAATAAATAGAAAAAGCTTTTCAGGCGCAACGACCGCGCCGTATCGGACTGCGTCTGGATCATCATCGGGGTGAAACGTAAAATGGAAAAGAAGGAAGCGTGGCACGGTGGCTCTATAGCCATCAAAAGCGGAGGCTGTAATAAACCGAGAATGCAACAACAGCAGCAACGAGAAAACGAAAAAAAAAAAAAAATACAGAAAGAAAAGAGAGTGGTGTACAACCAAGCGCGGTAAAACTCGTGGTCCGCTTTCGGACTCCCGTCTATAATCAGAAAGCCCATTTATGAGCACGCTGTGTTCCTTATAAACGGTGTTCCCTTAGAAGGACAGGACTGCTGTTGTTGCTCGAGTTCATCAGTGAGCATGCACGCGCGAAGCTCGTTTCGGGGAATAGCCTGTGCTTTCCCTAAAACGGCAATTTAAAACTGTTCCAAAGAGAGAGAGAGAGAGAGAGAGAAAGAGAGAGAGGGGAAGGGGGGTGTGTATGCGTGTTCACACACCGCCCTAGGTAAGCAAGCCTTTCGAAGTTATCCTCCATCTAACTAAAACTGTGCAGTACAGCCAGAGCTGCAGGGGAGAGAGTGTATCCCGACCTGTTCGAGAGGAAGGAAAGGAGGAACGGGGGAATCCCAGCCCTTCTCTCTCCCGTTCATCGTTTCCCTCCTCTTGAACAGGTTGGCATACACTCTCTCCCCACTGGATAGCTTTGGCTACACTGCACGGTTTTAGTGACGCGGAGTATAGTGCTGCATTTTGCTGCATCACTAAAGCATCGTACAAAAGAGAGTCTGCAGAGACTCTCTTGAGGCGCGTTCCTTCCTTGTATGAATCATTAAAAAAAAAAAAAAAAAAAAAAAAAAACTGCCTGCAGATTTGTTTGAAGGACATACGTATAAAACGAACATGTTACACCACGTGCTTTCGTTTGTCGTAAATGCATGCGTCTTTGGAGCACGGAAGGACCGTCAAATCACGACGGCATACATCCGTCAACCATATCCATCCAAAAATAAAAAAAACTAGGTCTTTTTGGTAGGGATCAGTACCGTCCGGAAAAGGCGAGCTCTTATGGAGGGGCAACGGTTAACGACAGACCAACCGAGCTGCAGATATATACCGTGTCTGAGATTCAAGCGGTTCCCCGTCGTCGTACTCTACGTGATGCTGGAACTTCGCGTTGGGTGCTACTATGGGATGATTCGCGTTACAAACGTAGGGCGGGACGCCCTACGTTTATTAACGTTCCTGCGACGATAAGCCGACAAACCTCAACGACACCAAACTCCGGTTTCCCTTCGTTCGAGGTGATTTTAAGCGAGATTGTTATCAGCGAGGAGACTGCATCCTCGGTCCGTCGTGGCTACAGTAGACGGTCGAAACCGGTTCCGTACCCGAGACTACTTGGGAGTCCATTGGCCGCATGCCGACCGCGCCAAATCAATATTTCAACGAGGAACAAATACCCTTCCCCCTTGCATTTGTCGCTTTTTTTTTTTGTCCTCTCTGTCGTCGAGCAAAAACCTACTCTTCCAAAAATAGACTTGGTCTAGTCTCAATCTATAAGCGCTCTCGTCGGATAGTAAGGTGATCAGTTGGGTGAGCTAATACTAATTAAAGTTAAAAAAACATACTTGTCGGTTAGTACTACTCTTAAATGCCATAATTGGCATCAAATTGGGGCAGTACACAAAATCCTTCGTAAAAAAAAAAAAAAAGGAATATTTCCGATGAAGAATGTTGGCTTCCGCACAATCGTCGTCGTTCGTGGAGGACATCGTGACAACACCTTCCAGATAAGACGGCCGTTCGTGATGACGTCACTTACTGGAGGCCGGTACGGGGCACACATTGGACACGAGTGCCGAATAAGCGTTCGGCTGGCAATCGTTGTCCAATCACCGAAGACACGAGTTTCAGGCGAACGCTGACACCAGCACTCGCTCCAATCTGCTTGTCCCGCTCTGGCCTCCATTGGATGACGTAGAAAACCCGGCGCCACGGCCTTGCTATGCAGGAAATGTTGTATCGGGGTACAAGCTTAATGGAATAGTGAACAAACTACATACCTATTTTTTTTTTAAATACTAGTTTTAGTTGGCGCGTTCTGATGATATATGTAGCCCGTCGTCAAAATAGCGCGCGGGAGTTTTCAAATGTTTAATAACTTTAAACTTTGCTGCTTGCTATTCGGTGCAGTATATTTAATAAGCCAGCGATACTAAAAACCCTGACGCAAAAAAAAAAAAAAAAAGAAATCGAGCAAGAAGCTTCGTTCCCCACGTGACCTCAAAGTGTGACGTCGTACAGGGGACTTTAAGACATGGCGACATGGCGCTGCCACCGGATCGTCTCGTGTCCGCGTTCGACTCAATTCACGTACAGGGCTTGCCTTCAAATGCACGGCAGAGAGAGAACGACAGATGAACAAAAAGAGAGAGAGAGAGACAAATAAAGAGGAAGAGAAAGAATAAAACAAGGAAAAGGGGAATCGAAGAAATAGCCAACAAAGAAACAACAACAACAACAAAAAAAATCGCTACTTACAAATAGCGCCGTAAGGGCTCTTCAAAATCCACACGACACTTTGACAACTTTCGGGGACACTCTTGCCGCAGGCGCAAGGAGAGAAAAAACAAAACAAAAAATACGTCAAACCTCTTCTGACCCGCCGGTCACTAGAAATAAATAAATAAACGAAGCGAAAACACAAGCAAACAAAAGAGAAAAACAAGAGATTTAAAGTTTAACGAATAGGCGGAAAGCTTATTGAATTGATGCCGCGCCATTTCACTTTATTAGAAGAAAGAAGGTAGAAAAAAAGATGGAGCGGTAGTCCCATGTCCGACCGACTGGCCAACGAAGGAGGAACGACGCAGTTCGCCACCGGCGTTCGCTCGTCTGTTCAAAACGAAGGGGAACAAACAGTTTCGTTTTTGTCTCTTTAAAAAAGGGAAAAGATAAAAAGTAAGAAAGTCAGACGGAGTGTGCGCTGCAAGGAAAGAAAGAGTGCTCGCTGTCAGACGGGGATACAAAATATATTTAGGAGTTCACGCCCCCCCCCCCCCCCACCCCCCCGGAAAAGGGGGGGGGGGGGGGGGGGCAGAACGAGACGAAAAGACATAAAAAAAAGAATGAACTTATCGCTATTATTTTTATTTTTGCGAACGTCCAGTGTTTTTTTTTTTTTTGTGTGTGTGTTTTTAAAGGAGCATTTTATGTAAACCGTTCTGTGCACTGGTTTGTTTTTTATCATTTTAGTCAGATGAGAAGAAACTAGATGAGTGGTAGCGACCGTTGTTAGCCGACAGCTAACAACATTTGCATTTTTATGCAAATGTTGCATAATTACTGAATTTTTATAATAAAAAAAAAAAGAATGGAACAAAGAACTGTGAAATTAACTCGACTAAGGAAATACAAGACAGAGAGAGAGAGAGAAAAGGGTAAGAAGCATGCTACCAAATGTGCGCGAGGCGAGTCCGCAAATTATTTCGTGATCATGTCTGCAACGGACCATATCATGCGCACACTTACACACGAAAGCTTTCTCCTTGTGTGTATTATAACTTCCCGTCTCGTTCATATGAACGTATTATCCGCATTCCTCCTTCCATATCGTTCATAATCTGAGTGGTCCCTAACAACGAGACACAAAAACGTGCATTTACCCATGTTCACCCCCGAACACTTCGTCTGTGTGGCTCGGTGTCCACGATAACAGTGTCCATGTTAACGGCGTCATACTCACGAACACTCACGCACAAACACACGGCGACAATGCGCGTAAATGCGGATCATCGGACGGTGCGGCGTTAAACAAAATTCAAAACGGGCAAAAAAAAAAAAAAATGGGCGAAAAAAAAAAAATATCAATGGGCGCAAATAAAAAGAAAGAAAAAAAAAAGGCTCACACCAACATAAGCCGACCAACTCCCATTCCAGCACAACCAGACCAAGGCCCGAAGTCGCAGCTTCGGCGAGCCAATCAGAGCCTCGAAGCGAGGCACGTGACAACGCATACCCTGTCTCGTGCTCCTCGCCGTAGCTCTCATTGACTCGAGGGAGGGCTTACGCGAGCTTTGGCTTTCATCCATTGTCAAGTTACGCTAGAAGGGAGTGTTTTTTTTTTTTTTTCATTTTTTTAGGAATGATGGTTTTCAATACACAGACACACAAAATGAAAGACGTTTACGACTCCCTGCAATGGCGAATTAGAGCGCAACTCTCGAGGACGAGGAGGGGATGGTACGGAGAGGAGGCTATGCCCGTCTTTTTTTGTACACTCTCCCCCTCCCCCTCCCTCCTCCTCCTCTTCCCCCTACCTCCCTCCTCCCTCGTGACACCACTCGTAACCCTAGTGACCCTCGTGACGTCACTCATGAGCCTCGTGACGTCAATATGAGAAATTAATTAATAATTAATTTTCGCTAAGTTGAATAATGCTGTGCTTGCATGTACCTATGTACTTTGTTTTTGTTAGCCTCTTATACAGTCGCACCTTTTTTGTAATATTGTCCTGTTGTCATCTCTAAAAGTGTTAGCTTTTGTCTTGGCTCCCTTTTGGATTACCTGTAGTGCCACTGCTGCCATATGGATGGAAGGCGGGGGGCCGAGGGCCCGTCAAGCTGCATGATGGACCTTTTTTTATAGAAAAAATGGCTTCTTCTCTACCCCAGTCTCAGGTTATTTCAACATGGCTTTTTTTTTCTCGGTCTCCATCCGTCATTCGTGCTTTACGGAAAATAAACATGATTATTTTTATTATTAATGCAACGCGCGGCTACGAGTGACGTCAGTCGTAACCCTCATGACGTCACACGTGATGTCACGCGTCACGTCATTATGGGAAACGTCCCATAATGCAACGCGCGGTTACGCCGACGCCGCTCAAGCCAGAAACGGGCGCCTAAAAGCTGCGCTCTAAAAAAGAAAAAAGAAGAATGAGTGGTAATTACCAAATACGCGTGTAACTGTTTGCCTGTTTCCGTCCGTTTAGAATTTAAATGGAAACGATTATTTTATTGTTTTCTTTTTCGTTTCGAACTGTCGCTTATTGCACGTCTGTATTTGTGCTTCACGGTTCGAACAATATAGTTCGAACCGTGAATCCAGCGTCTCCACCGACACGCTTCCCTGCTTTGTTATAAACTTTTCGTTCGCGAGGCATCGAACAAACAAACAAAAAATAATAATAAACAACAACAATTTAAAAAAAAAAAAGGGGGGGGGGGGGGACGTACTTGCGACCAACGAAGCTGGACGGCACACAGTACTTTTCCAATCTTGTACAGTAGTTTATGAAGCTTCCTAAAGAAGCGGTACACAATTACTCCCGAGAAAACGCCGCGGCCGAGTCCACAAAAACCAAAAAAAAAAAGAAAATAATAAACTTGTTTTTTGTGTGTGTGTCACAAAGCTCTCCTTTATTTAGGAAACTGAAAACGGAAACGTATCTAGCAACTCTCTTTCGCCCTGGCTTTAGAAACAGACAGAAACGGAGAGGAATGGGAACCATTGAAAGTGGACGCCCCAAGGCGGACTTTTTTTTTTTTCTTTATTTTTTTTTCTTGGTCACTTCTCTTGCTCGCCTTTTACGCCTTCTTCTGTTCTTTTTTTTCCGTTGCCCCCAAGGTCTTACCGTAAGGCGGAACGGGCATTCTGGCGGCAAG